>NC_055978.1:3104111-3244111 GCF_018492685.1 Alosa sapidissima | reverse complement strand
ACACACACACCTACACATTCACACACACAATCACACACACACACACACACACACAAGTTCTTCTCTGAAGCTGTGAGGCTGCTGAACAGTTGGCCCCACTAGATGGAGAGATAGAGAGATAGAGAGATAGATAGATAGATACGTTATTGATCCCCAAGGGGACATTCAAGTATATATATTCACTATACACCACACACTGATAGCACACTGAGTTGTGTTTACTGATCTGATCTACTGTGTGGAGACACGTGGGTTACATGTTTTTATTGTTCTGATTTTATTGTGGTTCCGTGTACGCTACTTTATTGCTCTGTTTATTGAACCATATTGGATGTTGTGTTGCGTCTGAATGTTGGTTCTAGTGAGGTTAAAGGCCCCCTATTGGGTTTAAATAACATTTCCAAAATCATTCTGATGGCACATAAACTCTTAATAGGGCCAACGCCACTTCTGCCGCACTCTGAGCAGGTCTTAGCGCTTGTGAAACAGCCAGATTTGTAAAGGAAGTTGCTGTTGGGGTAGGAACACTGCCCACTGCAGAGTTAGCATAGACACACCAGGGCTGGTTTATTTCCGCTGGTTTATTTCTTTAGATGTGAGAGGATATCTAGCATAGACACACCAGGGCTGGTTTATTTCTTTAGATGTGAGAGGATATCTAGCATAGACACACCAGGGCTGGTTTATTTCTTTAGATGTTACAGGATATCTAGCATAGACACACCAGGGCTGGTTTATTTCTATAGATGTTAGAGGATATCTAGCATAGACACACCAGGACTGGTTTATTTCTATAGATGTTACAGGATATCTAGCATAGACACACCAGGGCTGGTTTATTTCTATAGATGTTACAGGATATCTAGCATAGACACACCAGGGCTGGTTTATTTCTATAGATGTTACAGGATATCTAGCATAGACACACCAGGGCTGGTTTATTTCTATAGATGTTACAGGATATCTAGCATAGACACACCAGGGCTGGTTTATTTCTTTAGATGTTACAGGATATCTAGCATAGACACACCAGGGCTGGTTTATTTCTATAGATGTTAGAGGATATCTAGCATAGACACACCAGGACTGGTTTATTTCTATAGATGTTACAGGATATCTAGCATAGACACACCAGGGCTGGTTTATTTCTATAGATGTGAGAGGATATCTAGCATAGACACACCAGGACTGGTTTATTTCTATAGATGTGAGAGGATATCTAGCATAGACACACCAGGGCTGGTTTATTTCTATAGATGTGAGAGGATATCTATCATAGACACACCAGGGCTGGTTTATTTCTATAGATGTGAGAGGATATCTAGCATAGACACACCAGGACTGGTTTATTTCTATAGATGTTACAGGATATCTAGCATAGACACACCAGGGCTGGTTTATTTTTATAGATGTTACAGGATATCTAGCATAGACACACCAGGGCTGGTTTATTTCTGCTGCTGGAGCTCTGGTGAAGCTGGAACTCAGTCCTTCAGCATCAGACACAAAAAACGTTCCTACAGCATAGGTCAGAGGTCACGGCTAGATGCATTGGAACTGTCTACAGCAGGGGTGGGCTGCTGGCTCAAGGGCCACATTGGGTTTTGAAAGCTGGCCGCCGGATCTGGCCTGCAGGCCGTAGTTTTCCCACCTCTGGTCTACAGCGTGGTGAAGATCCAGGCTGTGTCCATCAGATCATCTAACCAGCATGGTGAAGATCCAGGCTGTGTCCATCACATCATCTAACCAGCGTGGTGAAGATCCAGGCTGTGTCCATCACATCATCTAACCAGCGTGGTGAAGATCCAGGCTGTGTCCATCATCTAACCAGCGTGGTGAAGATCCAGGCTGTGTCCATCATCTAACCAGCGTGGTGAAGATCCAGGCTGTGTCCATCAGATCATCTAACCAGCGTGGTGAAGATCCAGGCTGTCCATCATCTAACCAGCGTGGTGAAGATCCAGGCTGTGTCCATCATCTAACCAGCGTGGTGAAGATCCAGGCTGTGTCCACCAGATCTAACTGGCGAGGTGGTTTGCAAGTCTGTGTTGCTTTGGATTAAAGCATCTGCAATATACAACTCAAATACAAGTGAACTTCAACTTTAACTTTAACCATAAGCTCTCCGAGGTCATGTTTGTCTCTCTCTAACTTTCTGATTGAAGAGGTGAACGAGCAGAAATGTCCTAGTGTATCAGGATGGGTGGATATCTAGTGTATCAGGATGGGTGGATTTCTAGTGTATCAGGATGGGTAGATTTCTAGTGCATCAGGATGGGTGGATTTCTAGTGTATCAAATTTCTAGTGTATCAGGATGGGTGGATTTCTTGTGTATCAAATTTCTAGTGTATCAGGATGGGTGGATTTCTTTTTTTTTTTTTTTCTTTTTTTTTATTTGCAAACATCATTGACATTACAGAAAATGCAACACTACGACATGCACATGAACACTACATACGACAAACAGACGTACATTACATAAACACATACTGTAACTTAACAAGACATCACATTGACTTGGCTTCCACAAACATAACACAACATAACATTAATAACAGAAAGGCTAAGGATGATTTGCGTCCAGGATGATTACAGATATGATTATCAGGGATGAAATTGATGACCGGAATGAAAAGAAGGGGGGATGGGGGGGGGGGGTGCGGATGGTAGCTCTAAGAGTGTGAATGAGGTGGTGTTGGGATGGGGGTGGGGATGGGGGGTGAGGATGTATGTGTGTGTGTGTGTGTGCGCATATGTATAAGGCTGGCTTGCTGTTGGGCCAGGAGGAGAGAAGCTGGAACATAGAGAGGGAGGGTTTCAGAGGAGAGGAGTTGTAATTATTCTATTTATGATAAGTATAATAATAGGAATAACTGATTGCCTGGTTGATTGCCTGACTGATTGCCAACCTGGGCACCCATTAATGGCCACAGTTCCACCCAGCCCCTGCAGTTATACTGTGACGAGCTGACAGAGGGGAGGACCCATCGCCACAGGCCCCCAGCATATGCACACATCCCCCACTACCACGACCAACCACACCTCGCCCCCAGACCTTCACCCAACACGCCACTCTTGACCTAAATATGTACAGTATGTGAATGGCTTGGTTGAGGGGTCTATCTAGAGTGTAGCATTAAAAGAAGTGGGCATGCATGGTGAATATCTGTCAGGATTTCCCCATGCACACCACACTTACCCTGTGTAAGATGTATGCCTCCTCAATGTGTGCATTAAAATAAGTGGGTGGGTGGATTTCTAGTGTATCTGGATGAGTGGATTTCTGAGCCTTCTGCTGGCATGGTTCTGGTTCAGAGGTTGGGATGGGTTCCAGAATCGTCACTTCCAGAATCAGAATCCTCAATCTAGATAACCACGGCAACACAGATAGAGCCATGTTGCCATGTCTCTAATTGTCAGCAGACGGCATTCCATCTGTAATCCCCCCCACCCTACCTACTACCCCCCATGCTTGATGCCAGCCTCCCCTCAGTGTGTCCAGGTGCATCCAACCCCAGGGGCCGACGGTGGCTTCATTGGCATAAATTACTCCGTCAAAATAAGAGCCGTACTGCTTTCTCTTTTGCACACACACACACACACATACACACACACACACACAGACATACACACACATACACACACAGACATATACATACACACACAGACATATACATACACACGCACACATACACACCCACACACACACACATAGTCCATGGTACTCCAATAGGATTGTAGACCAATAAAACACAGTGCGCTTACACACTGGCTGCTTTTTTAATACATAATGTATGGAGTGGTATTAACTATAGTTGTATTATGGAGTGGTATATTAACTATAGTTGTATTATAGAGTGGTATATTAACTATAGTTGTATTATGGAGTGGTATATTAACTATAGTTGTATTATAGAGTGGTATATTAACTATAGTTGTATTATGTCACCGGCCTAAGAACTGAAACACATTGAATAACAAAGAAACACCCTATTTATGGTTAACATTAAGGTAGGATGAGGGTAAGGATTAGGGCTGTCACTTTACGTTCGAAAATCGATTGCACAATCGATTGGACCAAACAACACAAGTTTTAAAAACTAAAATAGGGAATCGATTTTAACCAAATATGTACACTATTAATTTTAAACGAATTAAACAAATAAAAAGGATAGATGTAACAAAATTCACAAACAAGAATATAAGAATATAAAAGAATTCCGAAGTGCAGTAAGCATTGCGAAAGCTAAAAAGAAAATTCCCACCAATTTTACGCACCGGAAACAGCTGTTTCAATCAGCTGCTGTGCTGCTCATGTTTTGCCAAAAAATGGAGGACAACCTGTGCGACATGAGAGAGACGAGTGATGGGCCCTAATAACTTGAGGAGTTTAATGTGGAAGTACTTCGGATTTTTGGTATCAAACTATGGAGAAGAACAAAGCGGTAGGTTATGCAAACTGTGCAATCGAGTTCTACTGTTAGTTGTTTGTGGATTAGCCTATATTTGGCTTTGAAAATGGAAACGTCTTTAGACATGAAAAATCGATTTTACAAACGATTCAATGATGTCTCAAAAATCGAACAGGATTTTTCACAAAAGTGACAGCCCTAGTAAGGATATGTCTGTAGTCATTAATCTATATCTCTAGAGCAAGAACATGTGGAATTACTGTATCACCACGTGTTGTTACACTGTTATAAAGCAGTAATAACACAGTGTATAGTGTAGGAAAGGCTACAAGTGCATGCCTATCACCATGTGTTATTACACTGTTATAACATAGTAATAACACTATGGCATGCATATACATCTCTAACAACTTTATGTGAAATCTAAAGGTTGTTATATGAATATTTAATGTATTGCTGTAGGCTATTTGGGTCTTTTTTTATTTTGCAGTTGTATTGATGGTAGTTCCAGTGTGTTTGTCTGTGTCTTCCTCCAGGGCTTTGACCCTGTGTTGATGTGTGAATGTATGTATGAATGTTTTGTTCATATTGTTTGAATGCTGTGTAAATAGTGTGCTAGACGTGTGTGTGTGTGTGTGTGTGTGTGTGTGTGTTGGTGTGTGTGTTAATGTTTTGTTCAAATCTGTTCTTTTTACAATACATTTTTTTTAGTGTTAGTAGTGTACTTGACGTGTGTGTGTGTGTGTGTGTGTGTGTGTGTATGTTGTTCCCCTGCAGAATGGCAACCCCCAGAACCCCTACTGCCATGGCATCGATGGCGTGATGGAGGCGTACTACCAGAGCCTCAAATCAGTTCAGCTGTACGGCCCAACCAACTTCTCACCGATCATCAACCACGTGGCCAGGTACACACACACACACACACACAGAGTGTGTGTGTGTGTGTGTGTGTGTGTGTGTGTGAATTCAGGTTGTATGAGTTTGCCCAGGGCGATAGGTGAGCTGACATACAGCTGATAATGACATTTGGACATGATGAATGGAATAGCCTGGAGGAGAGGAGAGGAGTGTGGGATGAGAGAGGAGAGGAGTGTGGGATGAGAGAGGAGAGGAGAGGAGAGGAGAGGAGTGTGGGATGGGAGAGGAGAGGAGTGTGGGATGAGAGAGAAGAGGATAGGAGTGTGGGATGAGAGAGAAGAGGATAGGAGTGTGGGATGAGAGAGGAGAGGAGTGTGGGATGGGAGAGGAGAGGAGTGTGGGATCAGAGAGGAGAAGAGAGGTGTGTGGGATAAGAGAGGAGAGGAGTGGGGGATGAGGGAGGAGTGAACAGGTAAGAAGTGTGGGATAAGAAAGGAAAGGAGAGGAGTGTGTGATGAGAGAGGAGAGAAGTGTGTGATGAGAGAGGAGAGGAGTGTGGGATGAGAGAGGAGAGGAGTGGGGGATGGGAGAGGAGAGGAGAGGAGTGGGGGATGAGAGAGGAGGGGAGAAGAGAGGAGGTGGAGTGTGGGATGAGAGAGGAGAGGAGAAGAGTGGGATGAGAGAGGAGAGGAGTGGAGTGTGGGATGAGAGAGGAGAAGAGAGGAGAGTCCACTGCTCAAGGATGTCAGCAGAAACAAGACAACTACCTAAAGACTTGAGCAAAGATCACAAAGTTACAACACATAATTATGAGTGCATAGACTGGCACGTTCCTTACTGTATGTTTTCTGTAGGTTGGGGAATTTTGTGTGTTAAGTAATTTGTGTGTGTGTGTGTGTGTGTGTGTCCCACACAAGGCTTAGACGCCCCGCTTTTCATGCTGTGTCTCTTAACGAAAAGAGAACCAGTGAATCACACACACACACACACACACACACACCAGTGTTTCCCATACACTGACTTATTTGTGGCGGCCCACCACAATATCAACATTGACCACCACACGATGATTTTCTATGCTGTACTATTTACATTGGATGAAATCCTTTCATTGTATAACTATGTGCACCTTTGCACAGTCTCTGCTTCAAAACTGTTGCATTCAAGGTAACTCTGCACCCATATCTATATATATATATATATATATACTGTTTACTCTGTAATCCCTTGCGGTTCTAACCTGCGTAATAATAACATTTAATCACAGCGCCAGCTTTCAAACAGGCACATGGATATTAAACACAGGCAGTACTTTTATTTTTTTCCGCTCATTTTATGGTTTCATGTAGTGTGTGTGTGTGTGTGTGTGTGTGTGTGTGTGTGTGTGTGTGTGTGTGTATGACTTAACACTCTGATCTGATTAAATGTTATTATTAAACAAGATTGATGGGAACTGTAGGAGATTACAGTATATGTATTTGTGCATATGAAAGAGAGAGAGAGAGAGACAGACAGACAAAGAGAGAGAGAGAGACAGATAGAGAGAGAGACAGAGACAGAGAGAGAGGGAGCCAGAGCGCAACAGTGTTCAGTCTTCAGACCTTGTTAATGACATTTCCTTTTTTAAGTATACGTATGGGCTTCTATACCTGTACTTACAAACAAACTTTTTGAAGTCGTAGACGGCAGCATCTCTACATAAAACAGATAACTTTGGGATTGTGCTCTTATATTTAGTAATAGCGAGGATTCACTATTATTTAATATATTAATAAGTCTGTTTTTGGAACCTGGAAATACGTCTGATAAAACAGACTTTTTAGATTGAATAGTAGACCAGTGAACACAAAGGGCACTATGGTGTCTACGAGAACACGCCTGAGCATGCGCCACTCACATCGGGCAGTGACCGGGATCTGACGCAGAGCGTGACAGGAAGTGACTAGGAGAGAGAGAGATGGGGTGGGGTCTGATCTGATGGAGTAAAACTGATGTGAGACTGAATTTTGATGATTAAGCCCCTCCCCCGTCACACCTCTGCCGCAGGTATGCTGCGTCGGTCAAGGACGGCTCGCAGTACTTCATCCTCCTCATCATCACAGACGGGGTCATATCCGACATGGCCCAGACCAAGGAGTCCATCGTCAACGTAAGAGCTTCTCTGGACTTACACACACACACACACACCACACACACATACTGTACATACACACACACACACACACACACACACACACACCACACACACACACACATACATACACACACATTTTTCCCTGGGAGGCAGGTGGAGTGTGTGGTTGATGCGTGATGACTGTTGCAATAAGTTACTAATGATGTGTGTGTGTGTGTGTGTGTGTGTGTGTGTGTGTGTGTTTGTGTGTGTGTGTGTGTGCGTGTGTGCGTATGTGCATGCGTGTGTGTGCGTGTGTGCGTGTGTGCGTGTGTGTGTGTGTGTGTGTGTGAGTGTGCGTGCGTGTGTGTGTTCTCTCCCTCCAGGCCTCAGGTCTTCCTATGTCTATCATCATAGTGGGAGTGGGTCCAGCGGAGTTTGATGGTAAAAGGCACATTCCTCTCCAGCTCATCCACTTCCTGTCTCCTCCTATCTCTGCTCATCCACTTCCTGTCTCCTATCTCTGCTCATCCACTTCCTGTCTCCTCCTATCTCTCTCCAGCTCATCCACTTCCTGTCTCCTCCTATCTCTGCTCATCCACTTCCTGGCTACTCCTATATCTGCTCCACTCTGCTCCATCTCTCTCTATTTTCCCTCTCTCTCTCTCTTTCTCTCTCTCTCTCCTCCTCTTCATTCCTCTCTTTGTCTCTATTTCTGACTCATTGTCTTTCTCTCTCACACACACACAAACAAATATAAACACACACACACACACACACATCACTCCTTCTGTCTCCTTCTCTCCCTCCCTCCCTCCCTCACGCTCTCTCTCTCCCTCTCTCCCCCTGATAGTATGGAGCAAGAAGGAACAGATAGAGCGCTTAAGGGTACAATCAGAAAGGGGGTGATTTGCTGATTGTAAAAGGCACATAAGCAATACTAATAAGCAATGCAAATGACGTTGCTTTTCCATTTGGAGTTCAAATGACGTTGCTTTTCCTCTTGGAGTTGAACTTGTTTCAGTTCTACAAGAACGCGAGGCACAGCAGGAAGTGCACACAACCCACTGCGCTCAGTGTGCATAAGCAACACACACACACATACACACTGACAGCCAATACAAAACAACAGAAGAAAAACGCCTCCCAACAGGCTCCTCTCTCATCTGAACTGATCATGCCATAAGACTGTTCTCTCTCCTCTCTCATCTGAACTGATCACGCCATAAGACTGGTCTCCTCTCTCATCTGAACTGATCACGCCATAAGACTGGTCTCCTCTCTCATCTGAACTGATCACGCCATAAGACTGGTCTCCTCTCTCATCTGAACTGATCACGCCATAAGACTGGTCTCCTCTCCTCTCTTCTACTAACCCCATGTCTCGCTTGCCTTCCTCTCCCTCTATCCCTCTCTCTTTCTCTCTCTCTCTCCCTCTCTCTCCCTCTCTCTCTTCCCTCCCTCCCCTTTCTCTCTCCCTCTCTTCCCTCCCTCTCTCTCTCTCTCCTTCTCTCTCATTCCTGTCTTGTCTCTTGTCACACACTTTCTCATCAGACAGGACCTCATCATGTATTCTGTCTCCTACTGTAGCATCAATTAGTCTGATGTTCACACACACACACACACACACACACACACCACACAAACACACAGTCACTCTCCTCCTCACACACACACACACCACCACACAAACACACAGTCACTCTCCTCCTCACACACACACACACACACACACACACATATATATATATACACACACACACACACACACACAATATGCACACACACACACACACACACACAGTCATTCTCCTCCTCACACACACACACACACACACACACACACAGTGACTCTCTTCCTCACACACACACACACACACAACACACACACATAGTCACTCTCTTCCTCACACACACACACATACACTCTTAAAACGAATGTGTTGAAAATAACACAACTTGCGTTGTTTTTTAACACATCTCTGTGTCCAGATAGGAACAACACATTTTGCGTTATTTCTAACACATCACTAGTGTCACATTGTGTTACACAGCTTTTGTGTAATTTTTTATAACACACTTTTGCGTTATTCTTACACAAAATCAACACGTGTGTGTCCACTTGAATTACTAAATTTACTACTACAATACTGTAATTATTACTATAATTACTACCATTGAAAACAAATCACAAACAAACCAGATACATTTACCATCATTTTTTATTAGTAATAGTACTAATACAATGAAACCTTTTTATCTCATTTATGTGGATTTCAGAATCACTATTAAATAAATAAGTTAATAAATAAATTAGTAAAATGTCTGCAACATCTCTCAAATGTTGTCTTTCTTCTCTATTACCTGTGGAGGTGCTCTTCAAAATATTTAACGGTTAGTAGTCTGAGAAACATGAGCACCTCTTTACTTTCACAAATAGGAGTACATATTAAGCACAGAAATATTTTTTTTTTCTTTTAAGCAGTTTTAAGCTTGTGTTTTGACAAGCAACTCTTTGGTGCAAGTTATACTTTTTTGAACGTCAGTCAGTGTAGTGTTTGATGAGGAGTACATTTTCACACACAGATATGTCCACATTGTCCACAGTGGTACAGTCAAAATTGTCCAGATCTGTCTCACATTTGGACAAATGTACATGGCAACTTCACTCACAGTACTTGGAGCTTTGCAGCAAGCTTCATGATTCTGGACCTCTTCCCACCAGAGGTTATCGGCAGGCCATAAACATGCTGCATGAACCCAAAGACTGAGGCAAGTTGCACAGGATAGGCCAGGTTGCATACCCAATACAGTTCAAACAGTTTGTCCAGACTGCACGTTAGGCCCTCATCCAGAAGTGGAATTGCAACGCGATCACTTCTGGGTAAGATGACATATTGGGGTGATGTGCTGGGATGTCCTAAGCTGACAAGGCGGGGTTGGTTTTCTCCAGTCTGGGTCCAGGATTTTCACAGGGGCAGATAATAGGTGAGCATCTTGAGACCTCTAAAGCACTTTGATTCTACAGAGAAAAAATCACATAAACCAGACAGCCTAATAAGATTATTTAAGCTTCACTAATGTTCCCGTCACCCCTTTCAGAGCTTTACATTACATTTTCCTCCAAATTTTAGCAACAATTAAGACACATTAAACATTGAAACATAATTAATACACTCTATGCGCAAGTTCATTTTGGATTTGTGCTTACTACTCTATCAACTTCCTGTTTGCATTAATACATTGACATATATGGCTCTTTTCGTACCTCATCTCACGGTAGCCGCCCATAGTGCCTACACCCTTGGTTTGAACATCAACAGAAGTGACGTTACCCTAACTGGTCCTAACTGGGCCAAACTTCAAAACAGTTAATTTATGCATTATTGAACTAACAAGCCAAGTTACTTTGGCTTTTTTGGCAAAGTAATGCAAGTCATCAGCATGACTAGTATAACATTGCTGACTGAGGCAACTTTAGCATCCAAGGCAACGTGAAAAAATACATTTAACCTACATACAAACAAAATCGAATTTAAAGGAGAATTCCGGTGTGATATTGACCTAAAGTGTATCGAAACATGATACCGAGTGTGAACGTATGTCTCATAGCCCATCTCGGCTTGTCCCCTGCACTCCAAAATCTGGCGCTAGTTAGCCGATGCTACCAACATCTTTCTCAATAGTGGTGCTTCGGCATCGGGCTAGCCATGCAAATAAATCACTGTTTTACACCCATTTAAGAGGCTCAATGTATCTCCACACTTCATTGGTAGACTTCCGAGGGCCCTGACATTTAAAACGAGACATTGAGAACTTTGAAAAAGCACTGGTAGTTTACTTACAAGACGATTTATACAGACAGTATCTTCACGAAGTTTAGCGTTTGCAGCCATCTTGAATTTAGTCACGATAAGTCGAGCAACGAGTAAGAATGAACAGGTATGATAAGGGATCAGATTCCAAAAATAATTCAGTGGAAATGCATGGATTCCAGTTGCTGCTACTGGAAGAAACTGGAATCCATGCATTTCCACTGAATTATTTTTGGAATCTGATCCCTTATCATACCTGTTCATTCTTACTAGTTGCTCGACTTATCGTGACTAAATTCAAGATGGCTGCAAACGTTAAACTTCGTGAAGATACTGTCTGTATAAATCGTCTTGTAAGTAAACTACCAGTGCTTTTTCAAAGTTCTCAATGTCTCGTTTTAAATGTCAGGGCCCTAGGAAGTCTACCAATGAAGTGTGGAGATACATTGAGCCTCGTAAATGGGTGTAAAACAGTGATTTATTTGCATGGCTAGCCCGATGCCGAAGCACCACTACTGAAAAAGTTGTTGGTAGCATCGGCTAACTAGCGCCAGATTTTGGAGTGCAGGGGACAAGTCGAGATGGGCTATGAGACATACGTTCACACTCGGTATCATGTTTCAATACACTTTAGGTCAATATCACACCGGAATTCTCCTTTAAGCATAAGGCAATGCACTTTGCAAATACATCATACCTTGGTTGTGGAAGTCCCGATATGGCGTCGCCAACAAGTTGTAAAAAAATACAACTACAAAAGACAAATGTATTTATAAGACAACGTATTGTGCAAATAGCCTACACATCCTAACTTGGCCAAACTCCATTACGTTAACTTACCTATCTTAACCGAACTAATGCGAACTAAAGTCAGTAAAGCCGACTAATGTCAAGGCAACAAAATGTCGCTAGCAGTGTGACACAAGTACATCGTCGTTACTGACTGAGGTAAAATTAGTTAGCATCCAAGGCATGCGAAAGCAAACTAACAAACGTGTTCATTAAATTGAATAGGTTTATCAATTAGTGTCATTGGCTTACTTTCGTAAATGAGCAACCTTAATGTTGTATTATAACAGCCCTATTATCGCCTGGTGAAACTCACGTTTTTGTAGGCTAGAAGAATATCTACGTTAACATCCTTTAGTTTGCTAACGTTAGCGTGCAGTCATTGAACGATTAACACTATGTTCTCAGTATGTTACACCAGTACGCCAAAAACATAGTAGGTCTAAACCTAATATATTCTTGTTCATTTAAGATACAACAGTGTAAATTGTCAGGTAGTAAATTATAAACATTGTTACGTTAATGTCAGCTTCACTTACCGTAAGAAATCAAACTGAGGAGGAGGCAGCAAGTTCTTTCTCACGCATCTGGATACAGCAATCTGGCTCATCTGATGATTTGATTGGCCGTTGCATTTAATACATTTTTGTGTAGGCTAGAACTTCTGTGCAGTTTTCCTCAGAAAATTGCTGAGATTTAACACAACATTTATTGAAATCACCATTACGCAAGAAATGTGTTGATTTTTAACACATTCGTTTTAAGAGTGTAGTCACTCTCTTCCTCACACACACACTCATGCACCCATGCCTATGTTCATTTTACACCCCCTCTCTCCTTCTGTCTTTCCCTCTTCCTCTTCTCTCTTACCCCCCCCCCCCTTTCTCTCTCTTCTGTCCTTTTCTCTCTGAAGAGCTCTGCACATAGGCGCGACATGAGTGACCCAATATGTCATTGGATGGATTTTATTGAGCAGCGGCGTCCGAAATAGAACTGAATGGTCATCTACGTGGCAGCTGAAGGATTCAGTGGTGTGTGTGTGTGGGGTTGTGTTGAAGGATTCAGTGGTGTGTGTGTGGTTGTGTTGAAGGATTCAGTGGTGTGTGTGTGGGGTTGTGTTGAAGGATTCAGTGGTGTGTGTGTGGGGTTGTGTTGAAGGATTCAGTGGTGGTGTGTGGTTGTGTTGAAAGGATTAGAACTGAATGGTAATCAATGCGACAGCAAAAGGATTCAGTGGTGGTGTGTGTGGAGTTGTGTTGAAGGATTCAGTGGTGTGTGTGTAGGGTTGTGTTGAAGGATTCAGTGGTGTGTGTGTGTGGTTGTGTTGAAGGATTCAGTGGTGGTGTGTGGTTGTGTTGAAAGGATTAGAACTGAATGGTAATCTATGCGACAGCAAAAAGATTCAGTGGTGGTGTGTGTGGGGTTGTGTTGAAGGATTCAGTGGTGTGTGTGTGGGGTTGTGTTGAAAAAAGCGGAATCTCAGTAGTCAAGCGTGGAGAGCAAAGTGCTCTGTATCTACTCCTCATCTCTCTCTCATCTCTCTCTCCTCATCTCTCTCCATCTCTCTCTCTCCTCATCTCTCTCTCTCTCCTCATCTCTCTCAATTAAATTCAATTCAAGGTAGCTTTATTGGCATGACAAATATTTCTTTGCATTGCCAAAGCAGGACATCAAACAATACAATACAGAACATACGATAGATAAGACATTTATACATATAAACGTGTGTGTGTGTGTGTGTGTGTGTGCTGAAAATGGTAGGTATTTCATGTGTATAGTGTGTATAGTGTCTAATCACCGTCCCTCGCTCGATGGCATTCAGTGACATACTGTATTTAGCAGCCAGAGCTGCTGTCTTTCCTTGCTATCCAAGTAAGACTTCCTGTTCTCCCAGGTTTCGGAACTCCGGGATTAGGTTGGTTAATTTATCGAAGTAGGTATCTCTAATAAATTCATATTTCTTACATTGAAGAAGAAAGTCTCTCTCTCTCTCTCTCCATCTCTTTTAGAGTGTGCGGCATCTGCCCCTCATCTCTCTCTCTCTCTCTCCATCTCTCTCTCTCCTCATCTCTTTTAGAGTGTGCGGCATCTGCCCCTCATCTCTCTCTCTCTCTCTCTCTCTCGCTCTCTCTCTCTCTCTCTCTCTCTCCATCTCTCTCCCCATCTCTCTCTCTCCTCATCTCTCTTTCCCCTCATCTCTCTCTCTCTTTTAGAGTGTGCGGCATCTGCCCCCATCTCTCTCTCCTCATTCCTCTCCTCATCTCTCTCTTCTCATCTCTCTCTTCTCATCCCTCTTTCCCCTCATCTCTATCTCTCTCTCTCTCTCTCTCTGTCTCTTTTAGAGTGTGTGGCATCTGCCCCTCATCTCTCTCTCCTCATCTCTCTCTCTCCTCATCCCTCTCTCCTCATCTCTCTTTCCCCTCATCTCTCTCTTCCCTCACATCTCTCTCTTTCTCAGATACACATATATACACATACACATTTCTTTTTTCACTTTTTTTGACCCCTGGTGTGTTTGTGTGTGTGTGTGTGTGTGTGTGTGTGTGTTTGTTCTCAGCCATGGTTGAACTGGATGGAGACGAAGTGCGGATCTCATCACGGGGCCGATACGCTGAGAGAGACATCGTACAGGTACACACACACACACACATACACACACAGCTCGTACAGCAAATACACCATACTCATCAAACTCACTGCAAATCCAAGCCAGGTTATAGTTTGACTGTACAGCTGTACACAGACACACATACACACACACAGCTCACACACACAGTTCACACCTATACTGTACATACCTGCATGCAGCTGACACACACACACACACACACACTCACACACGCCTGATTGGGCTCATCTGGGCTGCTCTGCTTTGGTCCAAGACACCTGATTTCTTCTCATCAAGGGCATTAGATCCACTTAGTGGCCGAGCAGATGGATGGAATTCACACAGTAGATCAGCCCCTGTGGAGCTGGGCAGGAGACCCTGTACTAAAGGAATTCTGTAAATGATGTAATTCTTTTAGAATTCTGTAGAATTCCAGTTGTCTTGAATGCACCAGAGCCATATTAAGGTTTTTGCACCTACGTCATAATGTCATGTGACCGTTTGTTTAGAACTAGAGTGGTAGGCAAGAATGGTAGGCAAGGCACTGCAGAGAGTGGTAGGCAAGCCTACAACAGTCGGGTTGCATAGGCTACACATAGTTACAAATAGCTTCAAAATTGAAATTTTAATATCAAATATTGACTGGGATGCCGACCACTTGTGCAGGCCCTAACAGTTGGTTTTACAATAAGAAGCAAAAAGGCGACGAACTACCGTTTAGCCTACCTATCATCATGGTTGTGGAGGATGATCGTTAGCAGCTGTGAAGTCTTTTATTCTCAAGATGGCCTAATGGTGTAGCCTACTGTCTACGAAGACGTAAGCTAAAATACAACTATCTACAGTCATCCAAAAATGAATTGCCAGAGATAGGCTATGAAGGGAAAAAGTGCAGCATTTTAAACATGGCAAGATTATTTTTACCGGAACAGTTTGTTCTAATTTGTCTTGTGAAATTCGTGCTTGTGGACATCAATCACCTATCTTCTGTCCTTCTATTTCAAGTCATCATGAGTGTCATGTGATTATATAATCACAACAAATTCTAATAAATGAAAACAGAATGGCTTATGTGCTATAGCCTAGGCTAACGTTACAGGTCACTTAGGCTAACCCCCCTATGTCAAAATAAACTGATTTGATCCTAATTGTTTAGCGATCACACACAACAACTTAACACAGCAACCTCAAACACCACTGTTGAACCTAGGCTACTGCTTCAGTCATGTAAGAAATAAGCAGTTTATGAATTATCTTTACCCGTTTAATCAAGTCCACATGACCAAAATAACAACATATTTAAACGCTGAGCTAGCATAACAGCCTAATATAGGTGATGCTGCAACGGATAACTAATAAAACGTTTCATACAATTAATGAACTTTATCACTCACATTCTGAGTTTTTCTGGGTGGTTATATATCCATGCAGATCGTCTTCGAATAAGCCATCACTGTTATAGGCCTATGTTATAATATGTTACAGGATTCATGACTTTAACGCCATTAATGTTACATGATGCTGACTGACGCTGGCTATAACAGTAGGCTACCGTTTTAACGTCTGCTGAGTCTACTGCCTACCAAAACCTGTCGCTGTTCAGTTGAAGTTAAATGATCAAATATTGTTTGATTTTGTGTCAACTTTCAGAAGGAAGACATGTTCCTTTCTGGTCAAATTTCACAGCTTCTAAGAAAGTCTATCGTCTTTGTGTAAACCGAGTTTTGAACAGAGAAAAAAAGTTAGGCTACCATTAGGCTACATGCAGGTTCTCCCATAACGTTATCGATACAGATCAATGCACCAAATCAGGGCGATTTTAGCGAAACAACGTTCCTGTGACAGGCTATCGTTTCTGGGATAACGATGGGATAACGTTTCATCATCACCTTTATTGATGCCTGAAATGTTGGCATTGCTGAAATACAGAGATGTAGCCTACTGAGAGGCAGCTGCAGACAACGATGTTCAACGGGTTCAACTTGTCCATTGCCTACCAGCTGGATGTAAACAAAGCTATACAACCTAGAATACGTCACATGAAAAACGTTAATAAAGGTAGAGTTGCGACAACTCCATTAACGCTAATGTTCCATTTTTTTCCAACAATGGCGGCTCATGGAAGCCTCAAAGAGTTCCCGGAAGTTAACAATTAATAATAGCAGCAGTGCAGTTACAGCAGTATAAACTGTTTGTAGCCAACTTTTCAGACTCAGATTTACATTATTGGCTCATCCGAATAATAATAATAACAGTAATAACAGTAATAGTAGTGAATAAATAGCATTAATAACCTAATTATAATAATAAACTATTTATGTATCGACTATGACAGCTTTTCTGCTGCTCAGTTTTTATCAGTTCCTTATCAAATAAATTAAAAGAGGCTAAAAGCCCAATAAATGTGCCACACATAATAGCCTAATATAGCCTAAGAGAAACTTTGCCTATCCCCTTTTAATTAGGCAGCACTGGGCTATAACAAGCTGTCATTAAGTGTCATTTGCGTTTGTACAACTTTTCTGATGTGACATTACTTGGGTATTTACAGTAGCTTTACCATCATGTCAACCTAGTTGCAACGTTATGCGCAATGCTCATCTAGGCTATTGATTTAAGTGGTTTAATTTTAAAAAGGGCAGCAAAAGTGGGATATAGTGCAATTGCTTCCCCCAAACAATCCTCCATAACTGTGGATTTAATCGTTTGATATGTGGATAACTTTCAGTGGACTAAACACATAAAATACTTTGTTATCACAAAGCTACCTGGTTCGTTAAATATGGCGAAGCATATTTACAGCCAACTTTGTAGGCCTACTTGCAGCAGTGAAACTGAGTTTGTTGTTAACATTGTTGGTAACGTAAACGTTTATTCAGTTAGGAGCAGGGCTGTTTTTTTTATTTTGCATTCATTTTCATTGGCAAAAGCTAGCCTAATATGCATGAGAGAACCTAGATTTGAGGGAGCTGCAGCTGTTAGCATCAGCACGGTCTCAGCTCTTTAGCCTAGCATCTTAATGCTGTTCACAGCACGGTGAATGACAACGATGACAAAATGCTGTTCATGTTTATGAGTTCATAGCTATTTATCGAAGGACTTACATGTCACGTTTTATATTTTATTATGATCACTCGCATTACCATGGGGTTACTGAATAGGTAATGCTACGGTTAACTTAGCATGCCCACCATTACACTGGAGATGTTAAAAAAAAACGTTTAAACATTTTTTATTCTCCCGCGACGATAGGCTACTTCAGGTAATTCGCTTATTAGCTCAGATCAGTGACTACCAGAGGAAACGCGGGGGAGAAAACTCAAACAAGTTAATGTTAGACTAGCTGTGTTACCATTTCTTGTTGCAAAATCAAAATTTCACTGGAGCTCCATGCGCTTTTGTAGGCTACACGCAGTCTCTGTTTACAGCTTTTCTGAGGTCATTTTTTTATATAGCGATAATTTAGATACACTTATGGGCAGTGTTGCCACAGTTACCTTGAAGTAATCTGATTACTAATTACTCCTTTAAAAAGTAACTTAGTTACTTTACTGATTACTTGATTTTAAAAGTAACTAACAGTAACAGTAATGTCAACAATGTATAGCAGACATCCCAACCTAACCTACTTAGATACTGAAATGTTTGTTCAATAATGTCTAGTCAGTACACCAAATAAGGAAGGCCTATTGATAGAAATTGTGATAGTAAAATATGTAGATTTTGGTAGTTTGGCCTTTTCATGTAGCCTTGGCAACTAGCCATCTAGTATAGGCCTGAGTAATATGCAAATGGAATTACACTTGTTAAACTCACCTCAACAAGTCTTTTGCAATCATTTAACCCGCTGTGAGCAATGCTAGAGTCACTGTTACAAACAGTGCAGTGTGCAAGACTATCATTATGTTTTACTCTTATGAGACAATTGGGTACACTTTTGTGTAGTCTGATGTGAAATGGGTCTTAAATGTTCCTTTTTAAAGGGGCACTGACTCTGCCATGACGCTCCTGTTCCTAAATACACTGACTGAACTGATTAATTAAGTTCGGGAGAAAAGAGATATAAGCCCACATACACTGAAAACTGATTGGTTGATTTAGCAAAACAGACCAGGATGCACTCTGTCTTGGATGCGTTTCAGGCACACACGCACCACTCCTCTCTCTCTCCCTCTCTGTTGTGTGCGCGTTCTCTGTTGTGTGCGCGTTAAACTCAGATGCACACGCGATTTGAAGTCCGGTCTGGCTAGCGTGCTTTTGTTCGCTCTAGGTTCCGGGAGATTTTATGTAATTTGCGGGCGTCAGGAAGCCGCTATCTATATGTGGGAGACTCCCAAAACTTTGGAAGACTTGGGATGTCTAGCTAGACAGCACTTTGTCGCCAGCACAGAATGTACAATGTACCTTAATGTTGTCATGTTTAGCTGACACAAACTCAAAATAATGACTGTATAGATCAAATGTGCATCTCTCTCCTCCCTCCATTGTTGTTTACGTTTGTGTCGCTGCGTGGTTTTTCACGTGAGTTGTCCTCATGCTGAAAACGTGAGCATAGCCTACATGACGTTAATCCCCGAGACAAGAAGAAAGCAAAGAATATATCTTTTTACTAAGGAAAATGACAAAATAGTAACGCACAGTGACTTAGATAAGTAACTTTAATCTGATTACTGGTTTGTAAATAGTAGCGTGTTAGATTACTCGTTACCGAAAAAAAGTGGTCAAAATAGACTAACGCGTTACTAAGTAACGCGATACTGGCATCACTGCTTATGGGGTGGGTGCAATAGCATTTTCTAAAGAATCTCCCATCTTGGTTTTGTAGGCCTACAGAAATTAATATTAGTGATACATACGTAAAAGAGCGAAAAAAAAGGTCACCTTATATAGCAGGCTACGATATAAGGTCTGGAATTTAATTTAATATTGTTGTAATGGTAGGATAACTACATAGTTTACACAATAATTACACTGTTATAAATATTGTATATCAATGCATTTATTGACTGTCAATTACCCAAAATCGTGGCTCTGTCTATTATTGAACAGTAGCCTATTTAATGCATTCTAATCCATTGTCAATCACTTCCGGTAACTTTTTGAAGTTTACATGAACCCCGTGACTTTAACGAATTTTGAACACCCATTGTCACAACTCTACCTTTATATAGCTCTGGAATGCACCAATGCCAATCTTCCGATTGGTGAGTGGGGGCATTAATTTCCCTGTGCAGCATCAGATTGGTGAGTGGGGGCATTAATTTCCCTGTGCAGCATCAGATTGGTGAGTGGGGGCATTTATTTCCCTGTGCAGCATCAGATTGGTGAGTGGGGGCATTAATTTCCTTGTGCAGCATCAGATTGGTGGGTGGGGGGTGCAGCATCACTGAGCCTCTCTGTGTTGACTGCTTTCCATTTCTCTGCTGCGTACCACACAGAGCTCATCAGTGGCACGTCTGATTATCCGCACACACACACACACACACACACCATGCATGTGTGTGTGTGATTTAAGAAGGTGGATAGAAGAACCGTGTGTGTGTGTGTGATTAAGAAGGTAGATTCAGGAGCCGTGTGTGTGTGTGATTAAGAAGGTGGATAGAAGAGCCATGTGTGTGTGTGATTAAGAAGGTAGATTCAGGAGCCGTGTGTGTGATTAAGAAGGTTGATAGAGGAGCCATACACACACACACACACACACACACACACACACACACACATGCACACACACATGCATGGCTCCTCTATCAACCTTCTTAATCACACACACACACAGAGATGGTAGAGAGACAGACAGAGAAAGCTAGGTTGTGAGACAGACAAATTGACAGAATATGTGGTAGAGAGAGTGTCAGGTGATGAGACAGAAGGTTCAGATGGTCAGGTGGTGAGACAGAAGGTTCAGATGGTCTGCTGTGCCATCCCCGGGAGACCCTGTAGTCCCAGACACAGACATTAGCCAGATGGCTCACATCGCATCGCATCGCAACACATCACATCACGCCAGATGGCAACACATCGCATCACATCTGGCCAGATGGCAACACATCACGTGACATCACATGACATCTGGCCAGATGGCAACACATCACATGACTGGCCTGTCTGCTCCGGTGGCACTGCAGCCGCCGACACCACCACCTCTTTCTCTCTCTCTTTTTCTCTCTTTCTCCCTTTTTTTCTCTCTCTCTTTCTCCCTGCCTCTCTTTCCCTCTTTACTTGCCCAGATGTCCAGATACCAGCACTTTAGCCTTCACCCACTCTCTCTCTCTCTCTCTCTCTCTCTCCCTCTCTCTCTTCATCTCTGAGGGCTCATTATGGCCTCTCTCTTTCACTCCCTCTGTCTCTCTCCCTCTTTCTCTCTCCATCTCTGAGGGCTCATTATGGCCTTTCTCTCTCTCTCTCTCTCTCTCTCTCTCTCTCTCTCTCTCTCACTCCCTCCCTCTCTCTCACCATCTCTCAGAGGGCTCATTATGGCCTCTGCTTCTCTCTCCTCAGTATCATTAGGGCTCATGTTAACACAAGGAGAACATCATCACCCTCCACCTGGGAGTACACACCCACACTCTCACACACACCCACACTCTCACACACACACACACACACACACACACACACACACACACACGCCTCTGTGATCTCTGTGATTATATCATCCAGTTGTGATAGTGTAATATGTGTTTAATGTGTGTCTCTGGTGTTTTCAGGTCGGTGGGAAGTGATTGCATTGAGCTATTCAAGACACATCCCACAACATCCCCTCACGATCACACACATTTGCACAATCTCACATCTACTGTAATTCCTAGTTAGTAGTTCCATGGTCTCCTGGTAATCTAATATCTAATTACTTCCTAGTTAGTAGTTCCATGGTCTCCTGGTAATCTAATATCTAATTACTTCCTAGTTAGTAATTCCATGGTCTCCTGGTAACAGTTGCCTGCTGACATGTTGATGCCCTGTACATTCTTGGAAGCAGTTCTATTTAGTCTGCCTGGTTCTTAACGAGTTCTCCCTCCTTATCTGTTCTGCAGTTTGTGCCGTTCCGCGACTACATCGACAGAACCGGGAACCACATCCTGAGTATGGCCCGGCTGGCCAAAGACGTCCTAGCTGAGATCCCGGACCAGTTCCTGTCCTACATGAGAACCCGCGGGATCAAGCCGTCGCCCGCCCCCCCTCCCTACACGCCCCCCGGCCAGGCCGTGCAGACGCAGATCTGACAGGGAGGGGGGCCCCACCCCCCCCCCCCCACGCCCGCTCTTCCACCACCTCTCTCTGTCGCTCTTTAATCTTCTCTGCATCACTCAGTGATAGTAGGAGAGTAGAATATGGGGCTCACACAGGCCCCCAGTGCCCATCTCTCTCTCTCTCTCTCCCTCTCTCTCACTCTATCTCTCTCACTCTATCTCTCTCTCTTCCTTTCTCTCTCTCTCTCTCTGTCGTTGCACTATGGAGGTAGAACCTGACAGAACTGGCTTGCAGTTCCGGGAGTGGAATGTGTTCGGTGGAACCCAACCCGGGGGGAAGGCCTGTTTACTTCCTCCTGTACAGAGCTCTCATCTCAGTGGAGTGCTGACCAATCAGCACACGTGGAACCTTCTCCAACGGCATTCTGGGGGGGGGGGAAACGTCAACAATAAGAGCAAAACAACGCATGGCAGAACTCCTCTCTTTCCAGCAGTGATGAAGAAAGGAGGGATGGACAGAAGACTGGTGAATGGATGAACAGAGAGAAATGAAGGTGTGAATTGATGGAGATAGATGATGGAATGATGTATGGATGAGTGCATGGATGCATGCATTGATTAATTCAGAAGATGAATGGAGTTGATTGATTGATTGATTGATTGATTGAATATTTTGCATAGAGAGATGTTGGGCTGAGATATGCATGCCCTGATGAACAAGCTTTTAGAGATGTACAGTAGACTGGTGGATTTTGCCATTCTGCTCCAGGAAAAAACTAGCAATCAAGCAACCACAAACAAGCAAGTGAACCGGTGTTTGTGTAGGACATCTGCAAGGGGAGGGTGCAGTACGTCTGCAGACACAAACTCACTCGACTGTATAGAACTGGAAATAGACTTCTGCTCAAACTCACTAACTTAACTAACTACTCTTATCTCTCTCTCTATCTCTCTCTCTCTCTCTTCTCTCACTCAATGTTTACATGTGATGAATTTTTACTGTTGTATACTTTTATAAGCATTCTTGAACTTAACTGCTCTTTAACTACTAACTTTGGAATATGGGGATCCTCCTCCTGGCACGGTGTTTTGTGTTTAACGTTGCCACGGTGATTTGTGGGGGCTACTAGCTACTAGAACTACGTTGTGATATACAGAGGGCAAAGTTCAGAGTTCACCTGAAGGTCAAGGGTCAAACCGAGGGAGGGACATTGTGTCACATTTTGTTGCCAGTTCTCTCCCTCATCCAATCCCTACCCTCCACCATTTCATTTCTCCGTCTCTTTCTCTCCTTCTTTCTCTCTCTCTCTCAATTCAAATTCTCTCTCTGTTCCATTGTCCAACTTTCCCATTTTTGTTCCATCGCTGTGTTGATCGCTAAGTAAAAGATGATTTTTGAAAATCACAAAAAAAAAAAAAAAAAAAGTTTTAAAAAGCAGCTGCTCTCAAACTCGCTTTGAGACTCGGAGCCCAGTGTTCAAAAATACAGAGACGTGTTCACTTTGTCTTAACCTCAGCCAGTGACAACGCTGTTCTGGGGATGTGTGTGTGTGTGTGTGTGTGTGTGTGTGTGTGTGTGTGTGAGAGAGAGAGAGTGCAGGGTATATCACTTGTTCTCCATCTCTTCACTGCTCTCTGTGTCTGTTTTCTTTAAATCAATTTGTTCTGAGGCTGTGAAACTGTCCCAGTGAAAAGGATAAAACTGGACATTCACTGACATCCTGTGACGTGTGTCCACAGTAACGGATCACATTAGACCCAGTTTGCAAAGCCAGTCTTATATAGTATATACAGTGCACTGGATACGGTTGACAGTAGTGCTTTCATATACAACATCATTGCCTATAGGTTTGCATTCATTTGAATCATATATGCCATGTTTTGTTTTTAACAATAATAGCTTGCATATTTTTCTAATGTTTTTATGAATTTCATATCATAATCTCACACACACACACACACACACACACTGCCGACCACACATTTACTCACACTTTGACATTTCCTGTACAGTCATTCCAATCTTCCGTTTGCCTGGATGTTATACACCCCTTCTGCTGTCACTCACACACCTCATCAGGTGATCCACACTTGATGTCCAGTGTCAGGATATTAGATGTGTGTGACTGCAGTTATGCAGCTGAAACACACACACACACTAACACACACTGGAGTGTTGGACCCTGATTTCACACACAGAATCTTAACGTTGTACATAGTTTTACTTTGAAATAAACACAGTAACACATCACATTAGAACACATTTCAAACCCCAGTCTTATATTATATAGTAGTCATAACCACTTCACTGTGGTGCTTTCATATACAATATTATTGCATATAGGTTTGTGTTCATTTGAATCACATATGACATGTTTTGTTTTTAACAATACTAGCTTGCATATTTTTTTATGTTTTTTTATGAATTTCATATCATAATCAGATTGTTTCATATTTATTTTGCCATAATTGGAAATATGTCAAGAAGGTAGGATGTGTCTTAAGATGTGTGAGAAAAAGACAAACACTGCACATGCCTGTATGCTAAGTGTGCAGAGACGATGTTTAGTGCTCAAGCAACACAACATGACGCTAATTTTCTTCCATTGGGCGGCCAGACGCCATATGCCATAATGTGGCCGCCACCACAGCCTGGTGAGTGCCATTCACATTAATGCAGATGTGTGATGCCAAATCATCTTCATCTTCATCTTTTCACATTAATGCAGTGTGATGCCAAATCATCATAATCATCTTTTCACATGACAACATTCATGTTGTTTTCTCACGCCATAAACACCTGACTTATATGTAGCAATCTACAACAACTACCAGATTCCAAAGCCAGGGGAACTAAACAAACAAACACACCGACTAGAACAGAACTGGACTCCTCTCTGCTGCTGGAAAATGTGTGTGTGTGTGTGGGGTGGGGTGGGGTGGGGTGGGGTGGGCAGGGTTTCTGCATGAGGTCTTGGGTTTCTGTTGTGGGTAGGTGGCTAGGTAGGTAGCATTCTTTTGTTGACGCTTGTAGACTCCGTCGTCGTGTGCTCTTGAGCAGAGCGCACCGCTGCTTGTTCACCTTGGTGCTGGTGCTGTGCGGTCAGTGCCGTTTCTATGGTGACTCGAAGAAAAACAAACATACATGAGAGAACACCTTAGGTGATGATGATGACGACGAAGGATCACAACTGATTTGTAGTGGTTTTTGGGAAGGATTGGATTTGTGAAGAAGCCTTGTAGTGAGAGAATGAGAGGAGGTAGGGTTTCAAATGCCAATGCCACAGCTTCTCTGCAGCCAGAGCGTAGCAGTCAGCGGCATACTAGCATGCGCAAGGCATGTTTATGTGTGTGTGTGTGTGTGTGTGTGTGAGAAAAAGAGAGAGTGTGTCAGTGTGAGAAAGAGAGAGAGTGTATGTGTATGTTTGCAGTGTGAATGCAATTTGAACAGACCGGGTTAGTTACTCGCGTGGTCGTTGTTTACTGATGATATCCAAATAATATATTGTATGCTTGTCATATATAAATATAACGGGCACTATGTTTGCATGTGCAGTTTTTTCCATGAGATGCACCTGTTCTTTGTTAAGAGTGTTTTGAAGATACTAGAAGTTAATGATGAACATTATTGTACAAAATGGCCTTAAAATTCTCACTGAACTCTTGGAAATGTGCGATGCCTTCAGATATTATTAAATTGTTATATATTTTGTGTTGATGTAATACTATTGCTTTCCTGTGTATTTGGTCTTTGCACAGATTCACTTACTAGAAAAAGGAAATCAAAGTTCTGTTGTACTTTTTGAAATTGGTTGTCAGTCTGAGAATGCATGACTGAAGTAAGGTAATTCATCTGAGGAAAATAACTATTTCTGTATTAAAACTTGGTTTTTAAATAAATATTCTTACCTAACACTACGAGGCCTCCCTCTCTTTCCTCTCTCTCTCTCTCTCTCTCTCTCTCTCTCCTGACTTTCCTGCCCATGGTGGAAACTGTGAATGGCAACACAGTGTTCCCCGATGGCTCAGCGCTCTGTCTCGGACATGGAAAAGATCCAGCTGAATTCAGACCAAGTTAGTTCTTGTTGTGGTTATCTTTGGGTTTATGTTAGTTGTGACTTTAAACCTTCAGCAGCAACATTCTAGTAAAATAATCCATTAAACAACTTGAGAATCTCATTGTCTACAGTACATTAAGCCCAATAAATAAAAATGTGCAAATTGAAGTTAAAAGGATCTCTGTCCACATTATCGTTTTTTAGATTAGATTAGATTCCATTTTATTGTCATTGTGCAGAGTACAAGTACAAAGACAACAAAATGCAGTTTCTGTCTAACCAGAAGTGCAAAAAAGCAGAAAAGTGCAATGTGATATACAAAGTATAGGCAGGTGGTGCATAGACAGGACAAGATACAGTATATAGTGCCGTGTAGACAGTAGTATACAGTTGGTTTACAGAAGGTGGTTTACAGTAAGATACAGTATAGTGCCGTGTAGACAGTAGTATACAGTTGGTTTACAGAAGGAGGTTTACAGTAATGTAAATCCCCCACCTACTCCAAATTGTTCACGCGCATGCCTGCCCACTCTCTCTCCTCCACCTTTTCAAAATGAACTTAAACCTGTGTGTGTCTCCCCTCTTACCAACCGTAATACACCTGGAGATAACTAGGTAGATGATGCGTGTTGATAATTGTAGATATTTACTGTAAGTGCAGATAGATGACATGTTTTAGTATTGTTTTTCTGTAGATAACTACTGTAGATAGATGATAAGATGATAACTGTAGATAGGTGATGAGTGTAGATACGTATATAATAACTTAATAACTGTGACAGTAGTAGACAAATGACCAGAGCAGATAGACAACTGTTGATAGATGACACGTGTAGATAGGTAATAACGGTTGATAACTGTCTACACTGTCTAACAGGCACGTGCAGAGAAGGGGGGCTACAGGGGCTCTAGCACCTGCCCTTTTGCCCCTTTGATGTCCAAGTGCCCTTTCGACAAGACCCGTTTTTTACTTTTAAAAATGTGTAATACTTCCGCTAGTTCCAACGTGAATATTCGCTAAAGTGTCTCATTAATAGTTTGTGAAATTAGAAATGTACAAAAATTTCAATTTTCTATGTTAGGCTAATTGAAATGCCTTGAACTCTCAGAAGGTGCACGCAGGCACAGTGCTGCAGGAGTAGGCCTGTCAAACTCGATTCCTTTTAAGGATCCGGGTTATTCTGAGTCACTCACTAAACTGATCCGGGTTGAACGAGTCACTTGAGTCAGTATTGCTAAATCGCAAAGAAATTTAGTCCTACGTTCAAGCAGTGCTGTGGGGTGCTTCATTTCGTTAAGTGCCTTCTCATGTTGGATGTGGATCCTCCATGATTTGAAACCAGGTTTTTGCAGTACTTGCATTTAGCCTTTAGAGTTTTGCTCTCCTGGTCAAAGTGCATCCACACATTGTTCATCTTTTTGGTGCTCATGTTCAGAAACTTTGATCTTATTGACAGAGAGGGTATAGCCTATATTATAATAGTTAATTATTTGTTGTTGTTTTGTTAACAATAGAAAAGTTTGCCTAGGTCTAATGCTACTCTGCTACAATGTTTATTACCACTACTATATACTAATAGTAGGCTACTAGGAATCTATTCTAACAAGTATTATAGGCTGCTAAAAAGGCAAGTAATATTATTATTAATCATAGCTATACTGTTAGGTAGCCTAATATAATATAATATAATATAATATAATATAAAATAGCCTAATATAATAGCATCAAAACCTCCACCCACTCACAGGAAAGAAAGCAGTTTGAGCCAGACTGTTTATTTATTGTCTTAACCTAGCCTAAGCAATTGACTTTCAATGTAGACATAGAAACAGGAACGTAGATGCCCTGCAGTGATTTTATTATTATTATTATTATTATTATTATTATTATTATTACTACTACTACTACTACTATTCTCATTAGGCCTATTATTATTATCATCACCTTGACACGAGTAGAAACTAGGCTACTCGCTCGTCTACAGATCCACTCGACAATGTAGCCGGCTGATTCGACTGACTCGCACTCATAACAACATAACGTAACCGGTCCGCCCGGCTGATCCAAATGACCCAGGTAGGCTAGCCTACTCAAGCAACTCCATACAGAGCTTGCAATGTTTCGGACTGTCTTCGCGACCTAATTGCATTTTAAAGTAGGCTATGCGTGCAGAACATATGTTATTTCAGAAGTAAAAGCATGACTTTTGTTGTGGATTTGCTTTTCACCTTGACGAGGAGTTACTCGCTGCTCTAAAGATCCACTCATGACAATGTAGCCGGCTGATTCGGCTGACTCGCACTCATAACAATGTAAATGGCCCGCCCGGCTGATTCAACTGACCCGGGTAGATACTCAAGCAGCTCCATGAGCGTGCAGTTCGGACTGTCTGCACGACCAGAGCCCGTCTACAGAGACCCTGGCCACTCCGTATTAAGTCCCATTGTACCGAATTTTGGTTGCAGTTCCACCAGATTTCCACTGGGGGCGATCGCCATGAGTGCAGAATGAATGGGAGTCAATGGAGCTAGACGGCTAAATTTGTCTCTTTCACCTGATTGTCGTTGACAAATCTCAGATTTGATTGTAGTTTGTATAACTTCAACATGGGTTATAGGTCAAAAGTTGAATGAACGAGTACTTATGTCCTTTTGATTTCTTACAGTTTGGGTCGTTGTTGCCCATAACACGCTAGCATTGTGCTAATGAGTGACGTCATTGACACGTTTGAAAGGCTTTCTAGAACAATTAAGTGACTTAAAAAAAATATATATATAATACTCCACCAAGTGTATTTTCTTTGCCTCCCTAATAAAAATTATATCCCGAGAAAAGTGGATTTTGAGGGGTACAGCTCCATAGACCTCCATGCATTCTGCACTCGTGGACGAGCGCCCTCATGTGGAACCACAGAAGGAACTGCAACCAGTTCAGAAACCGGATGTTTTCCGAGAGTGGCAGTTCTCCCCTTATTAGACATTCTCTGGCACGACCCAATTGCATTTTAATATGCTACATCTATACGCCAAATCTAATTATGTCTAGGCTACATGCAGAACATTGAATGTTATTTCAGAAGTGAAAGAATGGCTTTTGTTGTGGAATTGCTTTTCACCTCGAGGAGGAGCTACTCGCTCTCGCAGATCCACTCATGACATCGTAGCCGGCTGATTCGACTGACTCGTACGTAGCCTAATCGGCCGGTTGATCCAACTAACCCGGATTGCTACTCAGCCGCTCCAATCTGAGTCCCATGGTCTGCGAGTCTGCAATGTTTCCGGCTGTGCGGGAAGTTAACCAGTTATCTCGGACTGCCTGCTCACTCAGTCGCTTGAGTTGATTTGTGGAGTTGTGGTTGCCTACGAAATTGTTACATTTTTGGCAGCTAAGATGGCTAGGGCTAGGAGGCTCGCTAATGTTGCAAGAGGTTTGTGTGTGGCGCTGTTTATCGTTTTAGATTGAATTGTAGTAGGACTCAACTGATCCGAGTTAATGATACTAGAGACTCGCGACTCATGGGTTAATTTAAAGACACGGGTGAAAGATCCGAGTGAGTCACAACTCAAACACCTTTATGCAGGAGACGTTTGGGAGCACGGTAAGGTCACTTGGCAGTTAGCCTATCTGAACATGCAATAGTAATCAGCTTAGAGATAGAGAATAAAATGTTAAAAAGTTGTTTCATGTTTAATGAAGTAGTCTATCAAAGCCGTTTTAACCATGTCATGGCCCATCCATTTCAATAACCTGGCAGCTTCGAAAATCTAAGGCTTAACGTTCATAACATATTCTGTTTAGGTTAGGTTAGACCTAGTTCATAAAACAGAGTAGGCAAACCTTTTCTAAATCGTCATAAGCCGACGACATAGGCTACTGTAGTTGTTTAACTAACCCAACTCCACACGTCGTTCTCTGTTTACAGTAGGCTACATTACGGTCATTTCACTCAGTGACCACACACACAGCACGTGAATCTACAAGACACCAGCTTGCTAATGGTGGTAGTTCACTGTGTGATAAACATTAAAATTATAGCCTGACAAGCCAGACTAGGCAATAACATATTTGCTGCCGCTAGGGTGCGTCTAGATTTCTAGGCTATTAAAATTAGCTTTGAATTTAATCAATAAGATGTAGCTTATAGCCTATGATCTCTGTGTAGACAATAGCCTAATGAAAACTGAAACATATCTGTCTGTGCCCTGGCTACAGTAGGCCTACAGTACATGCACTCCTATTGAATTTTCAGAACCAAGGAGAGAAATGAGGAAAATGTGTTACAGCTCTGTCTGCTATTTACACCCATTCTTCTTGATACATAAATAATGAATAAATATGAAAATGTATAAAATGTTTATCAGTACATTAGACTACTTTGCAAATTGCTAAACCATATAATAGCCTGTCCCACCATCATCATTGAAATAGCATAATGCTAGAATTTAAATGCAAAAAAAAAAAAAAAAATGTCCAGCTCAGGTTCAGATGATTAAAGCTTTATAGGCTAGGGAATGTAAAACTTAAGTTCCAGTTTACACCATTCAAATTGTGTGTATCTTTCGTATGCATTATGTTCTATAAAACATGATATTATATTCTGCAGTGCAAAGATGCCCACTAAAGACAGGAAGCGAAAGCAGAGGGAGAAGGAGCTGCGGGAGGCAGCAAAAGGCAGTGTTTTATTTTGATATAATTTGCTTGTAGCCTATGTATTCTCTATTGGGTTGTAATCAAAATTAAGTTTTAAATAAAGTTAACACATTTTCTGAAAATTTTGTTCACTTGTGCCCTTTTTTTTATTTGAGCCCCTGCCCCTTCAAAGGTCTCTGCACGCCCCTGCTGTCTAAACTGGTCTACAACGCAAAAGGGTACATGTCTAGGACATCTACCTCTGCCACCGGTACGCTCAGGCCAATCCAAACTGTTCTCATCTGTTGTTCCTCGTTGGTGGAACGCGCTACCAGTTCCTACTAAGGCAAGGACCCAGCTCTTCAGAGAATATCTCCTCTCATAGCACTACTTACAACTTGCCTTGCTAATTCTTCTAGCACTCATGACCTGACTAGAACTGACACTTGACTGTTTAAAAACAGCACTCACTGATGGATGCACTTGTTCTTATTGTACTCTACCTTTTAAATTGTTCTAGAATTGTGAAAAAAATTGTGTTAAAAATGTGTCGGCCAAATGTAATGTAATAGCGGATGATAACCGTAGATAGATGATTAGTGCAGATAGGTGATGACTGTAGATACTGTAGGTGATTAGTGCAGATAGGTGATTAGTGCAGATGGATGATTAGTGTAGATAGATAATTAGTGCAGATAGGTGATTAGTGCGGATAGGTGATAGCTGTTTATAACTGTAGATATAGTAGATGATGAGTGTAGATGCTCAATGGTGTTTTAAGCCCCCACCGTCGACTTCAACTTCCTGGAAGACCACATTGAGGGCTTAAAACACCAAGTAACAGTGTAGATAGATAATAACTGTTTATAACTGTAAATAGATGGTAAGTGCAGATACAGTAGATGATAACTGTAGATAGATCACCATCATCTGTCTTGCTGTTGGTCTCTGGTGCTGCGGTCCATAATTCTCCTGTGGACGAGGCGACTCCTCACTCCGTCGGGAATAATGACTGTTTTCCATGCACCTGAGATGGGCTAATTGTAGCTCTCGCCTCAGAAAAGCCCAATTACAGGCAGAGGAGAGGCCAGGCCTCTGTCTGAGACGCACAGGGTCACTCTCTCAAGCTGCAGCTGCGCACTGCATGCTGCTACACATCCGCCCGAAGAAGGGGAGCCTTCGACTGACAACATAGTACAGTTAGAGAGAGTTAGAAAGTAGAAGTACACTATGGCTTTTCCCAAGTCAAAAGAAATGACCTATATCTATTAAGCCCGCCCACGAAACATGTAATTACATACAAATACTTACACCACCCACTCAGAAAAGCTGAATATATAATAGATTTCCTTTCTGGAAGTTTTTCCTTTTCTACAAAGCCACCTGATATCCTGTTTGTAAGGTGACATGTGAGCATTGAGTAAACATCACTTCTCGTGCAGATAATAAAGACGATTTTGTTCCAAGGTCACGGATCTCATGACCCTGAGAAGCACTTGGACATGAGCACTGCTAGCCACAGAGCTGCCAACGTTTCAAAAAACCTTGGAGTGAGATTTGGTGGGGCCAACCAAAAATGTTGCCGCGTACACAGCTGTTTTGTTTCGCGCATTCAGCATCATTACAGCAAAAAATAAAAATTATACCATTTAATAACATCAGTGGGTATTGGGAACAGGATCTTAGTTAAATTAACATCATGGTACCAAAGGGATCTACTAGGACCACTGAAATTCTAAAGAATGAGAACTACTGATTTACATAAATTGTAATCCTTACCAAACAAAATATACATAGAAATAATAATAATAAAAAAAAATATTGGTTGAATAAAGTTATTGGCTGAACCTGCATTCCTCTGATGTTGTGTCATTTTAGGGGGGAATGGGGGCATGCTTCACCGGAGGAAAATATTATATTATATTTTAATATAACATTTAAATCCATCAATTTGGAGCAGTTTGGAGCAAAGGTTAAACTTGCTTATTATGGATGGAAATATTTGTGCTGCAGCCTCAGTGCCGCTGCAGGCCATTTGGGTGCCCTAAGCAGAACTGCTTTGTGGTGCCCCGCCCCAAAGTATTTTTGTTTAAAATATGATTTTTTAAATAAAAATACTACTATTAAAATATTACTAGTTTGAAGTACTAGTATAAATGGTGCACTGACACTTTAATGGCACTGAGTCTACATAGACCTTTTTGCCAGCTCCATTCAAATATAGACTATGGCTGATAAACAAACTCTAGCATTGTTTCTGCCACATTTATAGCACAATATTAACAATAATATGCATAATATTAAAGTTGGTATAATCAGCCTTCATTGCTTTGGAAATGGAAGCATGTCATGACATTATGCTATCTAGACCTTTTCTGTTTGCAATTAAAAGTGAATTATGAGCCTGGTAGCCATCTAGCCTGTCTGAGTGGAATACATTTCAATCGACATATCATGGAATACATTTCAATCGACATATCATGTACATTTCAATCGACATATCATCAATGTCATAATTTAGAAGTCTTGTAAACCCATATTTAGCAGCAAAAAGGACAGACAACATATCAAATGTTGAAAATGAAAATTTGGACTATTTCATGGAAAGTATATGTTCATATTGAATTTGATGCCAGCAAAATGTTCCAAAAAAAGTTGGGACGGGAGCATGTTTACCACTGTGCTGCTTCACCTCTTCATTTAACACAATTTTGTAAATGTTTAGGAACTGAGGAGACCATTTGCTACAGTTTTGAGTATGAAATGTTGTCCCATTATTCCCCGATATAGGATTTCAGTTGCTCAACAGTATGGGGTATTCTTAGTCATGCTTTTCATTCCATTATGCACCTAATTTGACAAATCTGGACTGCAGACATGCCATCTTAGCACCTGGACTCTTCCTCTATGGAGAAATACTATTTAATTATGTGCAGAATTCATTTTGGCATTGTTTTCCTGAAATATTCAAGGTCGTCCCTGGAAAAGACATTGCCTAGACGGCAGTATATGTTGATCAAAAACTGTATACATCATTCATTGACTGAATACAATTGAATTGATTGTGCTTTGCCAAATGTGCAAGATGCCCATGCTGTTGGCACTAATGCTCCTCCACACGTCATAGATGTTGGGTTTCGAACTGAGCACTAAAACAAGTTGGATAGATTGGATACATGGATAGGCCCTCTCCTCTTTAGCCCAGATGAGTCCATGATTTCCAAAACGAAAGGCAAACTTTGATTGGTCTAGCCACAGGACCTTTTTCCACATTACCTCAGTCCATTTTAAACAAGCTCAGGCCCAGATAAGAGGGTGGTATTTTCTGTATCATGTCTCAATACAATTTTAGCTGTTACAATTTTGGCTGTAGTTTTGGAATTAAGTATCAAACTGGGCACATAGACAATGGTTATCAGAGATTGTTTTGAGCTAATACAATGACAGGTCTGGAAACAGGTCTGGTGTTGATGCAGTGCCATCTGGGGTCCAAAAGACCATGGCCATCCAATTTGTTTTTCAGCTATTTCCCTTGTTTGCAAAGATTTCTCTGGATTCTCTGAATAATATTATGTCCTGTAGATGATTAACTCCCTAAATACGTAAATGAACAATTTCATGTTAAGAAGCATTAAAATGACATTGTTTCATCATATGTGCACACAGGTTTACACAGAGTGATAAATACCCCTACATCTTTACTTCTAAGAGACCCTGCCTCTCTTGGAAGCGCTTTTTCATACCCAATCGTGTTGCCAGTTACCCTAATTAGATGTGAAACATTCTTCCTTTTGTTTTCTTTATCATTACACAACTTTTCCAGCATTTTGTTACCCCCGTCCCAACTTTTTTTGAAACATGTTGCTGGCATCAAATTCAAAATTAACATATATTTTCCATGAAATAGTCAAATTTCTCATTTTCAACATTTGATATATTGTCTGTGTCCTTTTTGCAACTAAATATGAGTTTAAGAGATTTGCAGATTATTACATTCTGTTTTTATTCACATTTTACACAATGTCCCAACTTTTTCTGTTTTGGGGTTTAAGGTAGTTTAAGGTAACGAATTATTGAAATCACAGTGAGTGCCTGGGCCCTCTCGCAGTCAAGGCCATAGCCAGGATTTTTACGGCTACTGTAGAAATCTTGAATACCTTCTGACACGGTGAGTGTCACATCTATTTCTATCTCTTTCTCCTCAACGGTCTGATTTCTCTCTTTCCTGTCTCATGTGTTGTGTTTTTAAAACAACAAGTCTAAATAACCAATAATATCATTTGACAATGGGTTATGTTTGGGCCATGCTTAGATAATATCCATCACAACATTAAATATCCATCCTATATAAAATTAATACAACTTAACGTTCAGTGCATGTTTGATAGGTGCTTCTCCACAGAATTTCAGCATAACATTTTCCAATGCAGGTAGGCATCTCATTGGTGGCCCTATTGCATCCTTATTATATTTAACCATTAGCTTTCTCATTCGTTTTGTGCCAGAGGTAGCCTAGGCCTATCTGCAACTATGTGTCACTTGAAGGTGTGTAGAGGCAAGGATAATAATCGCCTCGTCAGCTATTTTTACTTAATAAATTAAACGGAACTTAAAGCTGCAGTTGGCAAGATTTTTTTGATCATATTCACTGAAACCGATACTGCTCCGACAGAACAACATAAATCAGCCGATTTTAGAAAAAAAAAACCCTGCACTTCTATCTCCACCTAGAACCTTTTATTTGTTTTACAAAAATCCACAGCTCCCGGTTCTTCTGGTCCAATCAGAGCAGGGCTGTGTGAGATCTGACTGAATCACAGTTTGGTGCTGTCTGGGTTTTCATTGATGAGCACAAACTCGATGAGAGGGTGTGCGGTGGTAGAGGGGGAGGAGAGAGTTGTAAACATGAGAGTTCTAAACAATGTTCCCTCTAAACTGCGCGCGCGGCCGAGCAGGCCAGTCGAAGTGGCCGCGCAATAGATTTTTCAGACAGCGCACATTTTTCAGACCGCACAAACGATTTTTTTCCAGGGGTTAAAAATCTGAACATCAAAGGCGATGTAGGCTAGGTAAAACATTTAAAATACTGACATGTCTGACAACCAAGCCGGATGTACGTTAGAATGTTTACATACAAAGTATCGTTTAGGCTACTCCAGGCAGGCCATATGATGCGAACTTCTGGGTACTCAGATTAGGCAGGCCTTGCTCCAGCAATTATGCAGTGGGCTACAATGGCGAAAAGGCAGAGCAGATGCCCCAGAAAAAGGTCTGCAAATGTATACATACTGACATAAATAGTTTACCGGTACATTAGAATACATCAGAATTTCGGCCCAAAGTTGGAGACCATGTAGAAATGTGTTGCATTTTCAAAACTGGATTACTCGGGAACAACTTTATTGTACAAACACATGCTTTATATCCTCGTATTCGGTTTGGTCTGCTGTTTATCGATGTACAGTAGGGTTTGCCATGTGTTTAGGTAAGAGTTCGTCAGATATTTTTACGGAGAGTAATGTAATTGTTTCGCAAAACATTTATCACAGCTACTTGGCACTAATATTATTGGAAAGTTTAGATTCCGCTTGTTCGCGTGATGTGACAAGTACTCTGTGAGCAATGCAGTCGAACTTGGACTTGAGATTTTACTGGGACACAGCAGTTCAGTACTGGGGCACCAGTAAAAAGGGTCTAGTGACACCCCTGCTAAGCTAGAACAAAATCCCGGACGATTTTGAAATTCCGGCTGGACGCATTTTTAGGTCTCAAATAGATGGCATGCCGGGGGAGACAAAGACGTCTGGTTGCCTGACATTATTTGACCGGTTCACACTTCAGCGTGTGAAATCAGGGGTGTGGTGTGAGAGCGTGTGAAGCCAATCACTACGTGAGAGTTGGCAGCCCCTGCTAACCAAACACAGGAGCATTGATAACTATGCTCACCCAACACAGAAGCATTAATAGCTATACTTACCAAACACAGGAGCATTGATGGCCATGCTAACTAACTCAACACAGTAGCACTGATAGCCGTGCTAATTCAACACAGGAACATTGATAGCCATGCTAATTCAACACAGTTGCATAGGGGTAGAAATGCTTCTTCTGAGAGAGACAGAACAAGAGATGCATGGGATAGCCTACACATGAGAGCAAGACTTGTTAGAGAAGAGGGCTCCTTGTTAGAGAAGCATTCTCCTTAAGCTAGAGAGAGAGAAAGAAAGAAAGATATGACCTACTCTTTAAGGAGAGAAACATGATCCTCTCAAGCTAAAGATAGAGTGAAAATGAGACAGATGAGCTCCTCTTCAGGGTGAAGTTCATGAAAGATGCTCATAGCTAAGTGATCAGTGACAGTGTGGACCTTCACAGTTATAATTAAGCTTCCTTCATCTCTAGACAAGCTGTCTGTTATTCATTCATATTTATTAGTGGATTAGAGGCCCAGCCAGAGACAGTAGACTACTCCTAATTAGCGAACTCTGAGACAGTACTCTTAATTACACTACTCTTAGATGTCAGAGATCTCCACATGCCATCCCCACACCTGTGCAGATAAGATTTTTTCACAGATGTGTGTTTGTGTGTTTCAATGAGTCTGCTTGTGTTTATTAAATTATTATCGCTCAGACTATTGTGTGTGTGTGTGTGTGTGTCGGGTTATTTCTGAAAGTGAGCAGATGTTTCCATTATTTGCCTAATTTAATCAGAGATAGTGAGATAAAACAACACTGTTAAAAGAAGGTCACTCTGCTTCCTGATGCTCTATTAACGTGTGTGTGTGTGTAACATTGCGGAAAACTTTTTCAAAAGCTGCATGCCTACTCAACTGCATCATGCTTTGCAATATCAGCCACTGTATACAGTAAGGCAAGAAAGTATGATATTCAGCTATCAGCTAAAAAGCCGCAGCTGAGATCATGATTTACCCACCTGCTTACATGTACTAGAGAGGGATATTAGTGAGAATGTGATTTACCCACCTGCTTACATGTACTAGAAAAGGATATTAGTGAGAATGTGATTTGCCCACCTGCTTACATGCACTAGAGAGGGATATTAGTGAGCTACATGCACTAGGGATGCTAGCTAGCTACAAAACAGAGTTGATAGGATCCATTTTCGTGGGACATTCCTCACAACAGCCAGCCTATTTCAAGGATAATTCCGGTATTTAGCACTTTGAGTCCCTTTTCTGGTTTGTTTTGGATGAACTAGAGTGGTGGACACCGAAATTTTGACTATGGGTCCTGTCTCGACTTTCTGGCTTGTTTTGAATAGCCTTTGACTGTTTCAGAGTGGCTGGCTATGGGCATGCACAAACATGTCCTTAAAACAACCCTTAACGTTCGTTTTCAAAACTGTCCAACTCACCGAGTGGTTAGTGGTCAAAATTTCGGTGTCCACCACTCTCGTTGTCGGTGTCCACCACACTAGACTGTGTGGACTGTGTCAGTAGACTATGATAAGCTAGCCAACTATGCTACTTTGTTTACAATATTTCCAGGCTTCAGCCAGACAGCTGAATTAGTGAGGTAGAGTTGTAATAGAAATAGTAGGCCTAGGCTAAATATTAGACATTCAGTATTCTCTCTTTTTATATCAGGATATAAAATAATAATAATAATAATAATAAGCTTTATTATTACTATCCCTTCATATAGGGATTGTCAAAGTTTTTTTTTTTTTCCCCGTCATCTACTTCCTGAATTTTGTTTCGTTCCCGGGGGCCACTCCCCCACCCCGCTGGGCCCCCCGAACTGCAAAAAAAGCAGTTTTTCCTAAATAACTACCTGAACCATGGCACCGAGGATGAAGAATCTTCTATGGTATGTTGGTCTTAAGGGCCCACATCAATCTGGCCCATAATCACTCATTTGTAATTTGCACCCCCCCCCCGGTAAAAAATGAAAATGCAATATTATTCTGCTTTAATCGCCCCTATCTTCAGTTAAGATGTTCAGAACTGCACCAAATTTTATGTGTATGATTGACCTGACATTCTCTGGGGGTATGCCAAGTTTCGTAGAATTTCATCCATGGGGGGGGGGTCTAAAAAAATAGGTTATGTGTACATTTAGTGACTGTACACTCATTGGCCTGTAGATGGCGGTGCACACATATACACATGCACACACACACAGGCACCCACATACTATCGGTATTAGAACGGCCGATACATAATTACAAATTCAGTAGGATTAAAAGAAAGCCAAAATAATAAATGTTCATCATCATCATCATGGCTTTTTTTTCCAGTATTGGCGATAAGTAGTCGTTTGTCCACTAGATGGCGCATCGTTGCAGTGAGACGTAATTTTGTTGGAAGTTAAAAGTGGGTTGGAAAAACAATGGACGCTTCCTACAAGGACTGTAGTTTACCGCAGAGAACGTCTAATAAGGATAGGATGATGTTCACATGAAATGAAATTTCCATTTCTTCTTGAAGCCGAAATAAATCTGAGGATGTTTATCGGACATGCTTGGTTTTTACTGCAGGTACGTTAATCTTATAATATCAATAAGGACCTAGGTGGCCAATTTGATTGATTGCATTTGTAGAAAACTATAAATGCGCCTATACCAAGCAAATTGATAGCAGCACTGTAATTGTATCTTTCGACTGTCATTTGTTGCACGTGCTACAAAAATCATTCTGTGCAATGGAAGATTTACCAACGTTACACCGGTCTGATACAGTTTTGCCTATACATGTACAGTACATGCGTGAGACTGAGACGCCTGTTTATTTTGTTTTAAGTGAGTGCAGGGTGTGAGAGGGGAATCGATGTGCTTTGATTCCAGCTTGGTAGTTGTAGTCTGTGAAATTAAAAAGCATGTGTGTGTAAAGTATCCAAACAATGACACCTTCATTTCATTATGGCTTCTTTAGCAACACACCTTAAGCAACTGTGTAGTGGGTCCCATTTAGAAGTGGCTACTTCATTCGCGCTTTCCTTGACTCATGGAGCTGCGTGAATTTTATTACAACTTTTCGCCACGATATGGCAGTTTAAGTCCGTTTGATAGGCTACAGGAAGGCGTAAGCCATTGGTTTCCAAAGGAGATTTTATTTGTGTCGCCAGCATAGCCTATTGACAATTTATGTTGTAAATAGGCCTACCTTATAAGCCTACCTGTAGCTTAGGGAAGCTAACAGCTTTCTATTAGGATCTAGTTTGTTGGTTACAGTTTTGTCAACTCCCTGATGCATTTTTGCGTTTAGAAAAGCCAGAGCGTGGATATCTCAATTGGAAAATTAAACAATATCGGGTGCCTATGGACTAGGCTGGGTGAACCCAGCCTGATCTGCCCGCTATTTATTTTTTGATTTCTTAAAAGATTGAGCTTGGTCTGGTGAAAGCCAGACTAGCCATGGACCTCAGTTACACAATGCAAGGGAACATGAATCGGCCTATATTTGCACGAACAATAACGGACAAAAGCTCTTCAACTTTGGCCCGTTAAAATGTGTATGGACAGTCTAGCGACGCATTTCATCAAGGCCCATTTGGACATGTCAGTTATTTGCACCACTGGTTAGATGTAAAACAGCATTTCGTTTCAGACTACTGTTACTTAATTTGTGCATTGACAATAACGTTTCAGACTTCTGTTACTTAATTTGTGCATTGACAATAAAGTATTACATGAACTAAAGATGACTAAAATCTTATGTAGAAGAAGAAACATTCACAAAAAATCCATCCATCCAAAAATGACCTTTGTTTTTGATAGCTGTTGAAAACGGCATGGAACTGACAGAGATGTTTTTGTTTATAAATAAATAAATAAATAAATAACATTATGCTGATACCTTTTGCTTTTCCCAAATACAGTACAATGTAGCCTAAAGGTGTAAGTGACCTTTCATCAATCCAGTTGCAATGGATAAACTGTGATGAACTGCCCTACTTGTGATTGTTTAGAGATTTTAAAGGTTTTATAACAATGCTACATCTTATTTGGCTATTCTACAATCTATTCACCTTTTTAGCACCAGTAGGCTACTTTCTGTGCAGCCGCACACACACACTCAGGCATGCCAAACAAGCATGCACAAAAGTTTCAAGAGTGGGGGATGGAGTAAAATATGGAGACAAATTGAAGTGTGATTTATTTTTCGCGGAACGGATGTACAGGACTGAGTGGCGGTCATAGTTTGTATAGCACCTTTCATACACAGAATGCAGCTCAAAGTCCTTTACATTTGAAGCATGTAACACAATAATAGTCAGTCAGTCATTATCAATCACTTTTCTTCATTGCTGGGGTCGTTTATGATCCACTCAGCAACATATCAAAAATATAGAAAATAACATGTCATAAGACTGGCAGCCTTAACCCTTTACCCCCAACAAGCACGCCATATGGCAACTGTGGCAAGGAAAAACTCCCATATTCCAGGAAGAAACCTTGAGCAGAACCTGACTTAATAGGGGGAGCCCATCTGCTTCTGGCTGGCTGCGCCCTCCAATAGCAGCAGATGTAGAATAATCTGCTTTCCTGTACAGGTATGTTTTCAGATCAATTCTATAGGAAATAGGGAGCCAGTGCAGTTCAGCAGGGGTGATGTGTTCTCTCTTCTTGGTCTTAGCAAAGATCCTTAATATACTTTATCAACCGTCTCTGGTCTTAGTTAAAAGTCTAGCTGCAGAGTTCTGTATGAGTGCCAATGTCTTTAGAAGTTTTTTGGGAAGACCAGTGAAAAGTGCATTGCAGTAGTCTAACCTGCTAGTGATAAAGGCGTGAATTCGTTTTTCTGCATCTTGTTGAGTTAAAAAGGGCCGCACTTTGGCAATGTTTCTCAGGTGGAAATAGGCTGCCTGAGTAACTTTACTGATATGGGACTTAAAACTTAACTCTGCATCTAAGATGACACCGAGCGAGGCTTGTTACTTTTGGTTTGACCTGGTGCACCAAGTTCTCCAGATTACTAAGAACAATATCTCGCTTTAGTTTTGGTCCAACCAAAAGTACGGTGTTCATTTTAGGACATCCTCAGACTCAGGTGTCAGACTCAGAAAAACATCGGTCATCTTCAGACAAAACAGCCTCAGCGTCAGAAAAACCTCTGTCATCTTCAGACAAAACTGCATCAGCATCAGAAAAACTTCTGTCATCTTCAGACAAAACTGCCTCAGCGTCAGAAAAACCAGACTCAGGTGTCAGACTCAGAAAAACATCTGTCATTTTCAGACAAAACTCCCTCAGCTTCAGAAAAACTTCTGTCATCTTCAGACAAAACTGCCTCAGTGTAAGAAAAACCTCTGTCATCCTCAGATAAAACTGCTTCAAACCAAACTGCCTCAGAAAAAGTGGAGTCAGGTCTCAGAAAAAACGCTGTCAGAAAAAGTGGAGTCAGGTCTCAGAAAATCAGGTCTCAGAAAAAACGCTGTCAGAAAAAGTGGAGTCAGGTCTCAGAAAATCAGGTCTCAGAAAAAACGCTGTCAGAAAAAACAGAGTCAGACGAAAAAGTCTCAAATGAAAAGTTATTGTGGGGACAGAAGAAGACGACGGATACAGAACGGTGAGTTTAATATTATGCTTAATACGTTATTCTGTCACTGGCAGGGTAGGAATTTCACGGCGGCCACGACGGCCGTGGTAGCCCCTTGCGTTGGCCGTGAAGCCCCTTTGAAAATCATAGGTTTACAGGCCAAGGTGGCCTTGGTGCCCCCCTTGGTGCCCCCTTCTTTCAATATTCTGCTTTGTGTCCTACTAATAGCGATTTTTATTTAGCCTGCGGCCTGTCAAAATAATCTTAGCATTCACAGCGCAAATGAACATCCACTTAGATGCCCCAAAATAATCTTAGCATTCACAGCGCAAATGAACATCCACTTAGATGCCCCAGGCTCAGCGGACTTTTTGGCCCTGGTCCACTCCTTTGACCTCGAACTGGTTCAAAGCCCACCGACTCACAAAGCTGGCAAAGAGCTTGACTTGATTTTCACTCGGAACTGCAGCACAGACACCCTCACGGTGACACCTCTCCATCTTTCTGACCACTTCTTCATCCAGTTCAACGTCAGCCTGACAGAACAGCCTCCGGCTCCTCAGCCGATGGTCACGTTCCGCCGCAACATCCGGAACCTGTCTCCAACGCACTTCTCCTCTGTGGTTGCCTCCGGTCTACCTCCACTCAACACCTTCTCCTCTCTGGAGGTCAATGAAGCCACTGACTCGCTCTGCTCCACACTGACCTCGTGTCTAGACAAGCTGTGCCCTCTTACCACAAGGCCAGCTCGATCCAAACATTCTCATCCATGGCTAAATGATACCCTCCGATCGCAGCGCACCAAACTCAGAGCCGCGGAGAGGAAATGGCACAAATCCAAACTAGCTGACGACCTCAAAAACTACCAGACACTCCTGACCTCCTTCTCAGCCAGCATCACTGCTGCTAAGACTGCTTTCTACAATGACAAAATCAACAGCGCTACAGACACTCGAAAACTTTTCTCAACCTTCAAATCGCTACTCAACCCTCAGCTGCCTCCTCCTCCATCCAGCCTTACTGCAGATACCCTCGCCTCATTTTTTACAAACAAAGTGGCGGCAATCAGCAGTCAATTCTCTACATGCCCACTCAACGCATCTGACTCAGATACCGCACTCCTACAACCTCTAGGGACTGCTGGAACATCTTTTTCAGCATTCACGCCTCTCTCCGAGAGTGAAGTGTCCAGACTCCTGACATGCAGCCGTCCTACCACATGCTCGCTGGACCCTATACCTACGAGCCTACTTCAGTCCATCAGCCCGACCATCGCTCCAGCTATCACACATGTGATCAATGCCTCGCTAACCTCCGGCACATTTCCAACAGCGTTCAAAATGGCCCGGGTAACACCGTTACTTAAGAAAGCTTCTCTCAACCCTGCTCAAGTCGAGAACTACCGCCCTGTCTCACTACTGCCTTTCCTATCCAAAGGCATTGAACGAGCAGTCTCCAAACAGGTCTCTGACTTCCTTTCACAGAACAACCTTCTGGATCCAAATCAGTCTGGGTTCAAAAGCGGCCACTCTACCGAAACGGCTCTGCTGTCTGTAACAGAAGCCTTAAAAGAAGCCAGGGCGACCGCTCGGTCATCAGTACTCATTCTGCTTGACTTATCGGCTGCCTTTGACACGGTTAATCACCGTATCCTTCTCTCTATACTCGCTGACATGGGAATCTCCGGAGCTGCTCTCTCCTGGTTTGAATCCTACCTCACAGGACGCTCGTTTAACGTATCATGGCTTGGTCAGCTATCTGCACCTCACCATCTCACCACAGGGGTCCCCCAGGGCTCAGTGCTGGGCCCCCTCCTCTTTGCTATCTACACCACCTCCTTGGGACAGATTATCCGTTCGCACGGCTTCTCATACCACTGCTATGCAGACGACACACAGCTCTATCTGTCCTTTCCACCTGACGACCCCCTGGTTTCAGCACGGATCTCGGATTGCCTTTCAGACATAGCTACATGGATGAAGGCACACCACCTCCAGCTGAACCTCTCAAAGACTGAACTGCTGGTCATCCCAGCTAAACCTACCATACACCACGACATCAACATCAAATTTGACTCCCTGTCTGTTTCACCGACCAGGACTGCAAGAAATCTAGGAGTTGTTCTCGACAACCAACTAAACTTCTCAGATCATGTTGCCTCAGTCGCCCGGTCATGCCGTTTCGCACTCTACAACATACGGAAAATCAGGTCTTACTTGACTCAAGATGCTACCCAACTTCTGGTTCAGGCAATAGTCATCTCACGACTCGACTACTGCAATGCCCTCCTGACAGGTCTCCCAGCCTGCGCAGTGAAACCACTTCAGATGATCCAGAACGCAGCGGCGCGCCTGGTCTACAACCAACCCAAAAGGGCACATGTTACCCCGCTGCTCATCCAGCTGCACTGGCTACCTATGGCGGCCCGCATCAAATTCAAGTCTCTAACGCTTGCCTACAAAGTAGTCTCCGGTTCTGCTCCCACCTACTTGAATGCCCTCATACAGACTTACACTACCTCCAGACCGCTGCGCTCCTCTGACGAACGACGTCTAGCTCTACCACCGGTACGCTCAAGCCAATCCAAACTTTTCTCATCTGTTGTTCCTCGTTGGTGGAACACACTGCCAGTTCCTACAAGGGCAGGGACATCCTTTTCCACGTTCAAAAAACTCCTGAAGACCCAGCTCTTTAGAGAACATCTACTCTCATAGCAACACTTACAACAAGTCTTACTGATCCTAGCACTCACCAGCCGTTAAACTGACAAGTAACTGTTAAAATACAGCACTCACCGACGCACTTATTCTTACTGTACTCTAATGTGTTTTTTTAAACTGTCCTAAAATTGTGAGAATTGTTCTAAAACTTACTGTTTACCATGTTGTTAGTCGCTTTGGTTAAAAAGCGTCAGCCAAATGTAATGTAATGTAATGTAATGTAATGTAATGTAATTAATTTTGTCTTTTACGCAGTGGAGAAAGTGACATCGCAAGAAAGTGCGTCCAAATTCACCCATTCTTCTCAGTTGAACTACTCGCGAAGTAGCCTATTCATCACACAGACATCACAAGTGATGTCACATGAAAGAGCTTTTTCTCAGCTTTTAAACGATGTTAGCCGATAATTGCTGTGTTGAACGGTTCGCGAGAAAAGTAAATAATATAATTCAATTTAATCATATTCTACTGAAGGTTTTGCGTCCATGATCTCCCTACCCATTCATCTCGGTGGAATACTTTACGAACCCTTCTTTTAACACATGACAAACCACATATCAGAATAAACAGCAGACCTTACCGAACATAAAGGTGTAAAGCAGTCCCCTGTACAGTTAGCCGTTCCAGAGTAATCCAGTTTTGATTTTGCAGTAAATTTCGACATGCATTGATGTCTCCAAATTTGGGCTTTAAGTTTTACAATGTGTTTAAATTGTTCCACACGATTTCATAACGGGCCAAATACAAAATAAATGTTACAAATATCGCCTAGATATTGGTAAATCAGAGGACAGCTGACTAAGAGTTTATGAAAGTAGCCTGATCACAAAATGCTAAGCATGCATCTAGGCTATTTGAGTTTCTTAAAGATGAGCTGTGCTTAAATTTAAATTGTTCAACACATGATTTCATAGCAGGCCAAATATAAAATAAATGTTATATATAGCCTAGATATCTGTTTTTATTAGATGATCAGATTATTTACAGTTACAGTTATTTACACATATGTAATATGTCATGTTTCATGTTTTTGTTATGTTTCATACAATGATGCAGGTCTACTGCAGTGAATAGGCTAAATACAACTTTGATCATTTTTATAGCCTACTACTGTATAGTTAACTTTGGCCTTGGTGCCCATGTGGCCTTAGTGCCCCCCACCAAATATGCCCAACTGAAGGCCAAGTGGCCTTGCCCCCAGAATGGTGAAATTCCAAGCCTGGTCACTGGCATGTTATATTTGGTGCTTGGTTAGATGTAGAAATTAGGTAGAAAGTGATCCAATGGTAAAGGTAGAAAGTGATCCAATGGTATACACATTGTAGGAAATCCATGGATGTAACTTAGCTAACCTCACTTCGCTAGTAACATTAGCAGCTGCTGTAAGGCACATTCCGGAGTAAGCTACGTACTACATACAGCAAAATAATTTGTTTTTCGTAGGATTACGGTACATTCAATGAGCTAGGGAAAAGTGGGTTAAACATTTTTCCACCACGAAAGTCCAGAACGACACCTGGACCATTATTTCTTACTTTTGCTAACCGTTTCCCAGTTGTACACTACCTACCAGTAAGAAACCTGCATCATTATCATCACATCATTATTCCCAAACCCCCATAAAGACAAATGTGCTGATGTATGTAATGCATGATGTAATACCATATAATACCATTATGATAATACATGAAATAGCAGGTACCAACAACAAGGCACATTTCTCTAAATAAGTTAAGATAACATCTCATATCAAATGAATTCAACAACGCTGCAGTTATTGTCCCCTGGGGATTACATTTCAAGTACCTGTCTATCTTTATGTCTGTCTATTATTGTTGTGCAATGACAATGACAACTGCTAACGTTTTATAATGGTATTATATGGTATTACATCATGGCATAGCACATTTGTCTTTATTCTATCAATACTTTTCTGAGACCTGATTTTCTGAGACCTGACTCCACTTTTTCTGACAGCGTTTTTTCTGAGACCTGACTCCACTTTTTCTGACAGCGTTTTTTCTGAGACCTGACTCCTTAGAGATGTTTTTCTGAGGCAGTTTGGTTTGAAGCAGTTTTATCTGAGGATGACAGAGGTTTTTCTGATGCTGAGGCAGTTTTGTCTGAAGATGACAGAGGTTTTTCTGACGCTGATGCAGTTTTGTCTGAAGATGACAGAGGTTTTTCTGATGCTGAGGCAGTTTTGTCTGAAGATGACCGATGTTTTTCTGAGTCTGACACCTGAGTCTGAGGATGTCCTAAAATGAACACCGTACAAAAGTACCTCTGTTTTGTCATCATTTAGTTTCAAAAATGTTTTGCTCATCCATTGATTAATGGAGGTTAGGCATGCAGTGAGGGAGCAAAGGCCATCTGGGTTAGTTGGCTCCACAGAAATATACAATTGGGTATCATCTGCGTAGCTGTGGAAGTTTACATTCTGCTGACTTATGACATTTCCCAACGGAAGCATATATAGGGAAAATAGCAGGGGACCAAGGCAGCTCCCCTGGGCCACACCAAAAGGCAAGTCATGTTTTTCAGATACATGATCTCCTAGACTGATATAAAAATCTCTGCCAGTAATGTAGGTTTGAAACCAGTTTAGAGCATTATCAGAGAGACCCACCCACTTCGCAAGGCGGTGAATTAGGATGCTATGATCAATGGTTTCAAATGCCGCACTCAAATCCAGAAGAATAAGGATTGAGACTTTGTTTGAGTCAGTAGCCAGTCTGAGATCATTGACTATTTTTACTAGAGCCGTTTCTGTGCTGTGATTTGATCTAAAACCTGATTGGAATTTTTCAAGGATACTGTTTTTGTTGAGGAAGGTATTTAACTGATTACAAACGACTTTTTCAAGTACTTTGCTCAGGAACGGTAGATTTGATATAGGCCTGTAGTTGCTCAAATTGGTATGGTCAAAATTTGACTTTTTAAGTACAGGTTTCACAACAGCGGTTTTAAAAGCAGTTGGAAATATACCTGTTTCTAATGAGGTATTTATTACCTTGAGAATAAAGGGAGCTAAGCTATCATATACTTTTTTGAGGAATCTAGTAGAGATTGGATCCAAAACACATGTTGAGGAGCCGGTTTGAGTTATAATTTTACTAAGCTCAGATTGAGTAATAGTGCTAAAGAACCTTAATTTTGGGGGGCTGTTTTTGGGTGTACTATCAAACATATTACTTGTGTTACCAATAGCCTCCCTTATAGAAATGACTTTGTTTTTGAAGAAGTCTGCAAATTCTTCGCATCTTAGAGAGGATGCCTGACTGAGTGTATTAAAAGGTGTTTGATGCAGTAGCCTATCAATGGTAGAGAACAACACCCTAGAGTTTCCACTGTTATATACAAATATTAAAATACAGATATATTATATGATATATTATATTGTAATGCTCTGGTGTTCTAAGGTAGGCTATTGAAATGTTATTTAATAAAATGTCTAGCCCCCCTCCAAATAAAGAAACCGTGGGTCAAAAATCGTGATACAAACCGAATCATGAGGCTGGTGTATCGTTACAGCCCTAAAACACACACAACACACATACACACACAAACACTATCACACCCTTATACACAAACACACACACACAAACAAACATACATGCACACACAAACACTCTCACATGCATATACACACATACACACACAACCACTCTCACACACATATATACACACTCACACACACACTCACAAACAAACACTCTCACAAACACATACACACACACAAACACTCTCACACATATTTACACACACACACACACACACACATACACACACCGCAACACAGACATCAAGGTCAGAGAATCCCAGAGTGTCCATGGGGTGAGTTTTACTCTGGTTCTGTGTGTGTGTGTGTGTGTGTGTGTGTGTGTGTGTGTGGATTAAGCTGCAGTGAACTGCTACTCTATAAATATCCCACCAGGCTAATTTTGACTCTGTGCTCTGCTTACAGCCAGGCCTGCACCATGTCCCAGACATAGCTCACACAAACACACACTCACACACACACACACACACTCTCACACACACACACACACAATGTGTTTCCTGCAGAGCTTGTGTGTCCTGTAAAGACATTGGTGTGTGAGACTCCAGGCGGTAGCATCAGTTTGCTGGAGGTACTTACAAATGAAACAGCATCTCAAGGTGCAAGGCCAGCAAACACACACACACACACACACACACATGCCCAGTGCAAGGCCAGCAAACACACACACACACACTATGTTCAATGCAAATCCAGTTTCACTAACAATATGTACCAGTGAAATCATGTATTTTCATGTAATGAAACGTTTTAGTGTTTTCTGTTGTTGCTTGGAATCAAACCACAAGATGTGTTGCAATCATAGGATAATATATGTGTCTACTGGGTAATCACAGGATAATATTGTATGTGTCTACAGGGTATCCTACAGTCAAGCTCTTCTGTGTGAAAGTGTGTGTGAGTGCATGTGTGTTTGTGCATGTGTGTTTGTGTACAGTATGTGTGTGTTTGTGTCTGTGTATGTTTGTTTGTGTGTGTGTGTGTTTGTGCATGTGTGTTTGTGTGTGTGTGTGTGTGTGTGTGTGTGTGTGTGTGTGTGTGTGTGTGAGTTTGTGCGTGTTTGTGTATTAATGTGACCACATTAATATATATATATGTATATGTTGTATACTTGTGTCTGTCTGTGTGTGTGTGTGTCTGTTTGTGTGTGTTTGTATGTTCATCTGTGAGTATTCCAGAAATGTGAATAGCCACAGGTGTGGCAGAGATGAAGAGTGACATGGGCATGGAGTGTGTGTGTGTTTGTGTACGTGTGTGTGTGTGTATGGGGCAGGTGACAGTGGGTGGTAGTGCAGAGTGAGGCAGAGATGAGGAGGGCCTTGCAAATGACACTGCCACTCGCACACACATCCCCTCTCACATCAGCAGCTTCTCTCTCTCCTGTGTGTTTGTGTTTGTGTGTGTGTGTGTGTGTGTGTGTGTGTGCTGTAATCACTCATCTGGCACTCAGCAGATTAGATCGGGCGCATACCTATCTTCTCTCTTGGCAGGCAAGTATCTCTCTTAGGACCACAGAGTGTGCTGTTTTCGTGTGTGTGTGTGTGTGTTAGTGAGTGTGAGTGTATGTGTATGTGCAGACATCTCTCTGGGGTCCGTGGAGAGCACTCTCTGTATGTGTGTGTGTGTCTGTGTGTGTGTGTGTGTGTGTGTGTCCATGTCCATGGAGAGGACTGTCTGTCACACCAGTGTGTGAAATAGGCCCTGATTGGCTTGGGAGGTGGCAGGGGGTGCAGGAGATGGGGGTGTGTCAAGTCCAATTTCCTGTCACATCTATTGGTTAGTGTGTGTGTGAAAGAGAGAGAGAGAGAGTTGGTGTGTGTTTGTGTGTAGATGTGTGTGCGAGAGAGAGAGAGTTGGTGTGTGTGTGTGGATGTGTGTGTGTGTGTGAGAGAAGAGAGAGGGTTGGTGTGTGTGTGGATGTGTGTGAGAGAGAGACAGAGAGAGAGAGAGAGTGTGTGGATGAGGGTGTGCGCGTGTGTGTGTCTCAAATTCAAATCTGGTCATGTTACATCTGCTCAGCCTATATTGTTTAGAGTTTCCCGATAACAATGGATTCACGCACTCACAAAGGTTTACTACGATCCATCTTAAAATCGTTCGTTTGATTTTTCCGACTGTTTCCCAAACATGGTCGTAGCATGAACGTTCTTAAGGGGAGCTGTCCACATTGATAGTTCTGAAATATCCTCTAATTTGATGGTGATGTCAGGTGACTGCACGTCACAGCTAGGACTACCGTTTAAACTTCGGACTTACACATTAATTCACATCAATATGAAAACAGAAAAACTTTGACATCTGCATAAGCATCCCAAGTAGGCTATATACCAGACATGTAATAATAGATTGTTGCACCGTTTTTTGTTTGTTGGAAGATATGAACATATTAGGCTAAGGCTATAGCTTACTCGGTACATCGGTCACGCCAGTTCTTTGCTACTTGTGAGAGTCCTATTGTATGTGCTGCCTGTGCAATAATGTTTCAGGGTGTCATTTAAGAATACGTTTGAAGATAAGGAAGAGGTTGAGTAAGAAAGTGAGGAAATGTGTAGGCTTAAATAACTTTATAAGATTCGAACTTGAAGAACTCGAATAAGATTTTGACGCAGCACAGACTAAACCACATGTTCCATTCTATGCTTTTACCTCATAGGCCTTATAAAAGATAGCCTACACTTACACAAAGATAATGGCAAACTATTCTGGCAACATCTCGTTTCATAACTTAATTGCATTTTTGTCCACTTTTATTTACATTATTATGACCATTAAATGTATGCACGCTAAAATCTGATTGATCACAGATACAATAAAGAATGGGAATGTAAGTTTGATAATTATATTTTCAGTTGTAATTCCCCTGTATGTCCTGTTGGTGACCTCAGTGAGAAGTACCTGTTAAGATGCTCTTAGCCAGTAACGAGAACTCTGGAGCACTCGTAGCTCTATGAGTGCTTTCATGACGCTCTTAAGCTACGATGGTTTCGGGAAACAGTCGGCAAATCTTAAGACGTTCGTAAGAGGGACTTTGCTATTGTCTGCTATTGGTGTTCCTGGCACAGCCCTCATGTACAATCTGCAGCAGTCTAGTGGTTTAATGGTGCATAGCAGTCTGTATCAGTCTGTAATGGTGCATAGCAGTCTGTATCAGTCTAGTGGGTTAATGGTGCATCTAGTAGCACCTCAGTATCCATTTGGAAGCAGGTCAAAGGTTTGGTTTGGCTTACATTATTGGAGCTCATCTGCAATATGGGATTAGTGACATTAAAATGGCATAAACATTTCAATGAATTCATACTCAATTGTGTACGTGTGTGTGTGTGTGTGTGTGTGTGTGTGTGTGTGTGAAAGAGAGATAGAAAGAGGGACAGAAAGAGAAAGGCAAACATTTCAATTAACTTTTGTGTGTGTGTGTGTGTGTGAGAGAGAGAGAGATGATGCATTTACACAGTTAAAAAATGTCAACACTGTTAGTCCAGTGTTTACTGTGGCCTTTTGATTCTCACTGTTTGATTATTGGATGGTGAACTTTAGAGAGCCTCAAAATAGACTCATCAAAAACCTTATCAAGTCAACACAGGAATAAAGGCCTCTTCCGGGGAAAAGGACATTAAGTGGTTTTAAATAAGTGATCTTAGTGTTGTTTTTTTCTCTCTCTCTCTCTCTCCCCCTCTCTTTCTCTCCCCTCTCTCTCTCTCTCTCTCCCTCTCTCTTTCTCTCCGCTCTCTCTCTCTGTCTCTCTCTCTTTCTTTCTCTCCCACTCTCACTCTGAATACCACCTTCTGAGTCTCAATCTCTTTCCCTCTTTTTATCATTCTCTCTTTTCTCTACTCTCTCTCCTGCATTCTCTCTCTGTCCTTCCTCTACTCTCTCTCTCCTTTCTCTACTCTCTCTTTCCTGCATTCTCTCTCTCCTTTCTCTACTCTTCTCTCTTACTCCTGCTCTCTCTCTCTCCTGTGCTCTCTTTTAGGGCTGCAGTCTTTCATTACTTGTTGACATTCCATTCAGTTTGGTTCTTGACACATAATGTCGCTTAGCAACCACAGAGGCTATTCTCCTCTCCCGTGGCAGGTGGGTGGTTAGAAGTGACCTTCTCATTGCTGAGCATGTTTGGATCGCTCTCCACATGACACTGAAGGCAGCGCAGAAGTCGCGCAGACACAATAACACACTCAACGTGGGCCTTGGCCTCACTCTGACAGCACTGTACAGTAGATCAGTGTCACTCTCTTCAGCAGGAGGCACATACTGAGATACTTCCAGTCAGGAAGAAAGACTCTTATAGCCTAGAAATCTAGACGCACCCTAGTGGCAGCAAATTTAATTTGCTGCCCGGGCTAGTCTAGCAACTCTCTGTTGGCTTGCGAGCTGGAAAAGTTAATCTTCGATAGGGCCAATCACATCGTGTATAGAGTCGTTTGGCAGGCTCATAATGATTGATGGTAGAGTTGCAACGGTTTGGCGTGAATTCTCTGCTACTTGAAAACAAAGAAGATGGATGTTGCTGTTGACGAACAGCGTGACACGAGTTAAGCTTTTTTTAAGTTGGCAAAAGTTTGAACTAGTCAACTAGCTCTGCTGGTGGGAAAACGCATGGGACTCAGTGCTGTCCTATTGCGTGCAGAGGGAATTTGAAAGACAACCGATTATCCCGCCCCTCGGACTGAGCACTGCGAATGGTGAGTCCCCAGACCCTACATTTTAATGTGGGTCTGGCTAGTCAGGCAAAGACTCTTCAGCATCCAGCTCATCTTGTTTAATGGCTTTTGATGTAAAGATGATTTTTGTGTAGGCTGTGTGCAGTGTTGGGAAAGTTCACTTTCTGTATGAACTAGTTCAGTTCACTAGTTCACATTCCTGAATTTGCATAAAGACATAAAAGCATAATAGAAGAGCATGTTTGGCGAAATGGTCCTGAAGGGCTTCGCGGAATCGTGCCGGAGTGGACTTCGCAGGCAGAAGTCGGGCAGGATTCCGCCATACACCCCCTTATTCTTTAACTATGGAAGATGGGAGGCGTAAGGGGAGGTGGTGGGTTGCGAGCGGAGTAACACCGATGCTGCAACTTCGGCAGGTAGGCTGTGAATAAATAACCTGACAGATTGAAGAAGGAGGCGTGGCAAATTCCATCACGCTCCTCCCGAACTTCTGTTTGTAAACGCCATTTCACACATTTTAAAACGAACTAGTTCAGTTCATAGTTCATAATTAGAAATGTTGAACTCCGGAACTTAGTTCCAAAAATGAACTAGTTCATAGTTCTGTTTTTCCCATATGTTGCTGCGAGCTATTGTTTTTTTAATCTAAAGTATTGCCACAGTCCATATAGAACAGCTCCACAGACAGCAATTATTTTATCAGCAATATTTTAATACGTTTATGAAAGCTGGGCTTCCACTTTACTCAAAGGCTGCAGGTCTCCGACAATATAGGCTACTGCACCACCAGGTTGTCCAGCTGCAGCTGGGAGATGACAACGAAGCGGATACTGTACGCAGTTAACGGGATTTGGGTCGACGATCTGTCTTGTCTTTTGATTTTTTATTTGCTTGCACATACCCTGAAAGGCTAGCCAGCTGCTTCAGTTAAATGGGCCGTTTCAGGTTTGCTGTGGATGTGACTGCGGATTTTCTTTTTGTAAGCCCACGGGCAAAGTTTGCACAGAAATGTAAGATTATTCCCATCCTCACTGACCTGTAACGGCCTGTTTACAGTGTGTTTTAGCTGGGTTGAGACCAGAATGAACGAGTCACAGTAACATTCATCAGGCAGTAATAAAGTACGTTCAGTTCAAGTTTATGAACTATCGTTCAATGAACACATTCAGACAACACTGGCTATGTGACTGCTTTGAACTCTTAACTTCTAATGATATGTATTGTTATTGTGGACAAATTGTTTCTGGCACAAACCATAATCATGACTATAACCATAACCATACTGAATGTCTTTATGTGTGACAATCACTTTTCCTATTTGTGCAACAGACAGACAGTCAGGTGTGTGTGTGTGTGTGCGTGTGAGAGAGGGAGAGAGAGAGAGAGAGAGAGAGACTTTCTAATGAGGAGACACACCACTCAAATAATCTCCCATGTATGCTGCCAAAAGTTGTGAATACATCGTGCCATGGCCGTGCCAATCATGTGGTATGTTGTGAATACATCGTGGCAATCATGTGATCTCGCACCTAGTGCGAGGTTGGTGTCATGAAGCCTTGCATACGCGCAGTTCTGCCTGAAATAGATGCCCGGTAAGTGCCCAAAATGAAATAGATGCCCGAGAAATGCCCACAATGAAATAGATGCCCGATAAGTGCCCAAAATGTGTTGCAGTATGGCCGCCAAATGGGTGTTTGGTGGTTTAAGCTCCCAACGTCATCTTCCAGGCAGCGCTGCATGGAAGGCACTAGGGTTAGGCAAGGGTTAGGGTTAGGTGCCTTGAAGTCGACAGTCACAGCACTGCCTTGAAGTCAAAGTTGGGGGCTTAAAACACCATCGAGCCACCAAGTGGAGGGACTTGCCTAAAAGGACTGTTTGTGTGTGTGTGTGTGTTGAATGTTTTCTTTTTCCAGATATTTACAGTACATTTGTCTTCACAATACCAACTTAAAACATCACACAGCGAACAGCACAAACTGCTCATCATTCATAATCTGTGAGACCTAAACAAAAAAAAAAACAACAAAGTTGTTGCACTCATTCTTTTAAACTTTAAATTATTGATTCTCCAAGAAGTTCACACATTAGAGACTGAGCAGATGTTGTGCCACCTGAACATGTGCTACTATGTATAGCCATGCAGGCAGCCTTGTGTTTTGGCTCTCGTGACATCTGTCATTTTTAGGATCACAAGCGCTCTTACTTAATTGTGATGTTCCCACCGCAATGCCTTCAGCATGGCACGCAAATAATGAACCTGTCATGGTGCTGAACACACACACACACACACACACAGATTCAGGTTAAGACAGAAGAGAGGAGAGTATGGGAGGAAAGAAGGGAGGGAGACAGTGAGAAGGAGAAGTGTACATTCTTAGAAAACAACACAACAGTGAGAAGGAGAAGTTTACATTCTTAATCCGAATGTGTTGAAAACACAACATTGAGAAGGAGAAGTTTACATTCTTAATCTGAATGTGTTGAAAACAACACAATCTGCATTGTTTTTAGCAGATACCTGTGTCCAGATAGGATAGAAAGAGAGAGAGAAACAGAAATGAGGGAAAGAGAGAGCATGGGAGCAGTTAGATGGAGTGGGAGAGAGAGAAGGATGGAGGGAGAGGATGAGGGAACAGTGAGAGAGAGAGAGATAGAAGGAGGGAGGGAGAGCAGTGAGAGTGAGGGATAAAGAGAAGGAGAGGATGAGGGAACAGTGAGAGAGAGGGAGATAAATAGCAGGTGAGAGAGAGGGGGATAGAGGGAGAGATAAATAGCAGGTGAGAGAGAGAGGGGGATAGAGGGAGAGATAAATAGCAGGTGAGAGAGAGGGGATAGAGAGAGAGATGGAGGGAGATAAATAGCAGGTGAGAGAGAGAGGGGGATAGAGGGAGAGATGGAGGGAGATTCCTGGGGGTGCACATCAGTGAAGACCTCTCCTGGACCACCAACACTGCATCACTGGCGAAGAGAGCTCAGCGCCGCCTGTACTTCCTGCGGAAACTCAGGCGAGCAAGTGCTCCACCAGCCATCATGACCACATTCTACCGAGGCACCATTGAGAGCATCCTCTCCAGCTGTATCGCTGTGTGGGGCGGAAGCTGCACTGAATACAACAGGAAAGCCCTGCAGCGCATAGTGAACACAGCTGGAAGGATCATTGGTGCTTCACTCCCCTCCCTGAAGGACATTTACACCACTCACCTCACCCGCAAGGCGACCAAAATTGTGAGTGATGCAAGTCACCCCGCTCACAATCTGTTTGATCTACTGCCCTCTGGGAAGAGGTACAGAAGCCTGCGCTCCCGCACTACCAGACTCACCAACAGCTTCATACACCAAGCTGTAAGGATGCTGAACTCTCTCCCTCCTCTCCCCCCTCCACCCTCAGCTACATAACATCCTGGACATTGGACCCACAATGGCCGCCTGCACTACTCCACTTGCACACTTGCACACTTGTACACTTTACAACTTGGTGTTGTTGTCCTGAAAACACAACACTTCTGCTGCTCTTACATAACTTGCACCACTATGCCACTTCTTTATTACTTAGGTCAAACAGAACTACCCAAGCCTTTTTATTGGCCTGACTTTGCACTAGTATTTTATTGACTGTCTATGCACAATTTCAACCTTATTTTTTCATTATTATATGTGCCCTCTTATTTACTTATTTACTTACTTTTTTGTTTACTTGAATGTTATGTTTGTCTGTGGACTTAAATTGGAAAAATATGTCTTGTCTTCACCGTGGGATAGTGAGAAACGTAATTTCGATCTCTTTGTATGTCTGGAACATGTGAAGAAATTGACAATAAAGCTGACTTTGACTTTGACTTTGACTTTGATAAATAGCAGGTGATCTTGGTTCCACCTGTTGGCTGCATCCATGCTGCATAGCCAGTTGTCTCTAATGAGCAGTGTTGCTCCTTGGCAGCGGGGCTGCGCTAATTAGCACATGCAGATGGAGGGAGAAAAGAAGAACGCCGGCGAGGTCCTCACTCAGGTCCTCTCTCATCTCCGCTTCTCACCTCCCAACAGGCAGCAGTGACAGTCTCTCAGAGCGACAGTTAAGGACAGTGAGGTCCTCACTCAGGTCCTCTCAGGGGGACAGTTAAGGACAGGGGATGGAGGGATATAGAGTTGTAGGAGGGAGAAAAGAAGGAAGAGTGGAAGAAATAATAAAAGAAAGTAAAAAAGAAGAGTAGTTAGAAAGAAAGAAAAAAGTAACTGTAAGAGGGAGGAGTGAAACAAGACAGCAACAAAGAAAGACTGATTCAGTAACACCGATTCACCTTCAACACACACACAAATGCACTAACACACACACACACAGTGGTTAAAGTGGGATTTGGCAGGTGGGGGAACGCTGAAATCCAGTGTCGGTGCAATGGGGGGAAAATGACTCACCGTTGGACAACATATTGAGTATCGTGATTTTTTGGACATGAATTGCTAGTTTGTTGGTCACCTCTGTCAGTCAAAATAGCCCCCATATTGATTTGTACCAGGGGTGTCATAGACCTAGAACTGCACTGGGGCACAAGCCCCCTAGGGGGGTCCGGGGGCATGCTTCCTGTAAGAAAATTGTGAATATTTTAACATTTAAACGCCTAAATTTGGTGCACTTTGAAAAGAAATTCAGAGGTTAGATTTGCTTATTTCTATCTATGGATGGAAATATTTGTACTGTAGCCTAGCCAAAACTGTTTTGCACACACAGGTGGAATAGTTATGATGATGACAGCCTACTGCAATAAGTTCACAACTACAAAGGATATTTGCTGAGTTTCACAGTTCAGAAATGGTCAAAAATAGTGTACATTTCAGCACTCCATGAAATTATGCAGAAATGGTCACCTGTGTTGTTCAGTTGGTTAATCTAAGATATAATAGTTACCTTACTGTAATGGCCATCGATAAGCTATATGCTAAGATATAATAGTTACCTTACTGTAATGACCATCTATAAGTTATATGCAATAGCTTCCTTTTTCATTCTGGTTATACCCATCTGGGAAAGAATTATTTGTTTTCCCTTCATATTTTTTCATTGCATTAATGTCACTAGGAAGCATGCCAGTAGAAATATATATATTTTTATTTATATAATAAATTATATATAAATGCACACTTTGTTTGTGTGTGGGCAGCCTCTACCATATCCTATCAGGGTGCAAGGTAAGTCTCACCCAGGGGCGGTAGGCTATACATGGCGTCATAACCAGGTATTGAAATGTGTGGCAGTGGCAATTGAGGATAAAAAGAGAGAAGTCAATTCATTAGCAGCTAGTAAAGGGGGTAAGGCAAATCTGCTAAAAAATCAGATCTGCTATTGGCTTGCTGTCTGAATTGGGCATTTGTGGACGAAGTCTAAGGCAGGTGGTTAGTAACATGTCCTTGGCAGCAGAACGAGCAAGCGAATGGTTGTGGGTATTAAGGAGAAGTTACCCTACCTGGGGCGCAAGCTAAGGTAAGCTAACTGACTCATTTGTTTTGTGTTTGTGACGGACCGTGCTCAGTGGTGGTTGGTTAGGGTTTTTAGTAGTGCTGTCAAACGATTAAAATTTGTAATCGCGATTAATCCCTGAATTCCTATAGTTAATCACGATTAATCACATATTTTATCATATGGTCAACTTTAACATATCAACTTTAAGACGTATGTCTATTTGATTATTTCAAATCAAATTTCAAAAGATGTGCAGCAGACCTGAGGCAACACAATATATTCTTCAGAAATCTAGCTGAAATGCTACCGCAGAAGTGCGTGCACAAAATGTAGGCCTACACACATTATAAAGGGCATAACAAACAGAAAATATTATATTCATACTATATTAATTATCTTTGAGTTCAGTTGAAAATAAGGACGTTTTCAACATGAGTGCATTGCCATAGGCCTACAGTCTATGGTGCACTGTCACTTGCCACACACATCAGCACCAAAGTTTTTAACAGGCAAACACTGGATGAACAATGGATTTTATGGAGCAGCGTCGACCAAATATAACTGAATGTGGAGAGTGTGCAGAGTTGTATTGAAAAGAATGGAATCTAATGTAAATGAATGTCGAAAGCAGAGTGCATCGCAAATAGTAGCAGCCAAAGAGGAATGTTGATAACAGAACAAGTGACAGTGAAAGAATCTTTAATGCGTTTAGCATTTAATGCGTCAGCCTAGGCTACTACTCTTTGGCCGGCTCGTAAGCCCAAACAAGTGTGTGCAGCATGCCTTTACGTACGTAGTCTACTAACGGCGCATCATCATAAAGATACATTTAATCTGCATCACGCCCCATTATAGAGGAAAACAAGTTAACATTATATCATTGATTCCGGGAAAGACAGCTAGTAATCACACGTTGACATTACATCTATTTTTTAATTCACAGGACATTCAATCATTTTACTAACACGGCAGTTATGAAGAATTATGTTTATGTAACTTACTCATGTCGAAACTATGTACATTACCAACTAAATTCGTTTGCAATATCCCATGTTGAGAACAAATTTAGCATGTACACTTACAGTAATATCCCATGCAAAACGGTTAGCTTGCTAACTGGAACTTCAGTATAACATAGCCAATTATCTCACCTAGTTGTAGGAAATAGGCTACGTTCATATTACAAGTAATAGAATGAATGTGTGACTTATGTTTAGTTGATGTTATGACATGTAAAGTTAAGCTTGCTGAACTTTAGTTATAGTCAGCCACGGGCAGTTTGACTGTGCCTATCGATACATTCGTGACACTCCTGTAAACTAGAAAGAGCAAACCATAGGAACATGGTCATATTAATCTCATAAACACACAGATAACTCTTACACCAACCTTATTTTGTGCCTCTCGCGTTAAAAAAATTGACGCCGTTAAAATAGGTTTACGTTAACGCCGTAATAACGCGTTTAACTGACAGCACTAGTTTTTAGGGTTATGGTTCAGTCCGCATCAACGGGACGAACCAACCTAGCCAACCTAGACCATGACTAGGTTAGTTAAAGTGCCCATATTTTGACCATTTTTCAACAAGTTCAAATAGGTCTTTGAGTTCCAGAAAACATGTTTCTGAAGTTGGAAATCCTACCTCTATTACCCTCTGTTTCAGCCCCTTCCAGAGTGTGCTGTTTTCTGCGCTTATTACATATTCATGATCTGCAGCTAATTTGGCCACGCCCAAAGCTTCTAGAATCTTTGCCCACGCCCCACTAACTCTTACCACTGCTACCAAAGATCCTTGATTACTAGCTCCGCTTGAACCCTCTCTGCTACTACTACTACGTTAACGTTCACATGGACATGGTGGCAGTAGTTTAACCATACATGTTCGAACCAGAATCTGATCCTGAAGGAGGGGAGTCTCCTGCACTACCCGAGACTCAGAGAATTCAGCAAGACGCTTCTGAATGGTTAGTGAAACTTTCTATTTTTTTGAAACTTAGATAGTCAGTGTTTAGCCCGTGAAAGCTAACGTTAGGCTAGTCTAGCTATCGATAGCTAACGTTAGTGCCAGGTAAGGCACTATTATGATTTATTATTCATTATTTATTAAACTTAATGAATTTGTATTCACACAGTAGTAAACTATATTGTGCTTCTTGTTCACTAAATGTGAAGTTATGTCTTGTAAACACCCCGCTGCTTCAAGCTTCGCTCAGTTGGCAGATCCTGTAACCTGCTCTAACTTATAATAAAGTTAACGTTAGTTTTTCACAGTAAAATTAGGGAGGGCTCCGACACCATTGCTCTACAGACTGAGTGTTCCTAAAGTACAGTAGTATTTTTCTGTCATACTTATGAGACTTGCATGTATGCGCTTGATATATTGGTGTATACTGGTGTGTTCGCATTGTAAACTTGAGAAAGTCTAGCCTAGCACTACTTACCATTCACCTACTTACGTCAGGCTGAGATAAAGTACTAGTTAGCTGGTGCACGCTCGTTCAAATGTAATCGTGGGTGCTATTATTGGGTAAAAAAATACCAGGTTTATTATTTCTTTAGCTTTATTCTTGCATGACTCCTTTTGTATTTGTTTGTTTAGGTGCACATGTGGAAATTGTGCAACATTGCCGTCAGAGCCTGAGAACTTATGCTGCCAGGAGGTACCACAGGTAACATGATCTTTCCTATACTTATGTCAGCAATATATGATTGCAGACAAGATGCCACAGCAGATACTTACCTAATGTTACGCATAATAGGTTACAAGATGGCTGCAGCAGCTGGATGAAAGGCCTCCATGTATGATAGGCAAACAGGTTCTAAACCTGGACGGTCTAAATGTGTTCTCACTGCAGAATGCATGCAACATTTACAGGGCTGACTACGGTCCTTTACAGTTATGGGGAATAGAGCAGTGAGTTATCTGTAATAACCTACTTACATTCACTGTTCATACAACATAATAAAGCAAATATAGTCTGCCAAAGCCTCTATTTCAGATTTTTTTCTTGAACTTATAGCCAAGTATTTCCTCAGCAAATTGTATATTACACAAAATCACATGAAGCATTTTACACATGCAATAAACATTTATTTACCACTGTCATTGTACATAAAAATACAGTATTGAATGATTCACTGATTCCAAATTAGACATACATTATAAAACCTGTTGACTAGCAATGTTCATTTTTCTCAGTCATTACAGGTATTGAGCCTACAGAAGTTTTGTGAGCTGGTGCTTCCTTGGTAGAAAGATACGGGTAGTGATCCCCTCGTGTGTCGTGACAAGAGTTTCCTGACGCCCACGGAAGATATGTAGGCTTCAAACTCCCGCCCCTTGATTGTATCTTGAGACATAGCTGGCGATGACCTCCTCCTTGTCTGGATGCTCATATTGTGAAGACAGGTCCGGCGGAATGTTTATCTTCAGAATCTCGTCTCCATATGATGATGGGTCAACAAAGACTTTCTCCATGATCATGTCCATCAAATCATCAACATACCCTGTGCAATACACATACACACAAAAAAGTTAATCACTAGTATAATTTACTACATTATTCAACAACTGTTCATTTTGCGCGTGACATTTTGTAGTTTCTCAGGTATTTAAGTAAGTTTGTTTGGTTTTATTTATTGTGTTGAAAGCACTGTTGCAGTACTTTGTCATGTACAATGTAAATGTTTGTTTTTGTGTAAAAAAAAAAAAAAAAACTTACGGAATGTAGCGTCCGTCTTCACTGGTCTGGCTCTGCACTCTCCCTTCCTGGATTTTGGAAAGCTCAGTTTGTAAAGAGGATCCCCTGAAGATGTGGTGGCTTGTCCTCGATTAGAATTCTCATTATAATGCAGTGCAGCCAGGTAGTCTTGGACAGTAAAAAGAAAATCAGACATGAAAACAATTTAAAGGAATGGGCAAATATTCTCAAAGAATAAACAGTTTCATTTACCTGCACAGCATTCCCAGATATGGATAGACCACGTTTTTGGGTGCGAACCGCAGAATGACACTATGGAACGCCTCCAAAGAGGACGTCTGGTAGTGGGGACTGAGTTTGGCAATATCCTTCAGGACAGTCTTCTTGGTCAGCTCCTTTTTCTAGATTGTAGAACGCAGGAGTTCCTGTAAGACAAAAAAAAAAAAAAATATATATATATATATAGTACATATCATATTTTTGGTAATGACCATAATTGCAGAGTCCTAGAAGACAGTTGTGTGCCAACACTCTTTCTTTCAGGGGGCTCAGTCTGGCAACCAATATACTTTGTAGCTGGTCTTTCTTCTGTATGCAATTCCCCCGAAACCGCCGGGGATGTGTACTGCATGACCGATTTTGTCACAGGGTTTGAATGCCGAGACAATGCTGATTGCTAAGCTAGCGGTTAGCGTTACCTTGTACGGTGGCAAAACACTACCTACTTAGTTAGTTTAGCAAAACACTGCTTGGTTAGTTCGTGTAGAATTGCAAAATAAACACAGGTAAATACGTGCACAATTTGACATCTCCCTTGTACATGAATTAGCTGCTAAAAAAGATCAGAAACATATGTTTGGATTAGGGGCGAGCTAGGCCTAGCTACTGTTCTGATGTGGTGGGCAAAAATCTACTGTAGCTTGATGACCAAACTTGTAATCTTGCCCACACACACACTTGTTTTAAACTGACTTTTTGTTGCGCAACCAATTACAGCATAGACATCTTTTACAAATGCACAACTTTCGAAAGTTTTGCTGGACAATGGCTTTGCAGGAGAAACCAAGCAGACTTGTAAACTAACTAATGTTAGAAGCTAGCGCTAGCGGTTCGGCTGGGACACGATGAAGTGTTTTGTGCTCTTTTGTACAGCCAACAACAGAGCATTTTGCGTGGTACTTCGACATGGCGTCTCCTAATCTGAACCAGTGCTTCCAAATCGGTAACAAAATGGCTGCTATCCGAGAAGTTACTGCTGTGCCTGGTGGGTGGAGACACTGTACGTATGCTCTGAGGGGGTGGGAATATTCAAATATTTCAGCTTGTGACCTGTGAACCCTTGGCGATTTTGAACAGCTCACCCAGAGGCTGAAGGCGGTATCAATTCTGAAACCCGTATCTCACTCAAAACAGCATGGATGGTTTTTCTTCCAAGTTTGTATGCGTGTGGAAGCACCAGAGACACACAATAACACCCCAAATCCCAGAAAAAGTGATTTTTGCATAATATGGGCACTTTAAGAGTATTTGGATGTTTATTGTGGTAAAATGGTGGCAACATGGGGCGTAAGCTAAGGTGAGCTAACTGGCTCATTTTTTTGTGTTTGTGATGGACTGTGCTTAGGTTGATGGTGGTTGGCTAGGGTTTTTATGGTTATGGTTCAGTCTGCATCAACGGGACGGACCAACCTAGCCAACCTAGACCATGCCTAGGCTGGATAAGAGTATTTTGGGTATTGGATATTTCAATGTGGTAATATGGTGGCAGCATGGAGGGGAGTGTCTTCAGGATGCTGGTTTCACTGTTAAGCCTTCATGAGGTGTCGTGGGCCTAACTTAACCCTTAGAACCCTATTGACGCAAAGTGCGTCAAAAAACACACCCTTTCTTCTCTGTTACATTGCTCCGGAACTGTTCGTCGCAGTGAGATGAAACCTTTATTGTGTGACAGAGCAGAAGTGGGGCTTTCCAACGAGCCTACACACTTGTCTGTACGATCAAGTATGAAAATTAAAAAAAATAACTTAATAAAAAAAAAACTTCACCTGCGCACCCATTACTCTCGTTTGAATTACTCGCGAACCCGTGATCGCATAGATATGGCAAGCATATCAGATGAAAGAGGAGACACAGGGCTATCCATTGGTACCATGTATATCGATACTTCTGGCTTATAAAAACAGATGAAGTGACTGCAAAATAATAACGTTATGTACACAAACCAATGCTTCACACCCATTACTCTCGTTTGAATTACTTGCGGACCCATGATGGGATAGATACAGTATGCCACGCATGTCAGATGAAAGATGAGACACAGAGATATCATTTGATACTAAGTACATCCTTCTGGGTTATAAAACAGACGAAGTGACAGCAAAATAATAACTTCATATACCTGGACTTACCCACAAAAATGTGGCAAATCATGTTTATAATCCAATGCTATTGTGTGTTTCTCTATGGCAGTGTTTCTCAAACTTTTTCAGACCAAGGACCACTTAATCAATAAAAATAGCCTCACGGACCACCTAGCTAAAAAAAAAAAAGTAGACCTACTTCAACAGTAAATTACACAATAGGCCTACTCACTGATTGTCTTTGCCCTTGCTTATTGTGTCAGAGAATTTATATGATTTAAACTGCCATGCCTTACATAGGCAGTGTTGCAGAAATGTTTGGATTTACATACAACTTGGTTCAATATTGCAAACAACTCATCTATATTATATTTTACCACGTCTGCTCACGGACCACTTGGGCTAGCTTGCGGACCACCAGTGGTCCCCGGACCACACTTTGAGAAACACTGCTCTATGGCAAAGCATGGTCATAATCCGGTTTTGAGATCCTAGCAAATTCCTGCATGGCTCACATTGCATCCCAATTTGTTCAACAAAGAAACACCTTTTTTGCCTTTACTTTGTTCATGGCAATGCAGTAAAAAGTTGAGAAGTTGAGAGTTGAGTGCATACCCCATAGGCACACGCAGGCTAACACGCAAACTCGGGTCAAGTCAGGTCAGATCAGTTCGTGTCACAGATATGGAGCGCAGAAAGGTCATTTTTCATAACTAAATAAAAAATGGCATTTATTTCCGTAAATCACACACCACATATTTCTGTAAATTGCTCAGCCCCAGAGTATCCCTCCACCATGGCAAGGATATTGCCAGATTCAGGACAGTCTGCCCTACACAGACATACATACATACATGTCAAAATATAAGAATTTCTATAATACACTTTTTATATTTTAATTCTTTAAAAATCAAAATAAAATCAATGATAGTACATGAAATGATCTGGATAGCCTAGGCTCTGCTGAAAAAAACAATATATAATATGTGTGTGTGGCACTTACAATGACCAGAATAAATCCTTATGAAAAAAGGTAGTGAAAATGCCCTAAAAACAGCTTAGGGTTCTAAGGGTTAACGAAACATCGGTGAATGAGGGTGCCCATTTGATAACCCCAATGACATGCCGCATACTATATACTGCTGTTGGATGGGCCATTTGTCTTGTGTTTGTGACCATTTGTTGGCAGATTTGTGGTTAGCGTGCTTTTTTTAAGTTAATTTGAGTAGGGCTTCTGAATGTGTTTTTACCTTGGATTTTGGCACAAGGGATTATAACATCTAATCCTGTGTATTAATGTAATATATTCTTATCTGTTTAGGGGATTCTCTGGAATCTGGTAATATATGAACCATGATGGTGGGATACTCTATGGCTAAACAATTTACAAAAATGTATGTAGGCGGCTAATGACATAAATAGTTTACATTTCGGCAAAGTTGGAGACCGTGTAAAAATTTGTTGCAATTTCAAAACTGGATTACTCTGGAACCGATTATTGTACATTGGTATGATTTATATCCTCATATTCAGTAAGGCCTGCTGTTTATTGTGATATACGGTTCCGTATTTCATTCAAATTCAAAGTTATTTTCTCAAGAACCATTTATTAGAGCAACTTGCTGCTAATGTCATTTGAAAGCTTAGATTCCGCTAGTTGATGTGGTAGTCTGTGAGTGATTTCTGTGTGATGAGTAGGCTACTCCGCCAGCAATGTAGTTGAACCTGGAGGGTATTCCATCAACCTCGCTAATGAAGGCGGCGCTTAACAGAAATAGCCTGGCTTGAACTAGTGTAGACCTTTACTTGGGGCTGAAGCCGTTCCATTAACTCAAGTTAGCGGCATCTTGGCCTCGTTTATTCAAGCAAGGTTTAGGTCAGCTTCATCTCTGCTCGTGCACAAGGTAGAAAAGTAGACCAAAACAGTAGATTAACGAAAAGAGGATATGTGTCGTAAAATCAAGGCAATACTACGCGATTTCTGTTCGATTTGCAAGCGCCATCTACAGGATTTACATCGAAAGTCATCAAATTGAACATTGACAAAAAAAAAGATAGTTGCATAGGACTAGCCTACATTGGAAAATAATGAAAGTAGGCCATAAATTAAACAACAATGATCATGCTTTGAAATCAATTGCGAGTTTGACTGTCTTGAACAAAACGAGTGAATGAATAGTAGAAACTCAAAAAACAACTTTGGCATAATGCTATTCAAAATTATAGGCATGGCCTACGTTCTTACATTAAAAGGGTTAACTCCAAATTATTGTCTAGGTGTAGGCCTAGTTGCTCATAAAAGAAATTGGTATCAACGTCATTGTCTCCCATTAAGTCTCATAGTTCTGCCAAAGTGTAGGCTAAATATAGCCTAATTAGCCTATAATATAGCCTACTAGGCTATAATTAGTGAAATATAATTATATGAAATGCAATGGCTTTCAATTTGTCATTCAATATTTAATCTGTGTATCACACCGTTCGTTGATTTGACATTCATGAACAATCATAGACACATGAAGCAGTTTTAATTATTAGCAGCCTATACAGAATTATACCTTGCATCAGATATAATGTAGCCCACTTGCGTAGCCAATTTACTGTCACTGCACAGGCTGCCAAATGTGCATGACCCTTTATCAATAGTAGAACATGTCTTTCATTAAAGAATAGGCTATAACTAAAAATGCCATTATCAGGGTGATAAGCTATGTAAATACTTTGTGCGGGAAGCGAACCTGAGAACATGCACGAATATGATTTCGTTACTATGCCGTCTCGCTACGCATTACACCACCACAGATCGCAAATGAGGCAGAGTAGCAAGATTACTAGAACCACACACATCAAGTTAAAACATTTTAAGTCGCATAATTTTCACAAATTATTTGGAACTAGTGAATGTAAATCCATGCTTGGTGACACTGTCGGAAAAAAAACATTTATAATTCTATTTTTGAAGTTGTAGGCTACAGGTGACGAAAGCACACGTTGACGGAACCATCTTTTTGGACTCGTTTTTCGACTGATTGTTTTTTTTTTTTTTGCAACACAGCCTAATTTAGCTTGAAAGTTAACCTGCTACAGACCAGGCTATAATTCTGTGACATAAATTCCCATAGTTACCAAGCTGGGATTCACGTTAACCACACTAATGGAACGGAAATAAGCCAGGTTTGACCTTTAGCGAGGTTGATGGAATACCCCACTGGACTTGAGATTTTAGTGGGGCACAACAGTACAGGGGCATGTGCTGCTACTTGATTTGCACTGGTTTCCTTTGTGGACAGACTGTATGACATGTACATTACCAACGTGTTTTCCAATTAGGAAACAAGTATTCAGGAACAATTAAGGCACACTATGCAGGTTTTTTAGCTTAATATGCACGTTTTTTTCGGTTAATTTACCTTTATTTTAACAGCTTTAGAGTCATTGGAATGGTTATATGACTTTTTTTGGGTTGAATGGTGGCCGTCTCGCTTCCCCCTAGCGCCTGTGAGCGAAAAAACCACCCTTGCAACTGTCGGCCGGCGGGCCACGGCCTCAGTGTCAGGAAATATAACGACTGTAACGAATTGCTTTACTGCATTCAAATACACATACACGCCAGGCACCGGCTAGAAAAAGGTAGCGATGGAGCTTCTCAGACATTCGTCATGACAAAGCCAGCGAAAAAGAAACAAAAACCGAGAAAACAGTAAGAAAATTGCCAATACTGCATAGTTTACCTTTAATATTGACAAGCTGGAGTGCTATCCAGCTACCTTGCAGTTAACCTATGTTCGTCATAGACCAGCAGATGAACAGTTAGAGCCATACCGCTCTGCAATTGTAGAATTTTAACATTACTTCACCTTCTACTTTAACTCCCCTCCAACATCTACGTGCTCTGGCTAGAACCTAACATTGGGAACCGAACCTAACATTGGGAACCGACACATGTGCACTCAAATCAGTCAGGAGACCCATGAGAACCTAACGTTGGGAACCGACACGTGCACTCAAATCAGACAGGAGGCCCATGAGAACCTAACGTTGGGAACCGACACGTGCACTCAAATCAGACAGGAGGCCAATGAGAACCTAACGTTGGGAACCGACACGTGCACTCAAATCAGACAGGAGGCCCATGAGAACCTAACGTTGGGAACCGACACGTGCACTCAAATCAGACAGGAGGCCAATGAGAACCTAACATTGGGAACCGACACGTGCACTCAAATCAGACAGGAGGCCCATGAGAACCTAACGTTGGGAACCGACACATGTGCACTCAAATCAGACAGGAGGCCCATGAGAACCTAATATCGTGAACCGACACATGTGCACTCAAATCAGACAGGAGACCCATGAGAACCTAACCTAACTGGGCTTTAATTAGCGGTCTACATGCCATGACAAATATTACCAGTAGTACTGACCGAACATGAAATAGATCGTTTACAAGTTATGGTAATGTTATTCTGGCGTGAACATTGCGCTTTCATCACGTTAGCACCCTATGATTACAGCTCGTTATGTCTCGTCAAAACGATTACAGCTCGTTATGTCTCAAAATTCATTGATGAAGGAACGTTCGCTTTATCCCAGAGAACCATACTCGTTTCACTTAGGCTAGACTAAAACATAAGAGAAGTACTTGGCACTAACCATGTAGTCGTGTTTTCTATAGCATATTCGTTAACCTGTCGTTCTTTGAACTCTTTAAAAATGTTGGGATATGTCTTTGAACTCTTTAAAAATGTTGGGATATGTCAAGTTCCATGCGTAGCCTACTGCTTTTAAATGACTTTGAAACATATTTTACAAACGGGCCTCTGTGTTTTAGTATCGATACACCGTGCAACACTAACATACACACACACACATACACACACACACACACACAATCATGTACAGTGGGCAGTGCTTCGACTTGGCCAGCTTCACTCGCGGTCCGTGCGTGGGATCACGCGGTATCACGTGACTTTAATTTGTATTTTTCCAGTGACGCTGCAACGACGCTGCAACAACCCAAACAACCGGTAGATGTCTCTTGTGAGCAGGGTGTCTCGTAAAAAGAAATGGAGCATGGAAAACCCTACACAGACTTTACTACAGACTTTAGCAGACTGGTTTAGAAATAATTTAATAGCCAGAAATATGCCTGCCCTGCCCTAATAAAGAAATATTTGGTTAACTGCGAGTGAATCCCGTTAGCAGCCGTACAAGAAACGCAGGACAAATTAAACATTCTGGTTTTCTCCGAGTGCAACGATGATAGACAAACATCATTTGGACAAAATATAGAGCATATTAACCTCCGTTGCTCAGCCAAATGCCTTCCTGTTACGTCCTGTCATCACGGAGTTACAGGCGATAAACGATTTTTTTACTTCATTAGCGGTTTATTTTTTTGATTATTAAAGACTGTTCGTTATTTATTGAAGGGGCCACCGGAGGAATTTTGAGTGCTTCAGTCAAAAGTTGCATTACCCTCCCTTGCCTGCTAGAAATTGTTCAATGACCCTCCGACAGAATTGTTAAAAAAGACATGACCCTCCCCTGCCAATTATCGCTGTCTTCTGCCCGCGCTGCTTTGCGCCACAGCCACACACTGTGATAACGTTCTTAAATCAATCTTTCCCGTGAGCTTGCATGCTACCAGTCCTTCCTTTTCAAATGTGTTGCGCCTGTTTGCAGTTTCACAAATAATCATGTGATTAATAATATGACACATAATCCCTGTGCACGGGGACCGAAACAATGCCAACTTTTTCCGTGTTTATCACGTATTTTAACTTTCCCCCGCTGTCTTGCCGTTTTAATGTTTTCCCGTAGAATATCCCATATTTTAATACTCTCATAACAGCCCTGCGATCGGGCCTGTCTCTGTGTTGCCCTGTTGCTACCCCTTGCCCTTCCAACGAAACAGATGTCTTCGAGTGAATCCCGTTTGCAGCCATACAAGAAACGCAGGTCAAATTAAACATTCTGGTTTTCTCCGAGTGCAACGATGATAGACAAACATCATTTGGACAAAATATAGAGCATATTAACCTTCGTTGCTCAGCCAAATGCCTTCCTGTTACGTCCTGTTATCACGGAGTTACAGGCGATAAACTATTTTTGATGGTCACAAGTTTACTTCATTAGCGGTTTATTTTTTTGATTATTAAAGAGTGTTTTTCATTTAAAGGTTTGACTTCGTGCTTATTCAGTAGAGCATTTAGTGCTCTTCCCAATCCCAGACGTTCACATTGCATGTTTGTTTGTAATGGATGCAACCGCGAGATAGGCTACGCGTTTGACGGCAATGAGTTGTTAACAGACATGAACCAAGACATAGGCTATAGCCCAGTAGCAATCTAGGGACTGTTCGTTATTTATTGAAGGGGCCACTGGAGGAATTTTGAGTGCTTCAGTCAAAAGTTGCATTACCCTCCCTTGTCTGTTAGAAATTGTTCAATGACCCTCCGACAGAATTGTTAAAAAAGACATGACCCTCCCCTGCCAATTATCGCTGTCTTCCGCCCGCGCTGCTTTGCGCCACAGCCACACACTGTGATAACGTTCTTAAATCAATCTTTCCCGTGAGCTTGCATGCTACCAGTCCTTCCTTTTCAAATGTGTTGCGCCTGTTTGCAGTTTCACAAATAATCATATGTGATTAATAATATGACAAATAATCCCTGTGCACGGGGCCCGAAACAATGCATGCCAACTTTCCCCCACTGTCTTGCTGTTTTAATGTTATTCCGTAGAATATCCCATATTTTAATACTCTCATAACAGCCCTGCCATCGGGCCTGTCTCTGTGTTGCCCTGTTGCTACCCCTTGCCCTTCCAACGAAACAGATGTCTTCAAATCATCGTTTTCCTTGCTTGAAGGCAAACTTAGAGTGATGTTAACCTATTTAAGTTTAACGGCGTGATTGTCGTGAGAGCACGATTCATTGGCGCTTGCATGTTCGGCCTTATGTTGTCCCGCGTAGGGCGCGCGCGCACAGTGTTTGGAGCCCAATTCATGCGTCCCGCAAATTGAGACTGTGTCACGCATAATCAATGCTTGCTCAAAAAAAAGTTGGTCGCTCTATATCCTGCAACCGGTTGCACCAGTTGAACTGTTCCAGCTTAGTTCTAACTTTCACTACATTGAAGTTTACGAGCTACTAAAATGTATCGGGTTGCATCACGCTAAATAGTTTCAACGTAACACTAAGTTATGACTTAAATTACACACTAACTTACACCCCCCTCTCCCTAGGTGTAAGGTCCATCGTAGGTAATTTGTTAACATGGTTTTCTCATTTAAATGGTGGGAATGTTAAATTTAACGAAGTATAAGTAGAGAAGAGTTACATACGCGACCGATTACACACATTTAATTTACTTGAGCAGTGTTTGAATGATACCAAAGAGAGAGAAGGGAATGCTTCACTGGGTCATGTATCCAAGTAGTAAAAAAGGGTGCTCATCAAAAAAACTTGGGCGTCTTAAAGGGACACCAGGCAAGCCTGATGCTTTTTCTCTACGAAACTCCCCCTCGCTCGGTCTGAAGCTCTTTTTCTTTTCTTTGCATCTTCAAGGGTTTTCGCTGCTTCTTCACCGGCTCTGCCATTATACACACGTTTGCAACAATCGCGAGCGTTTCGTTAGCCTCCCTCTGTGCTGTGGATGCAGGAACCTGAAACTGCTTCGGTCGCCGGGTACGATACACTGAACTTGCAAGCGGGATATTCTTCCTACAGGCAGTAGGGGCGGGCGAGAGAGTCTTCATTCGCCCTGTAATGAGTCATTTAACCATATACCGACTTACGAAGATGAGTAATTAACACGAAAATGTTGCCTGGTGTCCCTTTAACTGTAGCCAGAGTTTAATAAAGGCTTTTTAACGTTAGTAAGGAGTGCCTCAAAAGTTGTTTGTATCTTTTCATAGTGTTTGAATGATGTTTGTATTCACTGGAAATCATGGCAAACATCTACCTATCATTACCACACAAAGCATACATGTCATTGCTGTGGATTGATCTGTTATCAGAGATTTCATTAGCCATATTTGAAAGAATGTTAACGTTCACTAACGTTAACGTTAGTTATCCACTGCGGAGCCTACGTTAGGCCAAGTGGTGGCTGAAATATTCCCAAAGCACATATAGGCTACAACAAAATAAAGTCTGTTATTTACAAATACAGTGTTATTTTATTCCATACAACAAAGTAATTGCGGAGGAAGTCAAACCTAAATGGCTTTATGGCTTTATCATACAACATTACAGCGAACGTTAACGTTACCCAGAACACTGAACAGTTTTGTTTCCCCCTGCGCATGCCTTTACTAACATGCAAGTTCACCATCCTTCCTCCCCCTTCTCGTTACATGAACCTCTGGAGTCGTGAGTTAAGACTTTTGGTAACACTTTATTTTAATGTGTCGCTGTTACAGTGTACCTACCTACAGTAATTAGGTACAGTGGTACAACCTGTGTAACAACATGTACTATCAGGTACTATCATTGTACTTGCATTATGTATTTGTGGGTACCTACATATAGTTGTTACATTGTAATACTGAGTGCTTTTACAAAACTTTGCCAATTTGCCTAAATTTTCATCAGAGGCAAAGAGCTGACCTGAGACCTGCTGGATGGGGTAAATCTGTTCATGATAGATTTGATATACAAACCATTCTTACAGTAGCTCCAGTCAAGGCCTCATTGTCTTCAGTGTACATGTAACAGCTGTGCTGCTACAACCTTGTTACTCTTTGATACAGTGGAATAAACCTATTAAGTCTACCAGTGAGAACTAATGAAAAATAAATTAAATTAAATAGCTAAAGTAAATCGGAAGTGGAAGTGCATCTGTCAATTTATTGAATGTTCAAAGTATTATGAATCTTTATTTAGAAAAAAATACACATTGGTTGGCCTATTCATGAGCATACATCAGCAATTACACATGTTTAGGGGAATAGGGCATTATTAATATACCATGTAAGGTGGTATGTGCTAGAAATGGGTAAACCACTATCAGTGAGTCTGCCCGTGAGGTGAGGGCACCGCCGTGCCAGGCAGTGTCCCACATTGTCCCTCAGAAACATACCCCTTGTCCCCCCATGGGCTTATTAGCAGGTGGTCACCCTACCTTATGTCTACGTGCGCACCTGAGGCTACTAAGCTACTAGAGAAAGAATTTCCCCTGTTTGTATGTTCACTCCAAGTTGGCCTACCATAACTTACCAACTCTGCACTGTAGACCCTAACTGGCTTTTTATATTTTTCTGTGAAATAAGCAAATGTATTTGTTCAACTTTATGAAGCAGAATTACGCACTAGGCTACTTGGAACATAACACATTTGACAAAGGACAGATATTATAGTGACAAAATATTAACTTTCAGTGTTTTACGATGTCTTTGTCATGGGGAAGTTTTTTTCCCCATGCATTTATTGTAGGCTACTGTCAGTGACTGCCGTGAGAGAAGCGGGTTCTGTGTTTCGTTCATGTCAGTGACTGACGCGAGAGAAGCGGGGTCTGTGTTGTGTTGCGTTGCATTAATTTATTTTCAATTGGGCATGCCGTGCCGTGTCGTCCACAGCTCTTCAGTTCTGACAAAGCCGAAATTACTCCTTTTGAAACAATGAGTGCGCGTTTGTATGGTTATATTGCTTGACAGGAGCTTCCAATCGTGAGGAAGCAATTTTGCATTGTAGGCATAACTAACATGCAATAACGCCACCAACAACAACCAAAACTAGGCTACTCATTGTCAACATGTAAATTAAATGTAACATTATTGTGAATCAAATTAAAATGTTCTCTTTTGCAAACGTAGGCATAGTAAAAGATTAATTTAATAATGTTACAAAGATACTACATCAATCCGTATGTTTCATTAGGCTACTAGGCTATTTGTTTTGCCTTACTCTTGATTCATTTAGGCTAGGCCTTTTTATTCAGTTATTCATCATCTTCCGTCCTTGTGTAGCGCACGCATTCTCAGACCTGTCACCTGCCACTCATCGTAAGGGAGGTGTTTGGAATCATTCCCGCGTTACAATCATCAGCCAATCAAGGTGGTCACTTCAGTCAAGCTCGTGCATGAGTAATAACGTCATCCATAGCAACGAAGACTCAGTCACTCTTAGTCAAAGATTCTAGAGCGCTCAGCTCCAGAATCTGTTCAGGAGTTGTCATTTTCCCTTACTAAGAGTAGATCTGAAAGGCTTTGTGAATAACTTAATGAGAGAAACTCCTAGCTAAAATCTTTTATTGCTATTTAGGAGTAGCCTACTCCTAGTGGTAAGATAAAAGGCTTTGTGAATATGGCCCCTGGTGTCTAACCCAATGCATAGCCCATTTACACAAAATAATGGTGGAATATTAGGCTACTAATGATCATTGTTATTTAAGAACATGCAGTGCGCGTAGGGCACCAAAAACATATTGCTCGTAAAAAATCATCATACTGCACATTATGGCGGGTCTGTTATTTAACCTACTTACTGTAGGCTGTGCAAACCACAGGCCTTTATGTTGGGCAAGCCTGCATTCTAGGCAGGCCTTCTGTTGAAGAATTTTATATGAAGCCTGCGCTAACAGTAATCCTCCTGCCCCCGATACCACAGCTGTGGATAGTGGGGAATGTTCAAGTAATAACACAATCCAATGTGTGTCTCAATTGTCCCCCGCTGACCACCTCACACATTTCTCTAGATTTTGCAACGACCTTACATGACACAATGCCATAAAATGCCAGTTTTTAGGACACAGAATAATGTTTGTAATGATACCAGTTGGGCCTACGTTCAACAGTAACATAAGTGTAACGAGCTATTCATTGTCGAAGGTGCATGGTGAAGTGAAATTCTTACTTTGGAAAACAAACATTTGCCGATATCATTGGATAGGGGATAGGCCTACTTGTTTAATTTTTACGTAGCCTACAATGGCCAGTTCAGACAAAGCCGAAATTACTCATTTTGAAACATTTGTATGGTTGTATTGCTTGACTTAAATCCCAGAGAGTAGGCTACCGCACTAGAGTGCGGATCGGGCCGCAAATTTCTGTCCGAACCCGGCCCGCGTCCGACAGAGTTGCATCCGAACCCGACCCTAACCCGACAGGCATTTTCATTGTTATGTCCGAACCTGACCCGAGCCCGACGCAGATGATGCCTCAGTTATTCCCATGCTAGTGATTAAACGTTCACGTTTGTGGATAGCCTGTCTTTTTAATACCTGACCCTAGCCAGATGAATTTCGTTCCGCTTAGCTCCGCCTAGCTTCACTCACATCCATCTGGGACCTCTTCCATTGAGAGTGATTTCTGCAACCGATTTTATGGTACAGCCAATCAGGACGCAGGGCCAGAGTTTCATAGATGTGACATAGCGTAGCAGCGACTGTGAGACTGTTATTAGCGTCACGGGTTGGCTTCGATGTGAGTGGTTGAAGTAGCACGTCAATAGATGACGGACAAGTGGCTTATTCAATCATATGCAAGCATTTTTTGATTAGGCCCAGCCTTCTGAAGCAACACTTCAATGGATCGGTTCCAGATGGATGAGTGGAGCTAGGCGGAGCGAAATTCATCTGGCTATGGTCAGGTTAGTCTTTTTAGTCCATTAAACGGAACACACAACAAATTGTCTACAGAATCAGATGAGCGTGCACGCACGCAGGTCACACACAGCGCACATTACCACAAGAGGCCCAAGCAAGCATAGCCTATTGAAATAGAATTCTTGTTTAACCATTGACAAAAAGTTTTGAAATAAACTGCAACAGTCTTTGAAACTACAGTGCCTCTGTCACTGATCCATATGCAGCATCGACGTTAATTGGGGCAACTCGAGGAAATCCTCATCCAGTGAACGAGACGACCTTATAGCCTACCGGTAGCCTATGTCTTTACCACAGTAGCCTATGCAACGCAAACAATCTAATTAAAATCTCCTGATAGGCTAACAACTTTTTTTAACGTCACCCAGGACTGTGCTTATGTGCATATGTGCGAAATGTGCATAACCATTTGTTTATGTAGTCGTGACAACGCGTGTGCATTTCAGGCGGCATGCCTAAAATGCGTTGTCACGATAAACAAATCTTGCACACAGGAAGAAAGCTATTAGGTCTTTTTTACATTTTACTTTATTCTCAAAAAACAAACGTTTGCATCATGTAAAGCAGACCTGTTGGTTACCCAACATAATAAGGAATTTTAAATGTAAAGCTTCCAATGCATATCGCCCCCATATGTCCGAACCCGAACCGAACCCGACTACAATTTCTAAATATTTGTCCGAACCCGGGTAGCCACACTCTATACCGCACCCCACAGTGATGGGCCTAGCGGTCTTACGTGTTCAGTGTGGGGTATAAACAAGCTGAGAATTTAGCGGTGTCACGTCTGCCTGTCACAGACGTGGGGAGCTGAAGCTTGGGATACAGTTACTACAGTAACAGTATTTTATTTTACTTCTTATGGAATATTTTTTTTTTTTTCACTTTTATAAAGGCTTTGTTTGAATGCTGTTGGAACAAATAGTAGTTGATTATAAAGGCAACTTTCTGTTGCAATATTCTGTGTGTTCTGGACTGCAGGTAACTTGTTAAGCCAGTGGTTCTCAAACTTTTTCTTTCATTCCCCACAGGGGGCATTGACTGATGATAGTGGAGATCGTGTTATCCCGAGCAGGAGTGGCAATCGGGAAGATCGGGAGTTTTCCCAGTGGGCCGGTCGAGGTGCGGGCCGGCCCTCATAGCTTTTAACGCGGCCCTGCGTCGTTTATGAAATATTAATGTATACATTTCCGCGAAAATCTCCGAGATCTAAAGGGGAGTCCCACCAATATTTATACCACTCGCTCACTGTCTATATGTCATTCATGGTTACCCTGCACATTTATTTCTCCCATGCTGATTTTTGTGAAAGCTAGCCTTAATTTTTTTTAATCTTAATTCATTTTTGTCTTATTCAGGCGTTACAGAACTTTCATGGTCATAAATGAAAAAAATTACAATTTAATTTGTTTGTTTGTTCTTAAATGAATGCAGGCCTAGGCTAGAATGGAGCAAAACCTCCTGGGAATGGGGAATGAGTTTCTGGTTTATCCAATGAACTGATTGCAGGTCAAGTCTATTTACAGAAATGTAGGGGGATAAATGAGTGGCCCCTTGTCTGATGGCATGACCCTACAAGCGATCAAGTTCGAGGAGAACTGTTACTGTCTATGGGAAAACTACAGGATTTTTAACAGTCAACGGATTTGCGTGGTTGCTTGGGTTACATGCAGCTATTCCGACATGCCGCTACTTAGACATTGGCGTCTAATTGTCGAAGTGGTGGCATTAACATTCATTTTCAAGCGTCCCACTACTGCGACAATTTTTTTTCCATTGTCGGAGTAGCGACACTTGACCTTTTTTAAAACATCCTGCCATTCCGACACGAGTGGCGTAATCAGGATTTTTCAACGGAGTGGACTATTGCGAAGTAGGCCCAGGGTGGGCCTTTATTTTTTTATTCCAATATGGGCAGCACAGCCTAGGCCAATCCCAACTTTAAACAACACTCGATTTCATCACAGCTCAGATGATTCATGGCAAAAAACAATAAAAGGCTACATTGATAAATAACAGGGGCAACAGGATTGGATTCTATAATAGCCTACGCACAATAACTTCAACCGAAAGGTTAGTCGCATTTCAACGAGTCCAAGAGTGCGCCACACACACACCAGCTCCGTTGAACAGTGTATTTTTCGTGTTTAAGAGCTAAAAAAGTTGATTAGAGAGTCACATTTGAAATGTCGGGTAGCCTAAATTATAGTCAATAGCGCGTGCATCTCAGAGGAAGAGATTTTGGAGAGAGAGAGAGGATTTAACCTAGGTGATGATTTTTTGTGTCTGGTGGTAATTAGACTTGAGTATGGATACCTACGAATTGTTTTGAATAAAAAAGATAAGACAACAAATGAAATGTGACCCTGCAAGGCGAAACCAGTCGTTTTGGTAAAATTTACAAAATTAAGTTATTGTACTCGTATCGAATTGTATTGTATTGGGTATTGGATAGTCGCCGACCCTCATTAGATGTGGATATTTGGAGGTTAGGATAGCCTTCAAGAAACAATGTTATCGCAGTTGCTGTGAGACATACGGCCTTTCTCCAGTCTCTCTCAAAATCAAAACACACCCAATCCACGCTTGGACTTTTCGATTATGTTTCTAAATGTTGGGACTGATGGACACTGAACTCTGGGGGTTATTTGAACGTTCGTTGTGAAGTGGTTTACTGTAAAAGGAGTGTCGGATATCCCACCTGTCTTTGCACAATTATAGGGCCATGATAATGCATGCGCTAGCCTAGAGTCGAGAGAAAGAAGACTAAATAAATATGCAGACATGTTATGTGCAATTCAACAACTGCACGCATGACATGTAAAAGATATATTCCTAGCCTACATTATTGTGTAGTAAATTGAGTTTATCCAACCTGCTGGCAAGCCAAAATGCGTTGCACATGGCTTTAGGGGCCGGTGCCGTCAGAATTTTCCCGGTGGATTTTAGTGCCCCACTCCGCCCCTGATCCCGAGGCCTTTGCAAGTCAGCATCTCCGACGGTAGTCTACCCTATTAAAAATATACGTTTTCGATGTCCCAAACGGAGAGCCATACTCAAAATGTAGGCATGGGAACATGATGAAGTAGCCTATCCAACTGTCGTGTGTTAAATTATTGTGATTACGAGCCAGTGGTTTTCAAACATTATGCGTGACTTGGACATCTAACGAAATGCAACAGACTCATATAGTCTTCGCATTCGCAAAATGAGGACAGACTGCTCAGATAACGGGTGTACCCAGTTATGCACGGTTTTAGTCAAGTCATTTAAATGTGCTGGTGAAACAGTTGTGTAGGCCTACTCTATTGTTATTTATCCCTATTCACCCACTCCGTCAATTCTGTGGCGCAGTGCGTTAAGGCTGGCTGATGGCTGTTATTTTATTATTAGTTATCAGTCCCCTGTCCAAGAGTTCGAATCTGGGTTAAGCCCATATTTTGAGAAATGCTGAATAGACCACAACCAATTTCAATTCTTTAACACGGTCACCGTTAGACTAGAGGGGAGAAAGAATTGGAAAAGGTCTGGGCACAGTTCTTCCAGAGCTTCGTGCCAAGTAATAAGTGTTGAGTCGAGATGTTTGTGTGAATGAAATGAAGCATATAGGCCATAATGTGACATGCGTAAACCAATGGTGTAGAGATGACGCCACAGGGTTTTATTTAAGAGAGCCTACGTTTGTATGTAGGCAATTTATATTCACAATACTACTAAAATAAATAGTATTTTATTTGTATTGGTTGTTTAGAGTAAAAAAAAAATCGGTCGGTCTTAACGCAAGTTTACAACCGGCAAGTCGGTCGGACTAAAAGGGGAAAAAAATAAATATTTGGGTCGGTTCTAAATTGACATGGTCGTTCGGGTTACGGCAAACAAAAATATTTTTAAGGATGGCCTGGCAGTGTTTTTTTGCGCGTCTGCAGAAGTCAGCCAAATATGAATGTAATTCTGCGGCATAAAGCAGATGTATTTGTTTATTGTACAGAAAAATAAAAATGACATGTCAAGCAGTCAATTGACTACATTGCAGTCAAGAAGTAGGGCAAATTAATTTACGAAACCAAAACGTGGGTCATAGTTGTTAAGCCTCTATTGCGTAGCCTGTTAAAAACGTCGCCAGATAGCATTAAATCGGCAACAACATTGTTTTCTGCAGAAGCCTACCCAAGGCTACAGATTCATTCTGAACAGTTATTTCTCTACTGGCTCAATTATCACACAAGCCACTGTTTTGATTTGCGTAGTTGCGTTACCCCCAACACTGACAATAATATGTAGACAGCAAATTTTGATTTTCGTTACCACCGTGTAGTCAAGCCTTAGGCCATACCCAAGTAGCCTAAATCGAGGTAATGTTTAATTATGCATGATTTATTTTGTTATTGAATTCGTAGGCTGGTATTACTCTCGGCAACAATTATGTTTAATGGTAGATCCTGCTTTTTTCAGAAGGGGCGGCAGGCAGAGCGATGTACAGTGACAGAGCGACGCACAGTGGCTGAAAGTGGTACTAAAGCTTCACGCAGCTTCACGCCTCGTAATGCGCGAATGAAGTGGTCATTTGAAAGCAATGCCCACTGTACACCCCCTCATACACACACATCATTATATGTGCCCCCCCCCCCCCCACACACACACTAATAATCAGGTGCATGACATCATCAACTCACCCACAAACCACACTACGCACACACATATACACAAACACACACACACACACACACATAGATAAACTGGTAGTGAGAATAAAACTAGGGGACTAAAGACTCACAAGGCCTTTTCACACTGCCAAAATCGCCGCGATTTTATGTACCAGAATCGCGGAACGACGGTCCCTTTCACACAGACCGAGGCGGAACGGCGGGACAAAGTGTCTCGCCAAAATTACTACCAAGCCCCCTAGATATTTTGCAGAGTTTTTCGTTCCGGCACCAGTGTTGAATGGGTCAAGGCGGAAAGGGGAATCTGGGCGGGCATTTCGATGCTATGTCCAGCCCACCACAGGAGATTGCAAATAAATCTAACTGATTAAAAGCAGCAATAGCAGAGACAGCACATTATGTCAATCTTTAAATTCACAAAGTCTCCAGTCATTTAATGCCTGCTAGAGTTGACTTTAGCTCGGAATGCAATCGGTTGCCATAATAGGCTAGGCCTATCCTAAAATCCAGCGATAAAACAAAGCATGAACTCATGAGCGTCTGTCTGCCCTATATGTATGTCCTCTGATTGTAATGCTTACAGATATCTAGGCGATATTTGTAACATTTATTTTGTATTTGGCCTGTTATAAAATCATGGTAACCTAACAATTAGGATTTGCTTTGCCTACACTGCTGTTTGGTTGTCCCAAACTTTGAGACGATCCATACCCGCATTAACTGAATCTTATCAACCCGAACTGCGATGTTCCAAACAGAGTGACTTTAGGATGCAATGCCTATAAATAATCTCACTGCCTTCGGCATAACTGCTAACAGTGCGCCTATTGTTAAACACCTGAAAAATATTAAGCTGCTGTTTTCTTTTCATGAAGCTTGAATGATTTATGACTGAATAGAAACGTTGCGTTTTTAAGCGCCAGAACTGCTTCACATCGTGTGGCAAAGTTTACACCAATCATCATCTTCTAATGTATCCTTATGTCGAGATGTCCATTCTCTTTGCCTTAGGCTATCATTTGTGTGCAAAGCATGTTTCGCCTACACAAGCTATTTTTATTGTATTCACAATCATTTTATTGAATGATTTCATGAATAAAGCGTTGAAAAATTGTATGCACAGTGCGTACAGGATTATGGCTGGCGGCGCCACTGACCAAGGCCACAGTAGCCTGTGATTTTCAAAGGGCAATGACGGCCAACGCAGGGGGCAACTCTTCTCTTCTATTTCCCTTCCAAATTACTTTTTATTGTCTGAAGACATCATCGCAAGAATCTAACATTCTAAGCAACAGCAAAGCAACTTCACTACCCTACAAATGCAAGCTAACCAAAGTGCAGTCGGTTCTCCCGCCATGGTTTTGGAAATTACACACCTGCTGCATCTGAAGGCCCAGGCATAATAAGACCTATGACTATTACTCTACACGCCCCCTATTGCACGTCACATTTTAATTTGCTAGCTGATCCTGGCTCCCCAAAATGCCGCATCATGTGAACAGATCAGCAGGCCGGCAAATTTTCACCTCATTTTCAGACACACGTTGCGGCAAAAAGACGTCTCCTCTTCCCGCAAATTTAGCGTAATCTCTGTGTGAAAAGGCCTACATTTAGAAGAAGCGAAAAGAGTCTGTTTACTGGTGGAGGGGAGAGATTTGAGCAGGAAACTGAGCATATGCAAACACACACACACACACACACACACACACTCACACACGCACTCACACACACACTCCAGCATAAAAAACTCCAGGGAAACTGAGCACGCCTGCTGTGGGAAACAAGAAGAAGTCTCATCCAGAACTAAAATACACTCTGAGGAAATCACTCTAATCAGTCATGGTTGATGAGGAATGACACACACACACACACACACACACACACACAAACACAAACAAACACACACATATCACATAAATACATGCACAGCACTGTATTGTCATAAACAAACCAAGAAGAACACTCCGTGTAACGTTTAGAACACTAGAGCACTATTCTTTCTCATAGTTCTGATCTGGAATCCACAGTGAGAACCTTAGCGCACAACGCTGAAAATTCTTTGTGTTTCATTATGTTGTTTTCCACAATGTTTTTTAGTGTGAGAGCTTATAAACAAGTTGCACATTAAATGAATTGGCTAATTAAACAGGATGCCTGGAATGCGTCAATAGAATGTGTTAGGTTTTTATGTGTCGGATGGTGGGGGTACACGCGCCGAGTCAGGATGTAGGTGGTGATACGCGAGGAAAAAAAGGTTTGGGACGCGTTGCCTTAGACAATAAGACAGAAAGCCAGAGGAATCAGCAGTGGATCTGAAAACAAAGCCAGAGGAATCTAGCCCAGAAATCTAGACGTACCCTAGCGGCAGCAAATTACATTTGCTGCCAGGGCTAGTCTAGCAACTCTATGTTGGCTTGTGAGCTCGAAAAATTAAACTTCTATCAGGCCAATCAAATCGTGGATAGAGTCGTTAGGTGGGCTTAATATAATGATTGATGGCAGAGTTGCAACGGTTTGGCTTGAATTCCCTGCTACTTGAAAACAAATAAGATAATGTTGCTGTTGGCGAACAGTGTGACACGAGTTGCGCTTTTATTAAGTTGGCAAAAGTTTGAACTAGCCAACTAGCTACACTGGTGGGAAACGCATGGGACTAGCGCTGTCCTATTGCGTGCAGAGGGAATTTGAAAGACAACTGATTATCCCGCCCCTCAGAGTACTGTGAACGGTGAGTGCCCAGACCCTACATTTTTTTTTTTTTTGTACTTCTGTTTATTGATTTTCCAAGTTAACAAACAAACAGTGTGGTCTGAGTGCATGCCGTCACAAATGTCTGCACACATGTACACATCTATACACACATACATTAAAGCATACTGACAATGCACATTTACACCCATCCAACAAAATCATAAAGACACACAAAACAGTTAACAGTAATCAACATTAATATCAACAGGGAGCCGCTACATATCATAATCAATTTAAAAAAATTGAAAAAGTATAACCTATTAAGGGTAGCAAATGTTAAGAGGAATGCCTGGACTCTATGTAATCCATGAAGGGTTGCCAAGTCTTATAAAATTTCCCAATCGAACCTCTAAGAGTATATTTCAGTTTTTCCAGTCTGAGATGTTGTATAATATCATTTATCAATGCAGTATGAGTGGGAGGCCGTGTCTGTTTCCAGTTCAGCAGAATTAATCTGCGTGCTAAGAGAACTATAAACCTTATTGCCGTGGAGGCAGGTCCTTTTAAAGGACTGTCCTCACTCAGTACCCCAAATAGAGCTAACACTGGATCAGGTTCCACTCTGTAGCCAAAAACATCAGACAAGGTTTTAAATATGGAATTCCAAAAATCAGATAACTCTGGACACAACCAGAACATGTGACCCAACGAGGCGGGAAATGCCCCACAACGGTCACATAGAGGATCAATGTTAGGATACATTTTAGCAAGCTTGACCTTAGAAAGATGCAAGCGATGCAACACCTTGAACTGTATGAGCCCATGTCTGGTGCAAATGGATGCCGAATGCACTCCCTCCTGTGCCCCCACCCACTGTTCCTCTGTACCCAAATCTTCCTCCCATGCAGATTTCAAAAAGTCAAGGGATACATCTAATTGGCAAGACATATGGTTATACATATATGATATCACCCCTCTAGATGAGGGATCAACTGAAAACAAAGAATCCATCTGTGTAGGGGCAGGAGCATTAGGAAAAGAAGTTGTATTAGATCTTATATAGTCACGAATTTGTAAAAAATGAAAGAAATGAGTCTGAGGCAATTTAAGCTTACTACGCAGTGATTCAAAAGAGGGGACAGACCCTACATTTTAATGTGGGTCTGGCTCGTCAGGCTAAGAGGAATCAGCAGTCGATCTGAAAACAAAGGCACAATGCTGCTGAGTGACAGACCACAGGACAGACAGGAGTCAGGAAAGGGTTAAGTCACCAAATTTCCCTCACGGGAAATTTCTCTTTTGATCCCATGAGGGAAATTTGGTCTCTGCATTTAACCCACACACTAATCCCGGCACAGTGAGCTGCCTGCTACAACAGCGGCGCTCGGGAAGCAGTGAGGGGTTAGGTGCCTTGCTCAAGTGCACTTCAGCCATGGCCCACTGGTCGGGGCTCGAACCAGTGGGCCCTCCGGTTACAAGTCCAGAGTGCTAACCAGTGGGCCACGGCTGCCCCTAGGTCAGAAGGCAGAGCTTCAGTGATGTCTATCTGTGTCTAATTGCTAATGAAGCTCACCTGTACTGTGCTGCCTGCAGACCATCTCACAGGTGGAATGGCCACCCAAACCAACACGAGGCCATGCGGCTACACTTACAGGTGGGATGGTCACTCAAACCAACACGAGGCCATGCGGCTAGGCCAGAGACTTTCTAATGAGGAGACACAGCACTCAAAGAATCTCCCATAGAAATGTTTGGGGTTAGGTGGCAACGCAAACATGGCAGCCGTCTACACATACTCCGCCCCTTCCGCCGCCAAAAGTTGACATGTGAATACATCGTCCAGCAATGTCCACTATGCAGAGAGCGCCACAAACCGACAGGTAAGTGATACCACGCTGGGCATCTGCCAATCTACCAACCTGACACCAGGCACCAACACACACACACACACACTTCCTCCATCACCTCACAGGGGTTATTGCAAGTACATGGTTTAGTGACAAAGCTGGGAAAGTTGTGTGGTAAAGCACCTAATAGATGAGGCCTATGGTATTGTACATTGTGTGGTAAATCACCTAATAGATGAGGCCTATGGTGTTGTACATTGTGTGGTAAATCACCTAATAGATGAGGCATATGGTGTTGTACGTTGTGTGGTAAATCACCTAATAGATGAGGCCTATGGTGTTGTACGTTGTGTGGTAAATCACCTAATGTTTTGCTAGGGGAATGGAATTGTAAGGCTGTTGTATTAGTAGGTTTACCTGTGTGTGTATTTGTGTGTTTAGTTTTTTGTGCACTGTGTGTGTGTGTGTATTTAGTTGTTTGTGTAGTGTGTGTGTTTGTGTGTTTAGTTGTTTGTGCAGTGTGTTTATGTGTGAAGCTGTGTGTGTGTGTGTCATGTGTGAAGTTGTACATTTGTTTGTGTTTGTGGAGTGTGTGTTTGTGTGAAGCTGTTTGTGTAGTGTGTGTGTGTGTGTGTGTGTGTGTGTGTGTGTGTGTGTGTGTTTAATTGTTTGTGTGGAGTGTGTGTTTGTGTGAAGCTGTGTGTGTATTGTGTGTGTGTGTGGTGTGGTGTGTGTCTGTGGTGTGGTGGCTGGGGCAAGAGTGTCATTATTGCATGCATATTGCATTATTAATGCATATTGCATTATTAGTGCATGTATGTGCACACACATGCACATACATGCACACGCATACACACACACACACATACACACACACACAAACATATACATTTGTGCGCGTTTTGGGAGGTAACCAGGTAGACCAAACTGAGGCGCAAACAAATGGAGGCGCAAACAAATGCTGCATCCCATATTGAGGAGCTCAAGGGTTATAAAAGTATTTTATCATGTGTGTTCACTTCTGACTCCTTGGCTATCAATTTGGTAACTATAACGGGCTATTTGTCAAATGTTGACTTACTCCAGTCTATTTTTACTGCATTACTGCTTCTGAAACTAATCCAATAGAATGGCAGTGCCAAACAGAACAGACTTTTGTACACACACACACAGACAGAGAGAAAAGAGCGAGCAAAGGATACAGTTCAGCAGTGCTGTTTAAAAAAAGGTGTATTCATATAAAAAAAAAAACTCAAATGCAAAAGATTGATTTTTTTTTTTAATCTGCAACCACTTTTGAGTGAAGGCTGGTTTTCACATCTCCATCTCACTTTCAACTGAGACCTTGCTGAAATATGATAAATATATAAATATAAAGACATTTCCCAACAGATGATTTTGAACTAAAAATGTATCAAATTATTGCCTGGTTTGTTCACTTTTTTATATTCATACACCAGGTGCATTAAAAGCGCTCTAAGCGATGTTGGGTAACGTCACTTCTATTTACGTTCAAACAAAACGGAAAGCTAGCTCGCTACTTCCTCCCCCTCCCTCCCGTGCTGCTCCCGTGCAATTGAAACTCTCCTAAACTATGTTGCGTGGGTTAAGGTTTTTTAACATTCGCACCCACCCGACCCGTCAGGAGAGTCGATCCGCACCCACCCGACCCTCAAAAATATGCGCTGATTAACACGAACCCGACCCGACAAAAAAAAAACAAAAAAAAAAACAATGTGCCTATAGCCTAGGCTATCCTTTGTAGTTCACTGATATGCAGTTCATATCAACATGAACTCTCTCTCTCTCTCTCTCTCTCTCTCTACGCGGGCGCGCGCAAACACACACACATTGAAACAGACGTGTTCAATCGGTTTAAACCCTTGATATCTGTCTGTTGCCTAAACTTTACATTTTTATGACCTGAACCAGAAATCTGTCTAATGAAAGAAAGTTGAAAATTATCATTATAGCATGCATCCACAAACTTGATGAAATTCATTCTGGACTCTCTATCCGACCACATAAAGACCTCGGGATACTTCGGTTTGGCTTTAGGGACCCTCTACTCACTACCACGTAAGTTTAATGTTGTTTGGAACTGTAGAAGAGGTATAAAAATAGCATTTTGTAGCGGCGAAATGACTTGCCCTGGTCACTTCCAGGCTAACGAGTTTTGACTAAAAACGGTAAAATGGAACTTTCTCAAAACACATCCGAATGACATGATTTTGATGTCAACTCAACGTATGTACTCCCAATCATCCGTAAATTGATCTAAAGTGCATTTTACTCCGGATAATTCCTTTAACAAAAATGTATCTGTATAGACGATCCTGTTTTAGGTCCTGATTTAGGTTAGCTGTTTGGCTGCATTGTGTAAAAAGAGAATGGAATACACCGTTCCAGAATTTAATCTATTTCGACACGCCTCCAGCCCCTGACCAGCTGAGCTGAAAGCGCGATCACTTGATGCGCTTGTTGTAGGAATGCAGGTTGCAGAGAGGGGAAGAGAAGAGGGTCTTGTAGACTAATCATATCTTAACCTGTTTTATGCAGTTAAGAGAGATTGCAAGAAGGTTTGTTGCACTTAATGTTCTGTAGCCTACATTATTAATAACTAAGAGAGAACTTTGTGAGAAGAAGTGCTTTGTCAGTTTTTGACCCGCCCCGCCCGCACCCGCGATATTTTCCGATCAAGCTTACCCGCCCCCGCCCAACTCACGCAACACTACTAAAGAAGCATCTCGTCTGTGATTTGCTGGAACAGTTTGTTATGTTTTTATGGGCTAGGTTTGCCCAGGTTGTTTTTGTTGCCGTTTTTGGAGCCTGGGCTGTCCACAGATCACGTTTTTTTACAGTGTATATTCAGGACACAGACAGCTAGCGGTTGCTTAGGGGATGTTTGCAGTAAGTTACATAAAATGCCTAAAAAAAGCCTAAAAATTAGTTTATATTAACATATTTTTTACTCAGAACAGATGAACTGTGAGGTGTGTGTGTGTGTGTGTGTGAGAGAGAGAGAGAGATATGTGAAGAGGTGTGTGTGTGTGAGATATGTGATGAGATGTGTGTGTGAGTGAGATATGTGATGTGTGTGTGTGAGATATTCACACATCCTATGCAATCACACATCCTATGCAATATAACACACACATCTTGTGTAATCTAACACACACACATCCTGTGTAATCTAACTCACACACACATCCTGTGTAATCTAACTCACACACACATCCTGTGTAATCTAACTCACACACACCCTGTGTAATCTAACTCACACACATCCTGTGTAATCTAACACACACACACACCCTGTGTAATTTAACACATACATCCTAAACATTTTTGCTTACTGCAATAAAAGCTCACATCCAGAAAAAGGACTTGCAAGTTGACAACCATGTGATGAGTTTGTCTGCTGTGTTTTTGCACAGTAAATTTTGTGTGTGTGTGTGCCAGAGGTGTAATACTAATAGGTGGTGTTATGCTAAAGCCCCTGGGGCTGTTGTCAGGGTGTGAGGGTGTTGCTCTGGTAACTAGGACAGAATGCCAGTGTTTGTCTTCCTGTGAGTTCCCCCTAACCACCACGCGCACACACACACATACACACGCACACACACACCAGGGCCAAATGCTTCTCCAAAACACACTCACACATGCACACGCACACACACACACACACACCAGGGGAAAACACTTCTCCAAAACACACTCACACATGCACATGTACACACACGCACACACACACACCACACACACACACACACACACACACACCAGGGGCAAACGCTTCTCCAAAACATCCTTCTGATGTGACAAGTATCACTTCAATTTGGCTTTTTCTGGGACAGAAAAAGTTTCCCTCTAGAAGTTAAGTGTCTAATCTCTCTCTCTCTCTCTCTCTCTCTCTCTCTCTCTCTATATATATATATATATATATATATATATATATATATATATATATATATATATCTTTATCTATCTATCTATCTATCTCTCTCTCTCCCTCTCTTTCTCTGTGTCAGTCTCCCAGAGTGAGATAGTGTAATTAAACACGGCCTGTGATTGCATTATGAAGCAGACATCTCAGAGGAGACACACGCACACACACGAGCGCGCACACACACACACACACACACACACACATACATATTCATCAGTAATAGGCAGCTCCTATAAACAGTTACTTGTCTCATCTGACGCACGCACATGCACATTTGATCACTCTTAGGAGTTGCCTGTTGTCTTGTACACACACACACTGCATACACAGGGGAGAAGTTTCTTCATATCATTATACCATCTCCCATTCTCCCTGTCTACACAAACGCGTGCACACACACACACACATACACTCATACTTATACACACACCAGAGCAGAGAGAAGTTTCTTCATATTATCTCCCATTCTCTATGCCTCCTCTCACACACACACACACACACACACACACACACACACATGCACACATCTCCCATTCTCCCATCTCTCTGCCTCCTCTCTCTCTCTCTCTCACACACACACACACACATATACACACATACATATATATTAGAGAAAAGTTTGTTCATGTTATAATGTCTCACATCGCTGCCTCCTCAAAGCCTAATCTATTGCTCTGCTTGAATATAGATGTAGCTCTGTGTGTGTGTGTGAGAGAGAGAGAGAGGGAGAAAAGATAATTTGCAGATAATGCTCTAATATTCACATTGTTGCTCCTTCAGAAAAAGGCATATCTCTAGTTGATATGACAAAATTAGCATAAAATTGTGAAAAGAAAAGGCTTTAGAAACACATTTCCTATTTTGAATTTGTGCAGATTTCTGATATACAGGCACCAGCTGTGCAGGATATTGCATCACAATTAGTGTGTGTGTGTGTATGCATGTGTGTGTGTGTGTGTGCGTGTGTGTGGAGTCATCTTGCAGAGGAGTTAAGTAGAGTTGAGTTGTGTGAGCGTGGCAGATCAATATCAGGCTGTGATGATGACAAAGTGGTTGAGCACACAGTGGAAGAGTTTAGCAAGTTTAGCATGATAAAAGGGGAATATAACTTTGGATGTGTGTGTGTGTGTTCTCCATGCAGGCTCCACACTACTAGTGTTTGTGTGTGCGTGTGTGTATGGCATGATGCCAACAGACTTTGGTGTTGAGGGTGTGTGTGTGTGTGTGTGTGTGTGTGTGTGTGAGTGAGTGTGTGTGAGGCAGAGTTCTCTACTCTCTGTGTGGTGCCCAATTGTCTCTCTTATGCATCTGTGTGTGTGTGTGTGTGGCGTCTGGTAGTCCATCTGCTGTGCCGGTGTATTTCTGCCAGCTGGTCCATCAGGCTCTCTGGAAACCACTGAAGCAGGAGCACAACTCCAGACCCCAGAGAGAGTGACCTTACATGTCCCCCAACACACACACACACACACCTCTTCTCACTCTCCCTCACTGTGTGTGTGTGTGTGTTTCTGTTTGCCTGATTGCCCCCCTGATGTCCTTATAATGTTTGTGTTGATGTGCATCTGATATTTTCTGACTACCTCTCTCTCAGCGTGGTCGTCCTGGCCTGACACTGAACCCTTTTCCATTGCATCTCCGTTTCTTGAGCTACATATGGCTCCACACACACACACACAAGACCCAAGTGAGAAAGTGTGTGTGTGTGGTGTGTGTATGTATGTACATGTACACATACATGTGTGCCACATGTGCCACCTACCTCAAGAAACTGTGCGTGCGTGCGTGTGTCTTGTGCGTGCGTGTGCCTGCGTCTGCTTTTCTAAAGCACTTGTAAGCTACTGATCTCCAGCACAGTGTCATAGCTGTGGATTTCTCCTTCAAAACACAACCATCAAAGCCTTTCATTTCAATTCTCACCAAGCAGCTCGGTCTAAACCCGCACTAGACTCCTCACTGCGCTCTACCTGCACTCTACCTTCATCAATTTCCTCATACTCCCTTCATTTGTGTGTGTGTGTATGAAGGCTGTATGAAAGAGTGATCATTTGGAGCAGACCATGTTGCTTATGAAGGCTGAGTGATCATTTGGAGCGGACTGTGTTGCTTGTGAAGGCTGCAGCACACACACACACACACATAAAGGCTGAGTAATCAGTGGATTATGCATTATGTGCTCTTCCACAAGTCCGCCCAGGCCTTTGGGACGTACGGGATAAATGGATAAACTGATCACGGTCCACTGTGCTCCGCCCTGAATGACCGAGCCGCTGTCTCGTGCTCCCGACAATCCTCATTACTTACGGTGCCAAGCCCGGAGTAGCATCGCCATCTTTTATGATGCCATTAATGGACATAGTTATATTCCCGTTCACATCCATTCCTATTTGTTTCAAGTTTGATAACTGTGACCTTTGTCTGATCCTCAGGCTGTAAGTGTGTGTGTGTGTGAATAGACACAGCTGACATAGGACTTAGTTTCCTTTTATTGGGATCCTTCAGGCAGCAATTATGGCTTTCAAATGAATGTGACCCGAGGCAGCACTTCTGCTATGATGTGCATCCTTCTGCTTTATAATATAATACCTTAAATATTGTCTGTGTGACAGATAACAGCTGTGGATAGGTTTTGTATTCTAATGTACGACTGTGAAGACAAATCAAAGCTTGTTCAGAATCAGCTCTCATCAGTAACACAGGTCTCTGTCTCCACCTAGTGGAGATAAAGAGACAGTACAACTCCTGCTAAAACTGGATTTGCCCTGTGCCAGAGATTTAATGTACAACCAACCATACTTTATATATATTTAACGATATTTATAATACAACCATGCTTTATATTGATATAAATGTATTTATAATGAAAATAGGAGATGTGTCCATAAGACTAACTGTGATACTCAATTAGATGGAAAAAACACAGATCAGTATGGAGAATCAAAACTCTGACATACACACACTGAGACTGTTATGATATAAAACACTGCTTGCCAGACAGACTTTCGTTCGACAGATGATTCTTTATTTTAATCTGCATCTGACATTGAAAGAACCTACTGAAATTTCCTTAGCTGTACAAGAGACCGACAAACAAACAAACAAAAAACAAACAAACTAAACAAAACAAACAGATTTATTTACAGATGTCTTTGAACAAACAAACCGAGTAGAAAAGATTAAATCAAGAGTTCAATCCTGTTCAGAGAAAAGAGCAAACACACAACTTGATATATCCCCCGCCCACCACCACACACGCACACACAGGTAACAGCTTTACTGCCTATTGAGCCTTTTTGTCTACAGTAGTCTACTGGTCCAGTTGAGTATTGGGGTTACAGAGGGGAGGGGAGGGGGGAGCAGCAGTGTTATTGAGATGGCCAGCCTTGAGTCCTCACACTGCTTAAAGCCACAATGGGTAGAGTTATTATACTGAATTATTATACTGAGATGGCCAGCCTTGAGTCCTCACACTGCTTAAAGCCACAATGGGTAGAGTTATTACAAAGTCCCTCCACTCGGCGGCCATATAGCAACACTTTTTGGGCACTCATCGGGCATCCTATTCAGCAGAAATGCGCGTGTGCAAGGCTTCACGACACCAATCTTGCTCCAGCGGCAAGTTCACAACAAATGATTGGGAAGATGTATTCACAACTCACCACATGATTACATTGAGCCAATCACATGTCGACGCTTTGCCGAGGAAGGGGTGGGATATGTGTAGACAACGGTTACAAACTAACCCCATGCATTTCTATGGAGGATTTTTTGAGTGCTGTGTCTCCTCATTAGAAAGTCTCTGGTTATTATACTGAGATGGCCAGCCTTGAGTCCTCACACTGCTTAAAGCCAAAATGGGTAGAGTTATTATACTGAGTTATTATACTGTGAAAAAACCCTTCCTCCCTTAAAGCCACAATAGGTAGGATTTCACTGAAGAAATGCATTACATATAGCACTTCATGAAGGGAGTCTGGGTACTCTCCCTTAGGAAATGTTTACAACCCTAGCATCGTAATGGGTGTAGACATTGCGTTACCTTTGAAATCACTGGTCCAGTCTAACCAATCACATTGATCAGGGATTCCTAACGTTACATCCTACCTTGTCTAACCTTTACAAACTGATAATAAACTGCATTGGTAGTCAAGAAACAATACATTTATTTACCTTAGCTGTATAAATGTACACATTCTTCCAACTGCATTTTTTTTATGTTAGCAGACGTTGCTGCGTTGTTAAATTTGGAAACTAACGTCACCCCCTCTTGTCGCTGATTGGCCCGTCATCCTAGTGGCTGAGGGGAACGTAAACGCATTGAGCCAATCTAGTCACAGTAGTCAGTACCCTGGAAAATCCAGAGTTCTCGCAAGAGCACAATTTGAATACTTTTGCCACTTGTATCGCGGGGAACCAATCACATCGGTGTATCTGATATAGACGGGCCAAAGGCGAGCTAAACAGATGACAGTCGTAGTGTTATCCAATTGTGTCGAAGTCCGGAATCAGTCAGTAAACATTGGTCGTATAGTCTTATCCAATTGCGTGCAGTGAGATTTTCAAATGCACACTTGGTGCCGCCCCTCGAGTTGGGCCATTACATTATTCGTGGCCAGAGCCTTAATCTTTCTAGATTACCAGGGTCTGGAATCTCCAGGCTAAGTGGTCAGTGTTTTAGTGAAGAGATGCTAGATGCTGAGACACTAAATTAATTATTCTTTATCAAAACAAAAATAGAAAACTGTATGAGACACTTCTTCTGGTTTGAATGATAGTAAACCTCAAATAACCTATAAATAGATCCCTTCTGAGCATAATTCCCATCTTTACTGTTAGTGAGGTTCCCCTTTCACTGTATAGCACTTTGGTAAGGCGACATATAAATTGCAAGTTGTTGTTGTTCACTAGTTGCTGCCTGTTGCCTCCCCTCATGCTAAATATTGTTAACTAAAAGCACTATATAGACACTAATCGTTGTGTAGTGCGTTTAGTAAAGCGCTAAATAAACTCTAATCGTTGTATAGTGCTTCAATAAAGCGCCATATAAACGCTAATTGTTGTATAGTGCTTTAATAAAGCGCCATATAAAATGCAAGTTGTTGTTGTTTACTAGTTGCTGCCTGTTGCCCTACACCCCCCCCCCCCCCCCCCCCATGCTAATCGACTCCAACCCAGATCTGACTCCTAACCATCTTTATGCAGGAAAAGATTTGAAGAGACAGAGAGAGGGAGTTCAGTACAGAGGCACAGTCACAAGAGTGTTTGGTCAGAGGACAGCAGAGACACAGATGCATTTGTTGTGGTGTTTGATATAAAGAGCTGCTTAGCCATCTGTCAGTACGAGGAGCTGTTTAACCATGTTTCATCAGGATATGATTTCAAGAGCTGCTTAGCCATCTTTCAGTAGGGTATGATATGAAGAAATGCCCAGTCATTGTTTGTGCTGTATTCTGGGAATAGCGAAGAACCCAAAGACCGCAGACATCATTCTCTCCATTACTTCCTTCATCTTTATGATTCTTCATCTCTCTTGCATCATAGATGCACATTGGTTCCTTGGCAACCCCATATCAGTAGGAAAGAAATAACTTCTGCCTATAGGCTTGCAAGTTAGTGAACTGCCTATAGCCGTCCCAATTCCTGTCTTTGAGAGAAAGCTAGTTGATTGGGGTGCAGGATTTGGCAAGGTAGCCTGCTGAGGGCATTGAGATAGTCCAATCAACAAAGCAGGAGGGAGAGAGAGAAGAGGAAAGACTGTGCCTTCATTGCACCCACACACACACACACAGTTTGTTGTCCCAAGGGGTTTTTGACCCTCATCAGTGTATTCCGTCTTCCAGAGAGCCCTTCACCTGCCAAATCTTCACTGTTCGGTCCCTGTCACACACAAGGTCACAGGTCACATTCACTTCAATTCACAGATTGATATCACTACTAACTTTACTCAGACTGTGTGTGTGTGTGTGTGTGTGTTTCAATACTCACTCTGAGGCGGTGAAGATGTTCTCAGTGTTTATGGAGATGCTGTTGATGGGCATCTCATGCCCGCGGAGTTCTCCAAGAGGTGCCAACGTCTCAGAGTTCCAGAACTTCAGTAGCCCAGTCCTACACACGCTGACCAATGAGGGGGAGCCAGGAACCAGTGCCAATGCACTTGGCCAATCAGAGTGAGCGGTAGGCACTTGCTGGAGAATGACAGGAAAGAACAGATGGTGAGTAAATGTGTAGACTCAGGTGTTTATGGGACAGGTCTATGTTCTCACCTGTAGCAGGTGTTTGTGGGACAGGTCTATGTTCTCACCTGTAGCAGGTGTTTGCGGGACAGGTCCCATCTCTTGATGCTGTGGTCTCGGGAGCCGCTGAAGAGAATGTCCCCCTGCATCGCCAGTGACTCGATGCCGTCCAGGTGGGCGGGATCAAAGCTGTGACTGGGCGGGACACTCCCCTGGGAGCCCTCCAGAATGTCAAACATCTGACACACAAACAAACAAACATTTCTTTACCAACAAATCTTAGGTACAGACAGACTTGTTTGCGGGTTATTTTGTATACTTTTCAAATTCTGTTCTACCGGATGACTGAATTAAAGCTCCTTCCCCATTCAGAACCACAGGTCTGATCTTTTTTTTTCACCTTAAAGCAGGGGAGTTTTGAACATTTTAACTGAAGATCCTTAACTCTGATCCGCAACAATGTAAGATTCTAAAATTCCATGTTCCAATTCAATGAACCCAGATATTCTTTAGAACGTTCAATTTCCAACATTCCCGTCAATAGACCTCTCCAGAATAAGTCCCGCCTCCGTAACTTCCGTATCCATCCAACTTCCGGTCGTCAAATGTCTATGGGAAATAACATGGCGTTTCGAAAGATCGTACCTGTCAAACTCTGTAGGTGACAAAGAAAAAGCTGGTGGGCCGATTGGCCTACACACTTCTGCCATCTAGTTTCCACTGGATTTTTTGATTGTTAGTGCCGTTTAAGTAGTAAACGATTATTAATGCTAACCGGGAGCTAGTTCCGATGTACGCGGGCGGAGGAGGGCGTTAGATCTTGCTCACAACCTAACGTGATGGTCATTTTCACGTGTGATTCATGCGTGGTTTCAGTGGTCTATAAATGTAAATCGTTTGCAAGGTTCAGCCTCTTTTCAACATGACTTAACTTTGGTTTGACTGTGCGAGCTTGTTGGCTGTTATTGAGATATTTGAAAAAGAAATTGCAGACGAAGACATGACGAGATGAGATTTTTTTTCACGAATAACAGATAATGATAAGCAGACTAGGAATCAGAGGCTGAATCGTATTGAGTCGATAGCTTTATTTTGCATGACCTTGATCAGAACAGTAACGTTTTCAGAATGTATTTACAACCTATCAAACATGATGATTTCACGCAGGATTAGTGCCACCTCCGTAGACAGGCTCTGGTGTCACACCTCCATTTCGGTGACAAACTATGAAACATTGCTGTTGCTATGCAACCTTGACTGGGGGAGTCGCGGCGTCTGAAGCGTGTGTAACCTGCGTTGTGTTAAACCTGCGCGTTTCAGCCCTGCACACGCCCGGACTCGAACCCGCGAAACAGCAGCACCTCGGATCGGGAGGCGAGCGCGCTAACAATTGAGCCAATAGCCCAGGCTACTGGCTCGCATGCTAGCAGCACTCTTGAGGCGTCGGGGAGTGAGGTTTACCAACGTTCCACAAGCACAGCTAAGCTAGCTGGCACCCCTTACGCTCACCCCCCTAAACCTCACTCCCGATCCGGGTCACGGCACCAATGTAACCTGCGTTGTGTTGAACCTGCGCGATTTAGCCCTGCACGCGACCGGACTCGAACCCGCGAAACAGCAGCACCTCGGATCGGGAGGCGAGCGCGCTAACAATTGAGCCAATAGCCCAGGCTACTGGCTCACATGCCAGCAGCACTCTTGAGGCGTCGGGGAGTGAGGTTTACCAACGTTCCACAAGCACAGCTAAGCTAGCTGGCATCCGTTACACGTGCGTTAGCTTAGTGCTTCTTACTGATATATTTCTACTTTAACGGCACCAACGATCAAAAAACCCAGTGGAAACTAGATGGCAGAAGTGTGTAGGCCAATCGGCCCACCATTTTTTTCTACTTCGCCACCTACAGATGTTTTACCGGCATGATATTTCGAAACGCCATGTTATTTCCCATAGACATTCGATGCCCGGAAGTTGGATGGATACGGAAGTTACGGAGGCGGGACTTATTCTGGAGAGGTCTATTAACGTTTTTCATGTGACGTATTCTAGGTTCTATAGCTTTGTTTACATCCACCTGGTAGGCAAGAGACAAGTTGACCCCATTGAACATGAACCCATTGAACATCAGTAAGTATATATACTTATACTTACTGAACATCGTTGTCTGCAGCTGCCTCTCAGTAGGCTACATCTCTGTATTTCAGCAATGTCATCATTTCAGACATCAATAAAGGTGATGATGAAACGTTATCCCATTGTTCAATATTTGATAGCCTGTCACAGGAACGTTATTTCGCTAAAATCGCCCTGATTCGGTGCATTGATCTGTACCGATAACGTTACGGGAGAACCTGCATGTAGCCTAATGGTAGCCTAACTTTTTTCTTTGTTCAAAACTCGGTTTACACGAAGACGATAGACTTTCTTATAAGCTGTGAAATTTGGCCAGAAAGGAATATGTCTTCCCTCTGAAAGTTGACACAAAATCAAACAATATTTGATAATTTAACTTCAACTGAACAGCAGACGTTAAAACGGTAGCCTACAGTTATAGCCAGCGTCAGTCAGCATCATGTAACATTAACTGCGTTTAAAGTCATGAATCCTGTAACATATTATATATATATATATAACAGCGATGGCTTATTCGAAGACTATCTGCATGGATATATAACTACCCAGAAAAACTCAGAATGTGAGTGATAAAGTTCATTAATTGTATGAAACGTTTTATTAGTTATCCATTGCAGCATTGGCTATATTAGGCTGTTATGCTAGCTCAGCTGTTAAATATGCTGTTATTTTGGTCATGTGGACTTGATTAAACGGGTGAAGATAATTAATAAATTGCTTATTTCTTACATGACTGAAGCAGTAGCCTAGGTTCAACAGTGGCGTTTGAGGTTGCTGTGCTAAGTTGTTGTGTGTGATCGCTAAACAATTCATAGGATCAAATCATTTTATTTTGACATACGGGAGTTAGCCTAACTGACCTGTAGGCTATAGCACATAAGCCTATTCTATATTCATTTATTAGCATTTGTTGTGATTATATAATCAAATGACACTCATGATAACTTGAAATAGAAGGACAGAAGATAGGTGATTGATGTCCACAAGCACGAATTTCACGAGACAAATTTAGAACAAACTGTTCCGGTAAAAACATTCTTGCCATGTTTAAAATGCTGCACTTTTTCATAGTCTATCTCTGGCAATTCATTTTTGGATGACTGTAGATAGTGGTATTTTAGCCTACGTCTTCGTAGACAGTAGCCTAGGCTACACCATTAGGCCATGTTGAGAATAAAAGACTTTACAGCTGCTAACGATCATCCTCCACAACCATGATGATAGGTAGGCTAAACGGTCGTTCGTCGCCTTTTTGCTTCTTATTGTAAAACCAACTGTTAGGGCCTACACAAGTGGTCGGCATCCCTGTCAATATTTGATATTAAAATTTCAATTTTGAAGCTATTTGTAAATATGTGTAGCCTATGCAACTCAACTGCTGCCTACCACTCTGCAGTGCCTTGCCTACCATTCTTGCCTACCACTCTAGTTGTAAACAAACGGTGACGTAACATTAGAACGGAGGTGCAAAACCTTAAAGGTGCGATTTGTAGGATTGTTACCGAACGTTCTGTAGGCCAAAATCAAAACACTAGTGAACGTTCTCAAGACTACCAGACGCGAGCCTCTTCTGGGTTGCCAGATGTAATGAAGACTTAGCTAACGTTAGTTGACCTGCAGCTGCTTTAACGTTTTTCCAACCATGACCCAGCTACACATTACGGAAACAGTGAAAACAAAAAATACCTCTCTAACCAACGTAACATATTTAGCTGAAGTTAGCGATGCATATGAAGTTTAGCCTAGGCTACCTGTTGTGGAGAAATATGGCCAGCTCTGCGTCAGACTTAATATTTTTCGTTTGACGAAGACGTCACCATCTCAGGAAGCTTCGTTCATCATGATGCGTACTCAGATTAGCTGCAGGTCAACTAACGTTAGCTAAGTCTTCATTACATCCGGCAACCCAGAAGAGGCTCGCGTCTGGTAGTCTTGAGAACGTTGTGTTTTGATTTTGGCCTACAGAACGTTCGGTAACAATCCTACAAATCGCTCCTTTAAAGAATTCACTCCTCAACAGGTTGAAGGTGCTCTAAGCGATGACACATGTTTTTTAGGCTAAAACATTTTATGTCACTTACTGCTAACCAACCACTAGCTGTCTGTGTCCCGAATACATTGTAAAAAAAACGCGATCTCTGTGGGCAGCCCAGGCTCCAAAGGCAACAAAAACAACCTGGGCAAACCTAGCCCATAAAAACATAAACTGTTCCAGCCAATCACAGAAGAGATTCGCGTTTAGGAGAGTTTCAATTACGGGAGCAGCACGGGAGGGAGGGGGAGGAAGTAGCAAGCTACAAGCTCTGTTTTGTCACCTTGATTTTGTGGTCCTTGGAGCCGGTGATGACCACGTCCTGACCGTTCCCTGTCTGGTCCACTGTCAGGCACGTGACCGGTCCGTGGTGACCAGTTAGCTTCCCAGTAGACACAAACCTGCGGAGAGACAGGAGACACAAACACTGGTCAATATCCATGTGTTAATCCTGGCTTATTAGACATTCTCTGGTTCAGTTTAGGTCTGCACGATACCGAAGTGTGACGTTCCGTTTCCATGATGGCAGTGTCACTGGATCTAGACAAACTTTCGAAGTGGCTTCAATAGTATTGAATGTAGACATGTGGCATCATTTCTAGTTACCATAATACATTGTTTTAAATGTAGGCTATATTTAAACATGTTTTACATTCTAGGCAGCAGCTTAGCCACATAACACGCATTCCTTGGCAGGTGTAATAGAAAGAAACAAAATCCCAGTGGACATTTTACGTCTTCTCAAAGACTGGTGGCTGTTAAGAGTGACGTTTTTTGACTCAAAAATAAAGCCAGGACACGTCCATGAATTTAAGCATTTTTAACCGCAGGCTGTGAAGTTAAATGCTGTTTTACGGAGGAAAGCCATGCTAAAACAACACACTCTAATCACGAATTTGATTGTGTTGGTATGAATATATGTTGTACTATGTGATTCCTACAGTGTAAAAAAAACGTACTGACGTCTTAGAAACATTGTAAAAATATTTAAATAGATTAAGAAAGCCACCTCCATGGTTAGATTGGTTTGTTTAGATCCAGTGAAATTGCTGCCTTGACAACGCTACCTCATGGCTTAGGTACTCTATTGCAGCCTTTGTGATTGGCTAATTGCATTTGCTCAAATTGCATCGATTGTGCAGCCCTAGTTAAGTTCACAGATACTGGAACAGTTCTGATTTGTGTTTGAGTGAGTGAGAGAGTCAGTGTGTTTACAATGACATTCTCTGTGTGTGCGTGTGTTTGTGTGTGTGTGTGTGTGTGTGTGTGTGTGTGTATTCACCTCCTGAGGTCCCACATGCGTACGGAGTTCCCCGCAGCTGCGTACAGGAAGGTCCCGGTCGGGTTGAGTGCGATCTGGTTGATCTGGTTCTCACCAGGCGGAATGGTCACACCACGGTTGCCCAGGGCAGCACAGCTGTCGCCGGGGGTAACCTGGCCAGAGGAGCTGAGACACACACAACCAGTAAACACACACAACAAGGTGCTTAGTGGATGCTCTAAAGGTTTATGTAGGCAGTAGAGCCAGTAAGTACCTTGGCCCTGTGTGTGTGTGTGTTAGACTCACGTGAGCGTGCGTATGCACTTGGCGGAGTCGCGGATGTCCCACACTTTGATGTAGGCGGTGGACACGGTGAACACCAGGCTGGACGAGTATCTCACTGACACCACGCTGCTCGGGTGGTCGCCTAGCGACATGATCTCCTGCCCAGTCACCAGATTCCACACCTTACACGTACGGTCTGGGCGGAGGTCAAAGGTCAAAGGTCAACCGAGTCACAGCAGAAGGCACTAATGTGAAATGTTCTGACTTAGGACACTTTAAGAGTACTCTAGTGCACTTTAGGAGTACTCTTAGTGCACTTTAGGAGAACTCTTAGTGATAATATAAAATGTTCTGTGAATATGGGCCCAGTACTTCAAATGAATGTAAGCACTGGCTGTGGGACTAAGTACAGAGTGTCCTCACCCTTTGAGCCTGTGAAGAGCAGGTCATCCGTGGCGTCCACACACAGCAGTGCTTTGGAGTGTCCCTCGGCCACGTGCACACACTGCAGCTTGGCCCCCCGCGCCTCCCTGCCACCCTGCACCGGGTTGATCACCCCCCTGTGGACGGGAGGACACACTGCAGTGCACCGACTCCAACAAACTCCATCAGCCACTGATCTACCAGCTATTCGCTAATGCCTTCAGGCTAGCAACGTCTACACAGCGCCAATAGAAAGCAGCCAGCTAGCATGCTAACTTTCATTTGTACTGAGGGCATGGCTCTTATAGGCTTTCAGAGTATATCAAGGTGTTCATTAGTGTTATGTACCAGTCCGACAGTGTGTTTTGATCCACACAGTAGAACCTCGTTTCCCCACTTTTCTAAGCAACTGCTCATGTATGAACCAGAACCACTGAGCAATTGTACTGATGTGTACAAGCTTGACACTGACTGTGGAGACAAACCCGTTCGTGTGATAATACGCCATTTTTTTTACTTCTTTCAACTAGCCAGGTGATCTATTTTACATGCATGTCAGCTGTGAATAAGTAAATACTGTTGTGTGTGTGTGTGTGTATGATTAATGTGATTATACACTGTTTATTGCTTCTTTCCCCCAACTAGGCAATTTATTTTGCATGCATGTCAGCTGTAAAGGGTAAATACTTTTGTGTGTGTGTATGCGTGCATGTGTGTTTTTGGGTGCTTGTGCATGCAGGTCCTTCAGCCTAGTGGTAACTGCACTCAGGCCCAAGACAGGAACAAAGAATGAAGTGTGGGAAAGTGAAGAAGGGGAGGGGAGGAGGAGGGAGAAGAGAAGAAAAAAAGCAGGATGTGTGAAAGATAAAGGGATACCTTTGACACTCTAAACCTGCAGAGTCGTCTGGCCTACAACAAAACACACAAACACACAATTTACTAGAGGAAAGACAAGACACACAATCCAAAACGGCACAGACAGGTCACTCTACTAGGATAGAGGAGAGAAGACAGACTGGACCACTTTGGAACAGAAAGGGTTTAGACAGGTCACTTTACCGAAGGATAGAGGGGTGAAGAAGGGTTTACTTCTGGCTGTCCTCAGACAGCAGAGACTGTTTGGACTACTACAGAATATAATAGAATAATATAGAAGAATAAGACACAGATAAGGAAGTCTCCTGACAGTTCAATTTACTGTAAGGACTCTCTCCCTCTCTCTCGTTCCTCTTCTCTCTCCCTCTCTCGTTCCTCTTCTATCTCCCTCTCTCTCGTTCCTCTTCTCTCTCCCTCTCTATCGTTCCTCTTCTCTCTCCCTCTCTATCGTTCCTCTTCTATCTCCCTCTCTATCGTTCCTCTTCTATCTCGCTTTCTCCCTCCCTCGCTTGATCCATGTCTTACATATGCCCCCCCCCACATCTTACGTTCGGCTCTCGGGCAGTTTGGCCTTCTCGGTGGACGATAGCCCCTTCTCCAACATTCTCCTCCGTGTAAGGGGTGACCGGTCCAGTGCCCGCCGCTCCGTTGCTGTGGGAGACCTGGCCCCGGATCTGCACACGGAACACAGAACCTAATTTGCCACCAGGATTCCGCCACAGGTTGCAATGGCAACCCTCTTCAGTTAATGACTCAGTCTTGGACTGGTTCCAAGTGCTTCTTCTTCTTTTCCTCTCGTAACTATTAGAGCTGAAAAGGTCACTCACTTGTACTGACTGAGAACAGAGATTGCACTAAATAAGTCATTATAAATGTGCAAAATAACATGCACTAACAATGTCAAGACACATCATATCCCCCGTTTCTTTAACTAATGATTACATTAGCAAATGCAGCTACCTGCTGGGTGGCTTGTGGTCCTAGGACTTGTGGAATGTGAGTCATGGTGTAGTATAGACCCGGAGGAGCAGCATGCGGACACCGGTGTGCTATCTTCAGGAGCAAACACTAGATTTGGGCCAAACCTTATGAGACTCTCGTCTCATTGTTGACTTTGTGTCAAGTGGGCCAACATTTACCTTATTTTTATTTGTTTCATTGACGCTTTCATCCTACTGATCTTTAACTAATTGCCGAGCCAGTCTCACTGGAGCTACTCAGGATTAAGTGCCCTCCTCAAGGGCACAACAGAGGCAGCTGGGCAATAGAACCCCTGACTTCCAGGTTACTGCCCCAACAGACTCCATCAGCCCCAGCCCACCCCACCTTAGGATCAGCGTTGACTAAGTGTATTTGACTAAATGTACCCACAGACTCCTCAACCCCCCACAGTATGGTGACCCTTGACCCCCCACAGTACGGTGACCTTCGACTCCCCCAGTACGGTGACTCTCGACCCCCCCAGTATGGTGACCCCTGGCCCCAGGACGTACATGGCTCTGGAGGTGAGGGCGGAGGGGGAGACGGCGGCGTCTCTGTCCCCCAGGAGATGCGCTCCCTCTGGGCTCTCCACCACGGGCAGCAGGGGAGGCGTGAAGTCTTCCGGCGGGGCGTCGGGACACGGGTCGGCGTACAGCAGCTCCATCTGAGTGGTGGTCCTCCGGCGGGCCTGAGTCAAAGGTCAAAGGTCGCAGGTCAGTAATAATACACATTTAAAATGCACACACATATGCTGGTGTGTGTATCACAACACTCAAACACATGTGTGCACACACAAACACACACGCGCACACAAGCGCACACACACACACACACACACACACACACACACAGTCTCTCTCAATGTGCTGTACCTTCCTGGGTTTGGCTTCTCCACAGAGCTTCATCAGGTCTGATGCCAAAGAGCTGTAGAACACAACACAGGTGTCACACACACACATACACAACACAGGGGTCACACACACAGCTAAACACATGGCGTGGTGTCGGTGTGTTTGTACATTATGCCACTACACAGGTGTCACACACACAGCTAAACACATGGCGTGGTGTAGGTGTGTTTGTATATTATGGCACAATGGATTACATATGTGTGTGTGTGTGTGTGTGTGTGTGTGTGTGCATGCGTGGGTGCGCTTGTGTGTGTGTGTGTGTGTAGTTTAGCGTGTGGGATTGTGCATGCTTATTATATGTGTATGTGTGTGTGTGCGCGCGTGCGTGGGTGTGTGTTGCATACCTGCCCTCAGTAGCTGGGCTCTGGGCTGACTCATCACTACTGCTCTCGTCTCCATTTTCTGGCCAATCAGAAAAAGACAGACAAGTCACTCTACGCTAAACCTCTCTCTCTCTCTCACACACACCACCCCAACCACCCTCTCTCTCTCTTTCTCATTCACTCACTCACTCACACACACACACACACAGACACAGACACACAGATACTAGTACGGTAGTTTAAATGTGTCAGTCTCGATGTTGAAGTTACAAAGTGAGTTGGTGGCTAGTATCAGTGTGCCATGCACTGCCTGCAGTGGACTCATTGCATGTCAGTGTCTCTGAATTCAACAGAACCAGAGAAGCAGAGGTCAAAGTTCACAGGTGAGGTTGTCAGTAAGTGAGAGGTCAAAGTGTCATAATGCCTCACAGGAAGTGACGTCAAAAGAGCAGAGCGACAGCACTGGACACTAGAGGTTCGTTATGAAATGCAGTTTTAGAGAGGGCATCTACGTAGAGAAACAAAGCAAGCAAGAAAACTACTAACTAGTATAGTATCACTACTGCAGACTGGTCAGTTGGGTTCATTAGTTTTGAAACAGACTGGTCACCACTGTATTGCCCAGAGGAGGGGTCAGATAACAAACTTGTACAGCAGACATTATCTCCATCACAGATACTGTACTGTACTGTACTGTGCTTGGATACTGAGATAAGACTGCGGACTCCTGTTACCCAGATAAGCCAGTCACCTGGTTTCACGGGGCAGCCTTCTGAATCTGCGCTCTGAAACATGGCTGATCCCTTCACATTTATTTATAATATTCGTGAGGGACCATGTACAATTTTAAACATAAATGTTGCCATTTGATGCGTTGTAACAGAGTTAGCCTTACAGTAACTCCCCCTGGCTGGCAAGGCAAAATTAGCCAATTAGACACCAGACAACACTCAACAGTGATGCCTGCTGTTAAACAGAGTGTGACCGTTAGTGTGAGCACAGGACTAGCTCTAGGCTGGACCCTGAGAGGAGAAGTGACTCGTGCCACGCTGTGGAGGGTAAGGGTGTTAGTCTACTACAACAGGGGCCCTCAGCTCTCCTCCTGGATCTCCACGCAGGGCTGCGCGTCTCCCATCCGTCCCTGCTCATTATGACATCTCCACAACAGGGTTATGCTGCGTTCCAGACAACTCGGAAGCCAGAAATTTCCCAATTGCGTGCAAGATAAACGTGGAAATTGAGATTTACGAGCTCCTTCTAGAAAAAGAACAATGCAACGCCACTCAAAGTTGGAGTTCCTACTTGTAAACTTGGGGCAAGTCCACCTACCCTGAGTTTAAAGTCGTAAGCGACCTGCGGCCTCCGAGTTGTCTGGAGCGCAACAGTAATTCTGAGTTGTGTTAGGGACAGATGCAAGACCTGCAGAGCAGTGGAGCACCAGGGGCCGGGCTGACTGAGACCTGTTTCTATGGAGACGCATGCACTCAGAGTAGAATTTAGAATGCTGCTGGGGAAGATCAGTGTCTGCTACTCACCTGACTGCACGTTACCTAGTTCTGTTTTAGAATTCAGGGCCACAGAGGAAGGAAAGAGCAACAGAACAAATCTAATCAAAAGAAAGGATTGATTGAAATGGACAAATGATTACCTGTGTGTGTGTGTGTGTGTGTGTGTGTGTGTGTGTGTACGTATTGTAGGGGATGACACCTCGGTCCATGTTGAGGTCTAAATGTAAGTAAGTAAGTTAAGGGTCAGAATTGTTTGTGATGGTTGTGTAATGAGTCAGAGTGACTAGAATGAGCTATGACTGGCCAGTCAGGAGACTGGAATGTCTCTGATTGGCTAATCATGAACCACAGGAGTATGAATGTCCAGTTCAAAGACTGGAATGTCTGTGATTGGCTGGACATTTGAAGAGAGGGACCTGTGATTGGATGATTGGTGGGATTGGCTATCCACTGTGATCACTCTGATTGGTGGGATTAATTTAGTGAGGACTCGGTGAGAGCTCTGATTGGTGGGATTAATTTAGTGAGGACTCGGTGAGAGCTCTGATTGGTGGGACTGGCATGGTTAGGACTCTGCGAGCGCTCTGATTGGTGGGACTGGCATGGTTAGGATTCTGCGAGCGCTCTGATTGGTGGCCTACCCTGGAGTGCGTTGCCCAGCAGGGCGTCCAGCTCTGGGTTGAGCTCAGCCTTCTCCTTCAGCATGTGGAAGAGCAGCTGATTCTGAGTAGCGCTGGTGATCTCCGTCTGCTTTAGACGGCCCTCCATCACCTTGATCTGGGACTCCTTCTGCGCCGCCTGCAGACCCTGAGGAGGAAGAGAGAGGACCGCACGTTAGCCTACTGTTAGCCCACTAGTGCATCCGCCTGCAGACCCTGAGGAGGAGAGAGGACCGCACGTTAGCCTACTGTTAGCCCACTAGTGCATCCGCCTGCAGACCCTGAGGAGGAGAGAGGACCGCACGTTAGCATGTTAGCCTACTGTCAGCCCACTAGTGCATCCGCCTGCAGACCCTGAGGAGGAGGGAGACAGGATAGCACATTAGCCTACTATTAGCCCACTAGTGCATCCACCTGCAGACCCTGAGGAGGAGGGTGACAGGATAGCACGTTAGCCTACTGTTAGCCCACTAGTGCTAGAGTGATCTCCTTCTGGGCTGCTTGTTGAGGGACGGGGGTGATTATGTCAGAAGCTACTAGTCCAAAGGGCAGTTCGCACCAGGATCGACAACCATACGACAAAAAAGTATTGCTCTAGCTAATGAATGACAAAGTCCACAAATAAACTTTAATGATAACGACATGAAGAACGATATAGTTGGGGAACACTTTCAAAGCGATTTTGAGAATGATAAAAATCTCACAGCCAATCAGAATGCATCAAATTTTAGACATTGCATTCATCAACACGAGGACAGACTTAATCGTTACAGTCATCCTTGCTGTGAACAGTAAGAGTTGCTCTGCTCCTAATTGTTACAGTCATCCTTGCTGTGGACAGTAAGAGTTGGTCTGCATGGTAGAGCTGACAGTCTGACAATCAATCATTTATTTAGTCAGTCAGTCAGGTTTACATACATGGATTCAGCATAGTCCTGGACCAGAGCTAGTGAGCAGAGCTGAGTGGTGCGTATATCCCGCTCCTCGCTCAGGTGGCTGTTCACTCGGCAGCTCCTCCGCTCAAATTCACGTCAGGCCACTCCGCTCAATTTCGCTCTCCGCTCCACTTCAAAATCCCGCTCCAGTGAAATCGCTCCAATTTAAAAGAGGGAGAAATAATCTACAAGCCTAATTGTCACCTTAGAAAACTTAAATCCCAAAGAACTAAGAGAAACGGCAATGTCACTCATAGAACATGTATTGTAAAAGATAGCCTAATGCAACACCGACAGTGCAACAACGAACAAGCTTGGCAACGTACACATAAGCCTCAAACTAAAGGGATCAGTGGGAATAATTGCCTAAATAATACAGGTTTACCGTTTTACTTCAGCCTTACTTAGGCTATTCAAATTGCTCACGTTTTCCTTTGCTCTCCGCAGCACACTCATGTTTCCGCGAAATGTGTCTTCTTAAATTCCAAAATACATCTCACTGGAACAGTGTCACGACATAGGCTAGTTGTTCTTGCTCTACATTGTTTGTATCTAGTTGTTTTGTAGGAATAGTACGCTTGTACAGTAAGCCCTATGACTTTCAGTTTCCTTTCTAAAATATTTAGCGACTTCCATCCCCAACAAACTCACTGTAACGTCGGCAAGCTGGACTATGTGCTACGGACTCTGGGACAATGCATTCTGGGATACGGGGGAGAACTCTGGGGGTTGTTTGTGTGTTAATGCCTTTATTTACTGTTTTAATGTCCGTGTTTTAGTGTAGCGTGTTACCCTTTTAGGTCTTCCTCGTGTGTGATCCTTTTTGTGTGGGGGGCTGCGTCCACCCCTGTATGTGTAGTGTGTGTGTGCGTTTGATGTGCCTAGAGTGTGAGCTTTTAGCGGCCTGTGTCCCTGCTCCAGTTTCTGAATGCTTGGCACTGAACGCCGAATCAGCACCTAGCTACAGCAACGGATACGTTACATCACTATGGTAAGTATCTTCATTTTGAAATGTAACGGTCTTAATTTCATTATGAAGACGTGAGTTCTGGGTGGATTTGGGCATGCCTCAGACTCGTGGTGTGAGCGGTATCGGAGCGAAATTGGAGCTCCGGTCTCTGAATTAAAAAGCGCTCCGCACTCTAACAAAATTCCATCCACTCCGCTCCTCGCTCGCGCTCCGCTCACTAGCTCTGTCCTGGACTAAAAGCTTTTTCATTGAAATTAAATGACCAAGTAGTTTATGTATATGCCACCTAGTGTATATATATATATATATGTATATGTGTGTGTGTGTGAGTATGTATGTGTGTGTGTACCTTGTTGATGGCCATGGTCAGGAGATGGTCCAACAGCAGACGTGCTTCAGAGAGGGTGCAGGAGCTGATCACCGCAGAAACATCCACAGTGTCGCCCTCCTCCTGTTGGACACACACACACAGTGAGTTTGCATCATTAACAACAGAAACATCCACAGCACACACACACACACACACACAGTGAGTTTGCATCATTAACAACAGAAACATCCACAGCACACACACACACACACACACAGTGGGTTTGCATAATCAACTCATTGAGTGCCAAAAACGTAATATTACGTTTTTCCTTTCCATGCGTTGAGTGCCAAAAACGTAATATTACGTTTTTTCCTTTTTTTTTATAAAAATTACGAAACTAGACACTCTAACACACCTTATATGTGATTTTGGGAACTCTGTGATGAATGGAAATTAAATATATGACGATCGAAAACTCATGAAAAAGCACAATCTGGACAAAAAATCTGGAAATTTTATCATAACTCGGTTGCCGCTTTGGGTTGAATCAGTGACGCATGCACGTCAGGTCAAAACCAGGCCATTTTCGTGGGTCTATCACTAGGTGGCAGTCTCGCCAGGTCTCGCTGATCACTTCCCGGAAAGTTTACACAAGTAAGTAACAGGCAACACTTCATATTATTTCATGAAAGACGTTATACCTCCATTTCTAGAAAAAAAAAAACAGCGATTTTGATGAAAACTAGCCACTGTTTAGCTTGGGATTTCTGAGGAACAGAGGCGTGTAGAAATACACGGTTTGCACCCACCGAGAGCTTAAAGTCTCACCTTTTAATCGAGCCATTGAATGTGTTCATAGCTATAACACAGAATATGCTGTGGCTGTACAAAAATCAACATCAGCAATGGTCTAGATTGCTGACACTCTAGGACAAAGCTCCCGAAAACAGCTTGGCATTCAATGAGTTAACAACAGCACTACATACTGTATGTGTACATAGGCATGTTTACAGCACATATTGGTTCATACATTCATTAACATTTACTTTCATTCATTTAGCAGCCACATATATCAAAAGCAACCTGCAGCACAATAAGGTGCATTTTTAAAGGTACATCACTGTGTGCGCTTACTGGGAATCTAACCTGTCACCTTTTCTATACTAGATCCTTACACACACACACAAAAACTCACTTTCGCTCTCTCATACACACACACTCTCTCTGACCTTCGCCTCTTCCATCTGCATGATGTTGGCCTGGCATTCGGCGATGCTGTCGTTGATGTAGTCGATGTTGGCGCTGAGGGACTCCAGCTCCTCGCTCAGCGATCCCAACGTCCGGTCCGCGTCTGTTCCCTCCGTGGCGATCTTCTCACGCTTCCGAGACACCTTCTCACGACGCCTGGTAAGGTCCTCCCTTTGCTACGATACATCACAACGAGGCCAGAGAACAGAAAGATCTTGAGAAACTTTAACATAACATGAACACACACACACACACACACACACACACACACACACACAGGGCTCTTTGTGTGAAAGTCTCTCATCATGAGATCTGGCAGCAGTCTCGCCTCTCGCGCTGCATTAGACGGGTACTGGGGTCACGAGGGGAGGACTGCCACCTTTCACACGCACACACACGCACGCACGCTCATACATATACACACACACACACACACACAGAAAGATGGAGGTGTGTAATAGTACTAATACATTTATTGATATTAGTTTCCAAACAAACAGAAGTGATGTTTGTGTACCTTGAGCATGCGGTTCATGTCGGTCTCCATGTTGGAGATGGTCATCCACACACACACACACACACACACACACACACACACACACACACAGGAAGTGATGTGTGTGTACCTTGAGCATGCGGTTCATGTCAGTCTCCATGTTGGTGATGGTCATCCGTTGCATGACGATGTCCGTGATGCGTCGCTCTAGTGACTGCCACTTGGCACGGGCCATTCTGGTGGAGTAAGCCCCGCCCCCTCGCACAGGGTATCGTCTGAGAGGGAGGAGACGAGGCATTAGACACACACACACACACATATACACACACACACGCACAGTCCGTTATCAGTACCTGGTGCCGTTGGCAGGTGCAGCTCCAGGAGTGTGTGGTCTGGTCGGGGTGGGCGTGGACCGGTGAGTGATGTCATGAGTGGACTCTGGGAGACTCACCTTGCGCTGCACCTTACCGGAGACTGGCCTCACCTGCCGCCTCAGAGCCGTCACCTGGTGGGGAACGCACAACACACGTTACATTTATACTCATATGCATCACCTGGTGGAGAACGCACGTTACATTTATACTCATATGCATCACCTGGTGGAGAACGCACGTTACATTTATACTCATATGCATCACCTGGTGGAGAACGCACAACGCACGTTACATTTATACGCAGGCTTCGCAACAATGGAATCAACTGTAAACAAGTTAACTGTCCACGCTATCGCTGTTATAGGGCCAAAGAAAGTTGTACAACAAACTGATCAAGTCGGCTTCTTTTTAAACGGAACCGCTTGTTTCCTTTGCGTGCTATAAAAGCTATGATGACTATGCCTATAGTGGCAACCGGGTGATAAGCGGGATAACGGCCTTCGAGGTGTCTCCTGTAATACAGAATTAATGGACTTGCCTCTCGCCCTTGTTACATTTATACTCGTATGTTCATCCGGGGGGGATGCATCACCAGCTCACACCAGCTTGAGATAGAGAGTAAGGGAGTCAATTGACCAATTAAACTGTGGGATGATTAGGTGGCTAGATGGACCCTTTGCAGGTGTCATGGGATGTTTTATAGCACAGTGTCCCCCATCACTGCACTGGGGCATTGGGGTTGTTATGACCAGAGGAAAGACTGCCCCCTACTGACCACCCAACACCACTTAGCTTCTGTTCTGAGTTATGGAGTATTGTGTGGGCTGTGCTACACTAGGCTTGGTACAGGGACCCTCAGTCCTCAGTTAATGAGTGCTGTGGGCTAGGCTAGGCTAGGCTAATGGTCGGGACAGTGGAGTATTGTGGACTAGGCTATGTTAGGCACATGGCTACTTGTCTCACTCCCTCTGTCCTAAGTTATGGAGTATTGTGGGCTAGGCTGAAGGTTGGGGAAATGGAATACTGTGGGTTATACTAAGCTAAGCTAAGTGGAGGGACTGGTCTTACCTCCTCCGTCTTCCTGCGCAGAATGAGTTCCTGCTGCCTCTTCTGGGCCTCCAGCTGCCTCATCACATGCTGAGAAAAGAGAGGGTGATAGAAAGAAAGAGAGGAAAAGAAAGAGAGAGATAAGCAGACAAGAGATATAAGATGAGTGTTGCAGTACATCATGTCATGCGAGTGGACTGTTCCGGAACCCACACTTGGACATTCAGCACGCTCTCCCTTGAGTAGAGTCTGTGTTGGTCTGTGTTGCATACTCAGTCAACACGCTCTCCCTTACTTTTACTCTGTGTTGTATATTCAGTCATTGGTTATTGGTTGCAACTAGTTCTACTGGAGATGTTATTTCAAATATTTATTTCACTTAAGTGCCTTAAGCAAATTAGAATACCAGATTTGGTTATATTTAGAGGAGACAAACACTCTGTGTGTGTGTGTGTGTGTGTGTGTGTGTGTGTGTGTGTGTGTGTGTGTGTGTGTGTGTGTGTGTGTGTGTGTGTGACCGTGACCCCAGCCCAGAGGCATCTGCGTGTCTAGACAGGGCAGATGGCGGACAGTGGCGTTGGTTCCACTCATGTGGCGACGTGACCTGATGTGACGTGACCTGTGTGACCTGACATAATGTGACCTGACCTGACATAATGTGACCTGACCTGACATAATGTGACCTGACCTGACGTGACAGCCATCTCTCACTCACCTCCTGCTTCCTCTGGTCCTTCTTCAGCGTGGCAATCTCTCGGTTCCGTCTAGTTTCTGAGGCGCGGTTCCGCTCCTGCTGTTCCTTCATCTGCTTCATCAGGCCAACCTGCGAAGAACACACACACAGTCACCATGACAACGCATCACCCAGTGAGCAGGAGGAACAGTTAGGAGATGAAGGATACAAACGGACATCCTGCAGAGCTGTTACAAAATGAATGTTCCACCATCACACACACACACACACACTGACCAAACACACACACACACACACACACACACACCTACACCTGCACTGGTTCTTTAACACCCACACATAATGTAGTTTTATTAATTCTTTCTTGTTTTTGTTCGTTTTTTTCAGTAATTGTGTACACAGCACACACACACACAAACAGTCTTTCCCACCTTCATCTTCTTCATCTCGGACACCTCCTGCTGGAGCTTCTTGAGCTGCTTCTCGTACTGCGACTGGTTCTTGAGGAGGCGCGCGTGCTCCTTCTGGGCCGAGTGCAGCTTCTGCAGCTCCTTGTTCATGGAGCTCAGCTTGCGCTCGTACTCCGCCTTGATCTTCTTCGCCTTCTCCTCCGTACACGTCTCCACCGAGCCTGCACACACACACAGGCACATGAGTGTGTGTGTACGTGTGTGTGTGTGTGTGTGTACGTGTGTGTGTGTACGTGTGTGTGTGTACGTGTGTACGTGTGTGTGTGCACGCGTGTGAGTGTTTGTGTGCGTGTGTGTGTGTGTGCACGCGTGAGTGTTTGTGTTTGTGTGTGTGCACGCACACGTGTGGGTATTTGTGTGTGCGTGTGTACACATGAGTGTGTGTGTGCATGCGTGTGAGTGTTTGTATTTATGTGTGCGTGCGTGCGTGCATGCGTGTGTGTACGCGTGCGTGTACGCGTGCGTGCGTGCGTACATGTGTGCGTGTGTGTGTACGCATGTGTGTGTGTGTGTGTGTGTGTGTGTGTGTGTGCGCACGTGTGTGTGTGTGCACGTGTGTGTGTGTGTGTGTGTGTGTGTGCGCACACGTGTGAGTGTTTGAGTGTGTATGTGTGTGTGCACATACCCATACCCATGTTGTGCAGCACGCGGTCTCTCTCCAGCTGCGTGTCTCTGATCTTGGTCTGCAGCATCATGAGCTTCTGCTCGTACTGCTGCTTGAGGGTGTGCAGGCGCCGCTGGCTGTTCTCCAGCTCGTCGATCAGCTTCTGCTTAATGGCGATCTCACACGTGATGTTGGCCAGATCAGCCTGGAAGTTCTCTACAGGACACACAAGACGTTGAGTACACACACACACACACACACACACACTGACTGATGCATGCACACGCACACACTGCCTGAGACACAAACGCATGCTCAAGCACACACACACACACACTGCCAGACACACACACACTGCCTGATGCATGCATGCATGCACACACACAGGCTGTGTTAAGTGATATCTGACCTTCTCCTTTGTCGTCCAATTCAGAGTCGGACTCGTTGTCCGAGCTCTCCTCCACCTCCATCTCACTGTCCTCCTCATCACCCTCGTTCTCCTCTCCATCGTCATGGTCACTGCCCTCCTGACACACACACACACACATTTTTAAACAGACGTGCACACACACATGTTCAACGCTCACACTTACACAAATGAAATAACGTTTACATACTCGCACACACACACACAGTGGACTCACCCCTTCTGCCTCCTCACTGGTGCGTTCCTGCCCCTCTCTCTCACACACACACACACACACGCACACACCAGTGTTGTAGTACTCGAGTCCAGGACTCGGACTCGAGTCCGAGTCATGAGCTAAATTTAGAGACTCGGACCTTGACTTGGACTTGAGCACTGAATGACTCGAACTTGGACTCGGACTCGTACATTCAGGCCATTCAGACTCGGAAATTGAGACGAGGACTCGACTTTTTTTTTTGTAATGTCATTAGGCTATAATTGTAATATGTCATTAGAATATTATTTGGTATATGATTTTAATATCTAAATTATTTTTAATATTAATATTAGTGCAATGGAATGTTACTGCTTCATGTCTATCAAAAGGAAAAAAGGGTGGAATGTCTGCACACTTGCTCCCATCAGGAATTTTTATTGACTTTCACCAGTGTGTAACGCTTCGAGCTGGCTTCATGTCATACATCACATGTCACACCGTGTTCCTACAATAACGGACGACATGAATGCCCTGAAGGTTGTCCGTTTTGCATTTAATAGTGACTCAGACTTGACTTCACTCGGACTTGAACACTGGAGACTCGAACCTGGACTCAGACTCGAAGCATAGTGACTTGACTACAACACTGGCACGCACACACACACACACACACACACACGCACACTGCACACACACACACAGTGCACTCACCCCTTCTGCCTCCTCACTGGTGCGTTCCTGCCCCTCTCTCTCCAGCTCGTTGTCTGGCGTTCCCTCTCGGACCACACTACCGGAGAACACACATCAACGTGACTTAACCAACACACACACACACACATACACACATTTGTTATTGATCAGCTCCCACGTGTGTGTGTGTGTGAGTAAAACATGCTGCCGGTCAGTAAAGGTCAGTAAATCACAGAGTAACCACAACTGATTGAGAGGCCACAAGCATCCACAACCCACCAGGATATTACAATATTAGAACAATAGAATCAGAATGAACAGGTCTAGAACCAGTTATCAGAACAATAGAATCAGAATGAACAGGTCTAGAGCAGAGCCTTATCTATATTGCTCTGGTCTAGAGCCAGTCATCAGAACAATAGAATCAGAATGGACAGGTCTAAAACCAGTTATCAGAACAATAGAATTAGAATAAACAGGAAGATGAGCTCAAGCAGCAAGGTTAATGGATGGTTGCTGATTGTGAGTGAGATACGTTTGGCCCCCTTCAGTATTTAAATCCCTGCTTCTCCAGGCCTAGCGATCCAAAAGTCAAAGGTTATGGGTGAAAGGTTAAAAGTTAAGGTTAGTCAGCCCTCTTCAGAGACCCACATACATCACAAAATACAAGGGTAAGGTGACAAGACAGACAAACAAGGATTAGACTCAGGTCGCAGGGGAGTTGCAGGTGTGTGTGTGTAGGGGGGGGGGGGCTGTGATTGGTTTGAGGTGTGTTGTGTGTGTGTGTGTGTGTGTGTGTGTGTGTGTGTGTGTGTGTTCGGGGATGGGGGGCTGCGATTGGTTGGGCAAACCTGTCATGATCCAGCTCCTCGGAGTGTGTTTTCTCCAGCTGCTGAAGTCTTCGAGTGTGTGTGTGTGTGTGTGTGTGAGGGCCAGGACACAGAGAGAGAGAGAGAGAGAGAGAGAGGTGAGCGAGGGAGTAATGGAAAAATGAGGGAGGGAGAAAAGTAGGGAGGGATGGAGAAAGAGAAAAGAGTACAAGACAACAGAATAATAAAGAGTGGAACAAAAAAGAAGATAAAAAGGAAAGGGAGAGAGAAGGAGTGAGAGAAGAGAGGAGGAAAGGAAGTGAAAGAAGGAGTGAGAGAGGAGAGGAGGAAAAGGAGTGAGAAGGAGTGAGAGAAGAGAGGAGAGGAGGAAAAGGAGTGAGAGAAGAGGAGAAGAGGAAAAGGAGTGAGAAGAGACGAGAGGAGGAAAATGAGTGAGAGAAAGAGAGAGAAGAGGAGTAAAAGGAGTGAGAGAAAGAGTGAAAGAGGAGAGGAGGAAAAGGAGTGAGAAAGATCCTCATAAAGGATAACATACAGGTAACGTACACATAGCATATGATTATGAACACATTCTCAATCACACACATTGTGTCTCTGACACACACAAACACTTTTCTCGACTCAGATCTTCTCCCCTGCCATCAAGTCTAATCACTATGCTGTAACCCACTAACCATTTATCACTACAGCTATTCAAACAAATTACCCCCTTACATCCTGCAGACCACTCACACACACACACACACACACACACACACACACACACACACACACACCCCTCGCCACGCCTCACGACAACTAATCATTAGGGGTTGGGAGAGTGTAGGGGCAGAATGGGCATGGCGCCAGTCACTAATTACCCACAACACACACCCTTCACCGTGACAACAACAGAAAGAACCTTGACACGCGCGCACACACACACACACACACACACTCTGACCCACACCCTCTCCTGCGGATGGAGGCTAGCATGCTAGTTGCCCGTGTAAATCCTCACACCCCTAACCTTAAGAACACTTCTAACCGCGGAGTTGGAAGCCTGGGCTTTTAGCTCAGTGGTTAGAGCGTTCCATTCCCATGCCAGTGTGTGTTGAGGTGGCGGGTTCGAGGGCCGTGAGCGGTGGATGAATTATGACCTCTGTTACACATACAGTACACACAGATATCTCTACTCTGAAGAGCCACTGGCATGTCCCTTCAGCCAAATAAGGATGGACACACACACACACACACACCTCTTTTTCTTCTTCTTCTCCTTCTTCTTGAGCTTCTCCAGGTCCTTTTTGGCGATCTCCAGGATCTCGGAGGCCTCTTTTTCCGGCGCGACGGCGAAGGATCCGGCCGGCGCGTAGAGGGAGCCCGGACGACCGGACGCCCGCGACAGGTTCCGCCTCAGACTCTCACTCATCGCCTCGCTCTCCAGCAGCTTCGCCCTGACAGCCAATCACAGAGCAGGAAAAACATTACTCATCACAAGCTCCACCAATCAGAGGGAAGGAAAATGTAACAGACCACAAGTCTAACCAATCAGACAACAGAACAATGGCATAGGGTCAGTCAAAAGAGTGATAGGGTTTCAGTACATAAATGCAAGCGAGCATTCCCATGTTGGGAAATGAGGGCATGATTTAATAAATAACATTTGTGGGCAGCCGTGGTCTACTGGTCAGGGAATGGGACTTGTGGGCCGGTTCGATCCCTGACTGGTAGGAGAAATGTGGGTGGGGGGGGGGGGGGGAGTGACTGAACAGTGCTCTCACACATCTACAGATGAGGTGCCCTTGAGCAAGTCATATAACCTCCACTGCTCTGGGTGTGTATGTGTGCTCCTAATTTGCTCACTGCTCTGATGCAGAGAACAAATTCCTCCTACATAACAAACGTAGGAGATGTATGTATGTGTGTGTGTGTGTGTGTGTGTGTGTGTGTGTGTGTGTGTGTGTGTGTGTGTGTGTGTGTGTGTGCACTCTCACCTGAGCTCCTCAATCTCTTTGATGTAGTTCTGGATCATGTTGCCGATCTCCTCACTCCCCTCCCCTACAACAAACAACAGAACCATTAATGAGTGCTCAACACACACAAGATTTAAAACTCTGAGTGTGTGTGTGTGTGTGTGTGTGTGTGTGTGTACTGACCGCTCTTGCTGAGTGCCTGGCTGGCGTTTTGGCTGATGATCTGTGTGAGCCGTGTGCGCTGGGCGTCGATGGTCTCCTGCATGGCCTTGACACGCATGCGCAGGTTGCTGTTCTCCGTCTGCAGCATGGCGTTCTCATGCACCATGTCGTTCACACTCTCCACACCGTCCTCCCCCACCATACGCTTACCCTACACACACACACACACACACACACAAACATAAACTTGTCTCTCACGCACGTGCACACACACAGCCTGACACCGTCACCTAGAACAGGAAGAGCACAGCCTAAAGCCTGACACCGGTCCAACTTTCCGAGTTCCACCTGTAGACTGGTGATCTCAGTTCTGAGGGTCCTCATCTGATCTTCATCCATTTACTGCTCTCCCTCCACGTTCTTCTATCACTCTGTTTACTGCTCTCCCTCCACGTTCTTCTATCACTCTGTTTACTGCTCTCCCTCCACGTTCTTCTATCACTCCGTTTACTGCTCTCCCTCCCAATCCTTCCATCACTCCATCACTTTAGTCTGTCCTTTCCTCCCCCCATCTCACCGCCTCGCACTCTCGAGTTCTCTCGTTTCTCTATCTCTCTATCTTCTCTTTTGTGAGTTTTGGTTTTGTTAGGGAGGGTGGGGGGTTGGAGGGAGGTATTAAATGTTACCTGGTTTCCTTTTTTGAGTGTCAATAAAGGAACATCAAAAGTTTCTCTCTCTCTCTCTCACATCTCACCATCTTGTACTCTATGGAGTTCCATCTACAGTTGGGCAATCTTGGTTCTAAAGGTTCTCCCTCACCTACCATTACACTCGTTCATATCTCTCTCTCCATCTCTCTCCTCTTCTCCCCAGCTCACCGTTTTGTACTCCATGAGTTCCATCTGCAGACGTGCGATCTCGGTTCTAAGGGCGCTGATCTGCTGACTGGCGCGGTCCTGGTTGACCACCACCTTGTTCTTGATGTTCCGCGCCCGGTTGGCGTACTTCAGTGTGTTCAGAGTCTCCATGAAGTCCCGGTCAGATGGACTGATGCACGCGATCATCATCGTCTGACTGAGAGACAGCAGTAACAGAATGATCATTAGAGTGTGTGTGTGTGTGTGTGTGATCTGTGTGTGTGTTCATCACCACCGTCTGACAGAGAGAGCAGTAACAGCATGATCATTTTTGTGTGTGTGTGTGTGTGTGTGTGTGTGTGTGTGTGTGTGCGCAATCATCACCGTCTGATAGAAAGAGCAGCAACGGAATGATCATTATTGTGTGTCTGTGTGTGTGTGTGTGTGTGCGCAATCATCACCGTCTGATAGAAAGAGCAGCAACGGAATGATCATTATTGTGTGTCTGTGTGTGTGTGTGAGACTGTGAGGGAGCGACAACAGAATGATCATCATCACAGTTGGACTAGTTATGCTGTTGTCTAGTACAGTATAAGTATACTGTGTATACTCTTTTGATCCCGTGAGGGAACCCTAATTCATCATTACATGGCCGTTTGGGAATCTGAACAGAGTAGAAATTAGTTCAGGGAAACATTTTTGGATGAGTGGATGAATCCCAGACGGGACACTTATCCGTTTCACGTAATTAGAAAGGAAGTGTAAAGGAAGACAGTTAGCTCACTGAACTGCAGAGCCACAGCAAAGAGGCTGGAATACTAACTGCCTCAGTCATCTCTGGCCAAACACACAAACACACACACACACACACGACCCCCAGATACCCTGAAACTCACCTGTTGCCCCCCAGCGAGTCCTGCAGCAGCCGTGTGAGTTTGGAGTCTCGGTACGGCACATGGGTCGAACGCTTGCTCCGGTCCCCCAAAGCACTGATCACATTCCCCAAGGCCAGCTAGTAAATAACACAAACAAACAAACGAATATATAAACAAACAAACACACACACACACACACACTAAACTAACACAACAGGTGTTGATTCTTTTGTCTCTTTCTTTGTGGACCTGCATTAACTAAACTGACCACCAGAGGGCCCCCTCGCTGCAGCTCTGTTTCCTGGCAACAGGTGGATTTCAGGCACTGGTGTGGAATGACCGACTGACCAGAGGAGAGTTGGTTGCCAGGGTAACACACACACACACACACACACACACACACACACACACACACACACACACACACACACAGCACCCTCCCCATGACCGGGTGCCTCTGAGATTCAGTTACTCAGTCTGTCTCCCTATTAAAATACAACACTGTTGCCTAAACACACTTTTCTCCATAATAGTCTCTTTCTTGCCGTCAGCTACTCAAACCAAATGGAGGCAGGAAGAGTCATGAATTCCCCATGAACGCTCCATCACCAGTGTTTGATGGCACACCAGATAAAATGTCCTGACATGTCATTTCCATTTGGGAACAAAAAGTCAAAGCAGCTATTGAGATAATGACGGCCATTCAACTTTGGAGAAATTGTAGCCTACTTTTATAATAACAAACATTCCTGTCACTCTCATTTTCCTGCCTGGATTCCGTATTTTATGATTATATATGATTTCATTTTACACATCATCTGTTGGCGCACAGTCTTGCTCTGAGCAGAGACGGAGAAACAGGCAGCCGCCAAATGAATGGCCTGGGTGCCCTAAGGTGCCCTCTCAGGTGCCTGTCTAAAATGACACCCATGGAAGAACATGCTGGGGCCAGGAGGGCAGATGGGGTAATTACACATTCTCATGAAATGAGCACTATACTTGGAGCCCCACAGGGGCAGAAGAGGAGGTTGAGGTGGGGCAGTTTCTCAACAGGTCAACACGTAGTGTCAGAGGAGGTATGCTTATGCCCTTCAAGGGGGCAGATGAGGGTTGGTGGGGGAGTTTCATACTTAGAATAGCAAAGGAGTTTTACCCCCTAGAGGGGCATTAGAGTGGTTGGTGGTGCAGTTTCTCAGCAGGGCACACTTTGAGCCCCAGAGGAGTTCTACCCCCTAGAGGGGCATTAGAGTGGTTGGTGGGGCAGTTTCTCACCAGCCTGGAGATTTTTACCCCCTAGAAGGGCATCAGAGTGGTTGGTGGGGCAGTTTCTCACCAGGCCGCAGTTGATGGAGATGCCCTCTTTGGCCCGGTCCCCCGTGGCGCCGGTCCGCTTCAGGCGCTCCGACCCGGCCAGGTCCACAAAGTGGAACTTCGCCGTCAGCGTCTCGAACTCGTTCATCTCGCCCGAGCCGTTGGCCAGCCGGTTGTCTGTCTCTCCATCCTGGGAGGAGCAAAGAGCAGAAAGGGAGGGGTTTCAATACAAGCACTTCCTGTTAGAACAGCTATAAGACCAGAACATTCCAGAGCCCCAAAGACTCCAAAACAAGGATATTAAAAGACACCCAACAGCACAAGGACATTACAAAACCCAACACTCTAGAATCACAGAATTACACAAAACAATGTTAAAATAGGATACTCCAGCATCATCCAGTTCTACAATAACGATCTACTCCAGAGCTCAACAGCACACGGCCTTTTCCTCTCTCAGGAGTACTGAAAGACTAAAGATTAAAGGTGCTAAACCCCTGAGGGTCACGCAGGTGTGTCTTGGCTCGTAAAAGAGCTTGTAAAAGGTGTGTGAAAGGATGCGCACCTTGTCGCTGCCACTGGGGTTTGCGCAGACGCGCACCTGACACAGGTGGATGGTGAAGATGGCGTGCGAGCGCGAGCTCTGGGCGTTCATCTGGGTACTTGCTGTCGTACGACACAGAGCGCCCAACTTCAGACACTGGATCATCTGGGAGACACATGTATGCAGACACACACACACACACACACACACACACACACACACACACACACACACACACACACACACACACACACACACACACACAGAGTGAGGATTACAAGAGCACACAGTACTTCAAAATGAGCAAAACCCATTTTTATTCATATAAGTATTTGACATATTAGTTTCTTCCATTCACACACACAGACACGAACAGAAAGTTTACCAGAATACTTCAAAAGACCATAATTAACTCATATGTATGCAGTAAGCAGACATAATACTCTCATCCATAAACACACACACCTCTGCCTCAGAGGTGACGTTGCGCGTAGTGACCCCGACGGTGTAGATGCCCCCGTTGGCGTCCTCGTGGATGCGGATGTTGGACTTCTGCTTACGAGTCTCCATGTCCCGCGTGGAGTCAAACAGGTCCAGCACCTCCTCATTATAGAGCTGCACAGGCCAGGCAGGCAATCAATCAATCAATCAATCAATCAATCAATCAATCAATCAAACAGGTCCAGCACCTCCTCATTATAGAGCTGCACAGGCCAGGCAATCAATCAATCAATCAGAACAATCAATCAAATCAAACAGGTCCAACACCTCCTCGTTATACAGCTGCACAGGGCATCAATCAATCACTCAGTCTTATGAAAAAAAGATATGGTATTTTTCCAAAGGTAACTAATACAATATACAATACAGATATGTAATGCATATGTAATGTATACCATATTATACATAAATAATGCTATATAGAACATACAGTAGAAGGCAATGTTCATTGCAAATACTTAGATCATAAGTGCTGTTATCCAAATTTAAATATAATATACTATAAATATAATAAATACCTACCATACCAGTCATAGCATATAATACATCTATAATGCCTACAGCACATATATGTATTTGCAATGAGAACTGCCTTCTATCATAAATGCACTGCAATATTGACAATAACATGTATTTGTATCATTTAGTGTTCACGGTTTCGTCGTTCTCTAACAAGCCCCCCTAACTAGAACGATAACGGCAAAAAAGTATCGCTCTAGCTAATATGAATGACCACAACCACCACACATGCAGTATACTATGGCCATATGGACATGAGGAACGCTATCGTCTGGGTCACTTTAAGTTATCATTCTGGTCCACTGGGCCGTACCTCCAGGAACTGGGCGTTGACTTTGAACTCGGGCACTGGGGCGCCCTGCTCGATTGCGGCCTGCCTGCGCTGCTCAATGCCCCTGTACAGATGGCCTACTGCCCTGGGGATGATGCCCAGCTCCTCGTCCTCGATGTTCACGTCGAACCCCGTGCCCATGGTGTAGGTCTTCCCCGAACCCGTCTGAGAGGAAGAGGAGGAAGAGTGGGGAGGAAAACAAGAAATAAATAAGCTAACTGATGAAGCTAACTTAGTGGAAAGAAACTGATGTGATTATTCTGTCTCAATGAAAAAAACATATTGGACGTTCTCAGAGTACCACTTGAGAGAGTCTGCTCACCACCAGTGGTACCCGTACCACAGTTTGAGAACCACTGACTTAACTAACTCCCATCACACTAACTGGGTCTTAACTAACTCGGGTAACACTAAAGACTTGGGACCTCTTGGGCTTGACCCATAATAAAGTTCAAACATGACACACACACACACACACACACAGGATCAGGCAGTTCATTAGTGGCATGAGAGAGGTAGCCTAATGGATTTGGGCAGGCTGATAAGCCCTCAGAACTGGCCTTATGATCACTAGGGATTAGAATTAACATGAGGGGCTAGCACACATTAGATGGGACTTTAAACACACACACACACACACACTGGATAAATGCGAAGCTGAATGATGGCTCTGAGATGTGGGGTGAGCAGCACCCCAACAAAAGAGTTTTAGGGGAGGAGGGGTCTGGGTTGCTATGGAGACAGAGAGTGGAATGCCGTGCTGGATCCAGATTCACATCACACACACACACACACACACACACACACAGAGAAAGACAAATAGATACAGACACACAGACTTACAGACACATACACACACACAAACACACACACACACGGAACACCCAACCCACACACATATCCACACCCTTGAAACACACACACACACACACACACACACACACACACAGAGGAAGACAGATAGACACAGACACACACACACACAGGAAGACATAGACACAGACACAGAGACAGGTTTACACTCACATCTTCCCACTGTGTGTGTGAAAGAAAATGTCATGAGGTGGAACAATGACGAGGGGACAGAAGAATGGATGAGTATTAAGAACTAAAGAAAAGAGAGAGAGAGAGGGGGAGAGAGAGAGAGGGAGAGAAGAAAGAGAGAGAGAGAGGGGGGGGGGGATGTAAGTGAGAACAGAGACTAGAAAGTGTGGAAAAGAGAATAAACAGATACAGGAGTAAATAGTGAAATAGTGGAGTTAGGGGACATGTGACAAATAAGGCAGCATTTGTACAGAGGAGAGAAGAGAAGAGAGGACAGGAGAGAGGAGAGGGGACAGGAGAAGAGGGGAGGAGAGGACAGGAGGGGAGAGAGGAGAGGGAACAGGGGAGAAGAGGAGAAGAGAAGATAGGAGAGGAGGGGAGAGAGGAGAGGAGGGGAGAAGCAGACACATTTGAAAATAGTAAACAAAGAAATAGAAAATAGAAAACAAAGAGCTAACTAAAGCAAGCGTATCAGAGTGAGAAGACATAACCACGGCGCTCCTGTCCAGACCTGTCTGCAGTGGTTAACACTTCATGACCTGTTTGTTTTCTTATCACCACACCTGATATGAAGTCAGGCTTAGGAACAGAGAAAGTGTGTGTGTGTGTGTATTTATATGTGTGTGTATATGTGTGTGTATATGTGTGTGTGTGTGTGTGTGTGTGTGTGTGTGTGTGTGTGTGTGTGTGTGAGAGAGATTGTGCAACCACTCTTGGAGCTCAGTAGAGGAGTTTTGACACACACTGAGCAGCATGGAGAAAAGGAGCATGCACCTCAGATAAAGCTAACAGCTCAAACATTTTAATTCTTTATTTACAGACAGGATTCAAATATTTCAAGTGTAAGATAGGGCTTTGTCACTCAATGGTATTCAGGGGTACAAAAAACATATCCTGCGCCATACTGCAAGGCTGCCTATAACTGCAGATATTGAGCAAAACTTTGCTAGCTGGTTTGTTTTTCTGCTGGAGAGCACACACACACACACAAACACACATACTTTATCTTTGGCCATCTTTGTTTGTATATATGTGTGTGTGTGTCTGTGTGTCTGTGTGTGTGTGTACTGTAGGTGTGGGATATTATAATATTGAGTAGTTATACAGGAAAGTTTTTATTCCATGTTAAGCAAAGCAGCAGTGCAGCAGTGCTGCTTAGCCCCGTGCTAATTGTGCTAATACGCATCTTCAGAGTGCTCTGCACTAGCGCACTGCTGCTTTGCCCCGTTCTAATTGTGCTAATACGCATCTTCAGAGTGCTCTGCACTAGCGCACTGCTGCTTTGCCCCGTTCTAATTGTGCTAATACGCATCTTCAGCGCGCTCCGCACTAGCGTGCACTGCAAAGCCGGTGTGTGTGGTGGAAACTGCGGAGTGACAAATGGAAATGGTGTGATCGAGAGAGAGAGAGAAAGAGGAGAGGACACAGAAAGGAGAAGAAGTAGAGGAGGAGAGAAGGATATGGAGAGGAGAAGAGGAGAGAACAGAATAGGAGGATACAGAGGAGGAAACAGAGAAGAGAAGGAGAAGAGATGAGGAGAGGAGAAGAGAAGAGGATAAAGAGGAGAAGAAGAGAGATGAGGAGGATACAGAGGAGAAGAGAAGGAGAGGAAAGAAGGATCTAGAGAGAAGAGAAGAGAGGAGGAGGATACAGAGAAGAGAGGGATGAGGAGAGGAGAAGAGAAGGATACAGAGGAGAAGATGAGAAGAGGAGCGAATGATACAGAGAAGAGAAGAAGAGGAGAAGAGAGAAGGATCTAGAGAGAATTGGAGGAGAGAAAAATATGGAGAGGAGAAGAGAAAGAGGAGGATAATTCGAGGAAAGAGCTGGAGGAGGAGCTCACCTGTCCATAGGTGTGTGTGTGTGTGTGTTGTTCACCTGTCCATAGGTGTGTGTGCTGTGCTGTGCGTGTGTGTGTGTGTGCTGTGTGTGTGTGTGTGTGTGTGTGTGTGTGTGTGTGTGTGTGTGTGTGTGTGTGTGTGTGTGTGTGTGTGTGTGTGTGTGTGTGTGTGTGTGTGTGTGTTGTTCACCTGTCCGTAGGCGAAGATGGTGGCGTTGTAGCCCTCGAAGAATCCCTCGTGTGTGTGTGTGTGTGTGTGTGTGTGTGTGTGTGTGTGCTTACCTGTCCGTAGGCGAAGATGGTGGCGTTGTAGCCCTCGAAGCATCCCTCGATGAGCTTCTCCGTGCAGCTGGAGTAGATGGCGTCCTGCGTGGCGTCCATGTCGAAGACGAAGTCGTATGTGAAGGCCTTGTCCTTCCCCAGCATCACCTGGGGCTCGCCCGGCGTCACAAAAGTGCAGATGTGGCATCCTTCAATCTTCTCCCGCGCCAACTGGGGGCGAACCCTACCAGAGAGAGAGAGGGTGAGTGAGGGAGAGAGAGAGAGGAGAGAGAAAGAGTGAGTGAGTGAGTGAGAGAGAAGTGAGAGAGAGTGAGAGGAGAGAGAGATTTAGTTTAGTGAATACACTCACAACACATCAAAGCAGCTGGGAGCGAATCCTACTAAAGATTAAAGACTTCAGACCACTCAAACACTCATGCCATTGCAGGTGTCTTGAACTGAATTGACTAAAGAGAGAGAGGGATAGAGATGGAGAGAGATAATGAGAGAGAGAGAGATGGGGAGAGAGAGTGAGAGAGAGAGATGGGGAGAGAGAGTGAGAGAGAGATGGGGAGAGAGAGTGAGAAAGAGAGAGAGAGAGAGATGGGGAGAGAGAGTGAGAAAGAGAGAGATGGGGAGAGAGAGTGAGAAAGAGAGAGAGAGAGAGAGAGAGTGAGAAAGAGAGATGGGGAGAGAGAGTGAGAGAGAGATGGGGAGAGCGAGTGAGAAAGAGAGAGAGAGAGAGATGGGGAGAGCGAGTGAGAGAGAGAGAGATGGGGAGAGAGAGTGAGAGAGAGAGAGATGGGGAGAGAGAGTGAGAGAGAGATGGGGAGAGAGAGTGAGAAAGAGAGAGAGAGATGGGGAGAGAGAGTGAGAGAGAATGCTTAGGAGGGTGTACAAGAACAAACTAAGTCATCTCTTGTCCTAACAGACCACTACTCTCTCTCTCTCTCTCTCTCTCACACACACACACACACACGCACACACACACACACACACACGCACACACACACACACAGGGCTGGAAGGCAGGGAGCTGCCCTCTGAACCTGGCCAGATTTCAGAAGAACCAAGCCACAGCATGCTTTCTCTGTCTGTCTCACACAACTATTTTTCGTTAAAGAGACTGTAGGTTATTAAATGGCATTGGTATCATTACCATCTCAAAATGATACAGACATTAGGCTGAATTTTGGGCTTAAACTTAGAGGGGGTTCGGCAAAATTTGTTAAATATTTAATACAAGTTAAATATTAAATATTTATTAAAAGGTTCTGCGCACTTTCAGTCAGAGAATAGGGCCTGCACTATGCCTAAAACACACGTGCATAGTCCATTGTTTGTGCCCTAAACATTCTTTATTCAGACATGCATGAAAACATTTAACTCACAGCCATAGGTTACTTTGAGAATGATGGCTTTCTCTTCAGCATTGTCGTAGGGTAGCTATATAACCTAACCGTTAAAACGAGGCAGATATGAAGAGGCATTGCATGTTTACAGAGATACATTGTAATGTTGGCTGCAACGATTATGCAGACCGCTACGATTGACCGACACACACACACACACACACACACACACACGCACAGACACACACACACACACACACACACACAGTCAAAATCATACGACAATCATATGACAACCTAGCCTAGAAATCTAGACGCACCCTAGCGTGTGTGTGAGTGTGTATGCGGCAGCAGATGTAATTTGCAGCCAGCGTAGTCTAGCAACTCTCTGTTGGCTTGCAAGCTGGAAAAATTAAACTTTGATCAGGCCAATCACATTGTGTATAGAGTCTGTGGGCGGGTTCTGCGGGAATTCCCTGCTACTTAAAAAAACAAAGAAGATGGATGCTGCTGCTGGCCAACAGCGGTCTTTGAATCGTGACTCGAGTTAAGCTTTTTTTAAATTGGCAAAAGTTTGATCAACTAGCCAACTAGCTCCGCTGATGGGAAAATGCATGGGACTCATGAGTTGTAGCCTTATCCTATTGCATTTAGCGTCCCGACAGGCTTTTGACAGGCAACTCAAAATCGGGATTGGACGTCTGGTCCAGACTATGCACTGTGCAGGTCTGGGACGAAATGTAAATTACCTTTCACAGCACCAACAGTACTGCCAACAGACATGAGTTAGCATGCTAAGAAGCCTTTTTTATATATATTTTTTGCCTTTATTTGGATAGGACAGTGGAGAGTGACAGGAAGCAAGTGGGAGAGAGAGATGGGACGGGATCGGGAAATGACCGCAGGTCAGCACCCGCTTCCTTATTTGGGTTTTGGGTTGCCAGGTTTTGGCCTGACAAAACAGTTGAAATTGAAACTAAGTGATCGTGTATGTGTAGGGTGTATTTCATACACAACCTGGCAACCTGAATGGATCAATGATTTTAAAATGAAGTTTGATGGCCATGCAAATTACGGGAGTTGTCCGGGAGAAATAACAAAACGGGAGGGTGCTGGGAGATGACCTTGAAATACGGGAGAAACCCGGGAAAAACGGCAGTGTTGACAGGTATGCCATATTGGCGTTAAAAACTAACCCCATGCATTTCTTTTTTATTTTAATATATTTTTTTGGCCTTTTATGCCTTCAATTTACAGGACAGTAGAGAATGACAGGAAGCGAGTGGGAGAGAGAGTCGGGGTGGGATCCGGAAAAGACCACGGGGCGGGAATCGAACCCGGGTCGCCGGCGTACGGTGCAGGTGCCCCAGCCAGCCGCACCACAGCTGGGGCCCCCATGCATTTCTATGGAGGTTTTTTTGAGTGCTGTGTCTCTTCATTAGAAAGTCTCTGCTGTAGCCTGCTGCGCCACAGTGCGCCCCCCCGCCCAAGAAGCCATTTTATCAACATCTCCAACAGCACTGCCAACAGACAAGAGTTACTGTAGCATGCTAAGAAGCCTTTTTTTAATCAATGTCAACTCCGCTGCTGTGGTATTTAAGGGCACATGTCTAACCCGTGTATGTTGGGGGAAGGTTAATTTTGCGTTTGTGTGTGTGTGTGTGTGTGTGTGTGTGGGTGGCACACCTCATCCCCCCCAGGAGATACACACATAGAGCTCACTGTTCCCAGAAGTGAAGAAACAGAGAGAAGGAGAGCAAGTGAGAGGGAGGGAGAGCGAGATAGAGAGAGAGGAGTGAGAGAGAGAGGGAGAGAAAGTGAAAAAGAGGGCGAGCGAGAGAGAAGAGTGAGAGACAGGGAGAGAAAGTGAGAGAGGGCGAGAGAGAGAGAGAAGGAGTGAGAGAGACGGAGAGAAAGTGAAAGAGAGGGTGAGAGAGTGAGAGAGAGAGAGGAGTGAGAGAGACAGGGAGAGAAAGTGAGAGAGGGTGTGAGAGAAAGAAGGAGTGGAAAAGAGGTACAGAAAGACAAAGAGAAAGATAGGTAAAGAGGTAGAGAGAGAGAAGGAGAAGGAAAGAGAGGTGAAGAGGTAGAGACAGAGGGAGACAAAGAAAGTGAGGGGAGTGTGAGAGAGAAAGTGAAAGAGAGTGTGAAAGAGAGAGAGAGTGGTAGAGAGGGAGGAAGTGGTTCAAACATACTATGCAAACAGTCACACCCTGCTTTTCTTCTATTTATTTTTCCTGTTTTCCTTTTTGCAATCCAATTTCCATACACACACACACACACAAACACACACAGTCTGTCCTTTCATCCAACTCATCGGCACAAACAGCTCTCACTTTTTCCTGAGAGATGCAGCGAAAACACACTGAATCCCACACACCCACCCACACACACACACACAGGACAGCAGCAGACCATAAAGACCTGTTTGTGAGCTGCAGCGTAATACTCATCCCTCCCTGCCTACACGTAACATTCACATCATCAGAAGAAATGAGTTTCATCTTCCTTTCAGTACTACAGAAATGGACTTGGAAATGGACACACACACAGACACACACCACCTCCTTGTTCTGTGCCATTGAGGGCTGTAATCAACACTGAGGTCAACATTATCTGGAGTATTTGCCTATACTGCAGCGTCCACAGCTAATCTGCTGTTTATCTCTGCCCGGTGTCTTCTGTGACACACACACACACACACACACACACACACACACACACACACACACACGTCATCAGTATGAATATTTGCCTATTTAGCGTCCGCAGCTATTCTGCTGTTTATCAAGCATATGAAACACACAGGCACATAGGCACTGGTCAGTCTCGCCTGTGGACCACAACGTGTTAATACAGCCTCTTACATGACCTGGGAGTTCTGAATAATCTGTGATGCAATGGCCAGAGCCTGAGACTGGCAATTGACAAGTAGTGTGTGTAAGTCACATAAATGTTTTACAGTAAAAGTCCTTGTGGAGCCTAATCCCATTCAGAGACTACTCCCGTAACTCAAACACACACACACACACACACACACACACTTGTGAAAGAACACTGGCACTACAGTAGCAAGCAGTCCTTCAGCACACTTATGTTTATATTGCAGTTGATCAGTGGCTTCTTTGTGTCTGTGTGTGTGTGCGAGCATGCATGCGTAAGTCTGTTTGCTTGTGTGTGTAAGTATGTGTGTGTGTGTGTGTGTGTGTGTGTGTAAGTATGTATGTGTGTGTGTGTGTGTGTGTGTGTGTGTGTGTGTGTGTGTGTGTGTGTGTGTGTGTGTGTGTGTGTGAGCAGCACGTGGATGAATGTGTGTGACCAGTCTCAGTCTCTCACACCCAAACCTTCAAAAATATGGAGGGATTTAGAGAGCGGAATCCACATTAATCCCAGTGGGCCCCAGGCTGTTAACACACACACACACACTGCCATGAACACACACACACGCACACACATGCGCGCTCACTGCCATGAACACACACACACACACACACACACTGCCATGAACACACACACACACACACACTGCCATGAACACACACACACACGCACACACATGCGCGCTCACTGCCATGAACACACACACACACACACACACACGCTCACTGCCATGAACACAAACACACAGTCCCCATTCCAAAATACTTCCCATAATCCCTGAATAATCACGATAACCCTCCATGATGGCGTGACCCTGTGCTGCAGCCCATAGGGGGGAGGAGACAGTAACCCTGCCATCTCGCCACACCTGGCCCACATCTCACCCACACCAGCAACCAGCAGTGCCATAAGGGCATGAAATCAGCAGCGTTGCTGCACACCAACAGCTGGGTCTGTGGGCGTAACACACCACTGACTCCTGATGGCAGCAGAGAAACAGAGAGAGAGCGAGAGAGAGAGAGAGAGAGAGAGAGAGAGGAAGAGAAGAGAAGAGAAGAGAAGAGAAGAGGGGAGAGGGAGAGGGAGAGGGAGAGACCTGATCTGCCCCTGATGTTGGTGACGTTATCTAGAACTTCTTTCCCTGATGCTGGTTTGTAGAACCTCTGACTTCTCAGAGAAAGAACCTCTTTCTGGGATTTATGTAGAATATCTAGCGAGCTGGGATCAGGAATTAGTGGGATCAGGAATCAGTGGGCTGCTTCCCAGTCAAGCTGCCCTGATCTATAGTATAAGTATATATACTCTTTTGATCCCGTGAGGGAAATTTGGTCTCTGCACAGTGAGCTGCCTGCAACAACAGTGGCGCTCGGGGAGCAGTGAGGGGTTAGGTGCCTTGCTCAAGGGCACTTCAGCCGTGCCTACTGGCAGGGGTTCGAACCGGCAACCCTCCGGTTACAAGCCCTAACCAGTAGGCCACGGCTGCCCCCAAATCTGCCATCTGCAGCAGGTGTGACCAGAGTTGTGTTGAACCTGCGCGTTTCGGCCCTGCACACGCCAGGACTCAAACCCACGAGACAGCAGCACCTCGGATAGCCTCCATGTCAGCACTACTCTTGAGTCATCGGGGAGTGAGGTTTACTAACGTTCCACACACACAGCTGTGCTAGCTGCCATCCGTTACGCAGGGCTCTCCCATCTGAAGCAGGGCTCCGATCCGATCTTAGTGCCTCTTTCCCTGCACAGCTGGGATCAGCCGAAGAGTCACACCATCTGAGGTCATCTGGAGTTTACACAGGCAGCGAGTGTGTGTGTGTGTGTGTATGTGTGTGTGATTCCATCATTACACTCAAATAGTGTCTTTGAGAAAGGGAAATAGTCCCTTGTGAAGACATGAATGAACTGAGAGAAACTCAGTGTGTGTGTGTATGTGTGTGTATGGTGCGGTCCTGTGACATCTCCTGTTGTCTCCCTCACTCTCTTATGAACACAGAGAGACTAATCACTCTCAGTGTGTGTGTACATGCGAGAGAAAGAGTGTGTGTATGCAGGGGTAGGGGGTGTCTGACGTACCATAAGGACTCACACTAACATCTGACACCCTGCCTTAATCCCCCAATCAGCACAGATTAGATAAGATGCTTCCCACACACACACACACACACACAGAGAGACTAGAATAAAGCCTGAAGGGCAGAAATAAAGAAGTCACAGCATCCCGGTGATGAGGTCATCAGAAGTGGACCAGAGGCCGACACCATGCCCATCATTACGCGGTCTTGTGAAAGCCATTTAAAGGTCACATAAAATATATTGCAAGATGTTTACAAGCCAGGGGAACCAGGCTGAACCCAAACCCACTGGCCTCCACACACACACACACACACACACACTTAAAACCCCTGCACTAGAGAGGCAGTTTGGGTTTCAACACAGGCCCACACGCGCACAATCACACGCACACTCACACACACACATGCACAAAACTTGGGCTGTATTTGTTTGGATTTAAACGGTAACCTTTCTTGAGCTGGTTTGCTGGTGTGAGAATAAAGACGGCTTTGACTGGCTTCAGACCTGGAGTATGTGTGTGTGTGTGTGTGTGTGTGTGTGTGTGTGTGTGTGTGTGTGTGTGTGTGTGTGTTAACTGGCCTCAGACCTGCTGCATCCACACCAATGGCCTCCTCAGGACTGGCTTCCCTTTCTGTAACATGAGCCAAACGTTCTGTACCCACTCACAGCTATGCCAACACACACACACACACACACACACACACACACACACACACACACACACACACACACACACACAGATGATTTAACAGCCATTTATTGGATAATTTCTCAACCCATGAAATCATGACGCACCTCATACAAAGCCAAACACCATACAAACATTCACACATAAAAATCCCAAGCACCTGCCGCCGCCCCCCATCCATCCATCCAGAAAGAAAGAGAGAGAGAGAGAGAGGAGTGAGTGTGTGTGTGTGTGTGTGTGTGTGTGTGTGTAGTAGCGGTGTGAATACCTATTCCACATAAGTTGGTTCGTGACTGAGACTGACTGAGGGAACTAAAGGACTCCAACAGCCTTTAGAATGTTCTAGGGTTCAGATTATAGGTTTCAAATATTGCACACACACACACACACACACACACACACACACACACACACACACACACACACACACGTGCAGTCTCACAGTCCTAAACCTCTGTAGCCCCTTAGACTTAAATCCGTGTTCCAAATACCTCAGACCTGTAGCAATTGTGTGTTTAAGTGTGTGTGTGGGTTAGAGTGTGTGTGAGTGTGTTTGCAATTGTGTGTGAGTTGTAAAGCGCTGAAGGTGTGTGTGTGTATGTGTCTATGTGTGTGTGCAGTACAGCTCTGAAGGTGTGTCTGTTTGCAAATAACTGGCTGGATAGGGGGAAAACCTCACATTCTGTTTCTGCAACGTCAGCACCTCAGAGCCTTTAGAAACGGTCTAAGGTTCCACAGAGAAACACAAGATGACAGGTTCTATAATAACGCTGATGATGGCTCATTTGTATAAATATAAACATATCTATAACCAGTGGTGGAATGTAACGAAGTACAAATATTTCGTTACTGTACTTAAGTACATTTTCCACGTATTTGTACTTTACTTAAGTAGAATCTATAGTGCATACCTTTGACTTTTACTTCGTTACATTTTGCAGCAATTATCTGTACTTTTACTCCGCTACATTTCTACAACACCATCGTTCCTTTTTTACATTACATTTTATGATCAGTTTTTTTTTTCTCTTTGACAAACACGTTTGTTTCACCAGGGGACTGGGTTGCTACCAAAGATAGAGCGCTACGTGCCCCATTTCTAAATCTTTGAAACTAGTCTAGACCAGGCAAAGCGTGAGCTTGTAGTCATCTGCATTCGGTAGGCTATATTCACCAGACCCATGGCTATACTGGACATGGAACTGTGTTCTGTGCCCTGAGAATATGCTTGCCTTTCTCTGTCTATTATCTGCAGCGTTATAAATAGATAGATAGATATATAGATACTTTATTGATCCCCAAGGGGAAATTCAAGGGTCTCAGTAGCATACAGACATCACACACAACATGCACTTACAGCAGAAATGGGTCATTCCAAGTGAAAACAGCCAAAATCGGGGTATCATGTACATGGTACCTCTCAGATTTTGCTGAAAAGCGGTGAAAATATGCCTTATGTTACCAAACGAGGGAATCTGAAGTTTCAGGTCAATATCTCAAACGGTTTGCCCGTGGCGTCCATTTGAATTTCGGGTGCCACGACTGGTGTGGTAGTTCATTGTAGTCTGTACTACACAATTCTGGAGGCAGAATTAACATTCCACACTGTTTGGGTGAGAGGTGGGTCACCAAAGTCCTAAAAAATGTTGACGGCATGTGTGATTTTTCACTTTTTGGGTGGCCTTAGTACCACAATTAATGATCATATTTATTCTAAACAGGATTATTTGTTGTATGTGGGAACCTTGCTCTTGCCAAAATGAATTTGAAGGGTATGGTACCACTGGCGGGGGTTTTATGGGGGTCCAAAAACCCTCTCTGGCAGAGGTGACTCTTTTGGAACCCCATATTTGGACCCCCAAATGACCATGTGGGCACTTGATGATCCTAATGAGATTTATACCAGATAAAGATACATATTTGTTCTTTCTTTTAATGAAATAACATTTTTGACTATGAAGCTCCATAATATGAATTTTATTCTTCATAATGCACCATTTTGGACATTGTTTCCAGAAGTCTGGAATGTAGATCAGGGAGAATTTAGTGATGATAAAGCATGAAAATAGTGGAAATAACTTAGTATTATGCTCAGTAAGGAATGTTGATTCTGCCACCAGAATTGTGTAGTACAGACTACAATGAACTACCACACCAGTTTCCAGCCTTCTACCACTATTAGAACAGATGTTATGGGCTTCCAAAAATGGCAAAACATGAAATGTAAAAATTCCAATGTGTCAATTACGGCCGTGGCACCCGAAATTCAAATGGACGCCATGGGCAAACCGTTTGAGATATTGACCTGAAACTTCCCAGATTCCCTCGTTTGGTAACATAATGCATATTTTCACCGCTTTTCAGCAAAATCTGAGAGGTGTCATGTACATGGGTGGCTGAGTTGCCGTGGAATAACCCAAATGGTAAACATAAGTATAAGTATAAACATATAACTAAACTCCACTGTACAATAAAGACAGTAGAAGATAAGAAAGATAAGACAACTAACAAAACTAAATGCTAAATACACTATATAAATTAAATTTAGAAAGTCCAATGTGCTTGAGGGTGATCAAGCATAAGACGCTTGTAGTGACAGGGCCGGGACTGGTAAGGTGCTAAAGGGAGTGAGTGTCATGGTGAAGGTGCAAAAAGTAGTCCAACCATAGTCCTTTAGTTATGTTTGCATGGCAAGGTGCTCAAGAGAGTGAGTGTCATGGTGAAGGTGCAAAAAGTAGTCCAACATTAGTCCAACAGTGCAACAGTGCAAGAGTAAGGTCTAGAGACCAGCATAAATAATATGGACAAATAGGAGAGTAAAGTATAATGTAGACAAGGTAAAATAAAAAACTATGTCAGTCAAAGAACAGGTTGAGGTAATAGGGTTATAGCCATTCATTCATTCAGTACTGCAGCAGAAGCCTGACCGCAGCCATTGATCATGTGTGCTAATAAAGCATGAAAAACAGTGTAGCAGTAAAACAGTAGTGAAAACATTAGGCTGTGTACATTAGTAAAACAGTAGTAAAACAGTAGTAAAGCAGTAGTGGGCAGTCAGTACTCAAACATGGAGAGGGTGGAGAGGCAGACAGACTAAGCAGAGAAGTCTATCTCTCCTCTTCCCTTTAGTGAGACATTGAACAGTTCAATGGCCCTAGGAACAAATTACTTCCTCAGCCTTTCAGTTGTGCATGGCAGTGAGCGAAGTCTCCAGCTGATCAAGCTCTTTTGCTTTTTGATAGTGCTGTAGAGTGGATGACATTCATTGTCCAAGATGTTGATCAGTTTGTTTAGGGTCCTTTTGTCAGATATTGACTCTAGTTCAGCTCCCACTACAGAGCCAGCCTTCCTTATCAGCCTGTCAAGTCGCCCAGCATCCTTCTTCTTTGTGCTTCCTCCGCAGCACACCACTGCATAGAAGAGGGCGCTGGCCACAACAGACTGGTAGAACATCCTGAGGAGCTTGCTGCACACATTGAAGGACCGCAGCCTCCTCAGGAAGTACAGCCTGCTCTACCCCTTCTTGTAGAGTGCATCAGTGTTGGCTGACCAGTCCAGTTTATTGTCCAGGTGGAGACCCAGATACTTGTAGGTACTTACCACCTCCACATTGACCCCATCAATGGAGACTGGTAGCAGAGTGGGCTTAGACCTGCGGAAATCCACCACCATCTCCTTAGTCTTTAAAGTGTTGCGTTAGTGTCTCCTCTCCGATGAGATTGCGAGTCCGCAGAGCAGCAAAGTTACAGGCTATGCCCATGCGTCTGTCACACGTCTGATCATTTGCAGCATAAATGAATGGTAGACTATAGAACCGCTGTCCGGAAAAAACAAAACATGTACCAGATTAAAATATTTCTTAATTGTGTGATCAAATAAAGAGGCATAGCCTACATTTGGCGGGTAGTAGGCCTAAAGTGAGTGCTCATATAATGTTTATGCGCGTCTGCGCAAGTGAAACTGAAACTTATAAAGACACCTTCTCAACAACTTTTCTGTTCAATCTGGACCAGCAGAACTGGCATTATGATCCACCGGACGTTTCCCTTGTCTACCCCCGAGCTTAAAGCTATCTAGCCTAGTATAACCGAAAACTAGCTTTATTAAAATGCCACACCTCATAGGCCAGTGTTTTTCAACCTTTTTTGTACCACTGCACACTTTTGACACTTAAAATGTCCCACGGCACACCAACATCCTGTGTGAAGAAAAAATAAACATACCATAGCCTAAAATTTCAAATAATACACAGATATGGCCTTATTATGGCTTCTATGCAAGACCTGCTCAGTAAAACAAGCACCCTCTGTTTCATTTGTAGGTGACTATATATAATTTAATTGTTGTTATGAACTGGATATGTGATGATTCTGTGAATACTGGATATGGGGCCCCCATTGTACAATGCCTGCATACCACAAATAGTGCAATCATACAATCAATGAGAGCATGTGGTTATAAATTCTTTGATGCAACAGGTGCTTTTCTGGACCAGTGAGTGACATTTGGGTCATTTTCTGCGGCACACCTGATGATCTCGCACATTAGTGTGCCCCGGCACAGTGGTTGAAAAACACTGGCATAGGCTACTGATTTTTTTTTTTTATTAGAATAAGCCTATAGATATTAAGATAATAAATTATTATGCAAGTACTTTTACTTTTAATACTTAAAGTACATTTAAAATCAGGTACTTTTTACTTTTACTTAAGTAGGGTTGGCATTGTGGTACTTTTACTTTTACTAAAGTAAATATTTCTCTGCTTATTTGTACTTTTACTTGAGTTTCAGTACTTCCTCCACCACTGTCTATAACTATAACCACACATGGAGGAGAGAAAGGGTGTGTGTGTGTTTGTGTGAGTGTGTCTGTTTGTGAGAGAAAGTGTGTGTGTGTGTGTGTGTGTGTGTGTGTGTGTGTGTCCTGAGCTGCTCCATGTGCCCCTCCTCAGTGAGTGGAGGCTGGGGTCTCATTACTGCGATTACTGTGACGGGGAGAACCTTCTGGAACCTGCACTCCCAATGCCCTCTCTCCACACTTCCTTCCCCTCTCTCTATCCCCCTCTCTCTCCACACTTCCTTCCTCTCTCTCTCTCTCTCTCCAGACTCCCTCCCTCTTTTTCTCACTCATCATCATGCTGTCCTCTCTTTTCTCTTCTCTTACTCTTTCTTTCCTCTATCATTCATGTCACTTCCTTCCTTCTCTCTCACTCCCCCTTGTAATACAGTACTACCTTTACACTAACTCACTCACTCACTCTCTCTCTCTCTCTCTTTTCCTCCCCTCTCTATCGCTTTCCCTCTCCTTCCCTCCCTCAGCTTTTTCTCCTCATCTCTCCTTTTCTCCTCCTTCTCTCTCTCTGCCCTGACAGACACAATAACGAGGCTTAGAGTTGAAGAACCTACGTAGACTATCTAGGCCATCTCTAACATGAGGAGAGGAGTGGCATCCTTGTGTGCGTGCCTGCCTGCGTACGCTGTGTATGTGTGTGTGTGTGTGTGTGTGTGTGTTAGGGCTGTCATTTTACATTGGACCTAAAACTAAAATAGGGAATCGATTTTAACCAAATATGTACACTTCATTTTAAACGAATTAGACAAATAAAAAAGATAGATGTAACAAAACCCACAAACAAGCAGAAAAATAAAATAAAGTGCAGTAGGCATCGCAAAAGCTAAAAAGAAAATTCCCACCAATTTACGCACCGGAAACAGCTGTTTCAATCGGCTGCTGTGCTGCTGGTGTTTTGCCCAAAAATGGAGGACAACGCGATCAACCTGTGTGACATGATCAGACGAGTGATAAGCCCTATAACTTGAGGAGTTTGATATGGAAACACTTCGGGTTTTGGGTAGATCAAACTATGAAGAAGAACAAAGCGGTATGCAAACTGTGCAGTCGTGAGTTCCTACGTAGGCAAAATTTGTTTGACATTTTTAATCATAAACACAGACACGTTGAAGCCTGCAGTAATGTTTTTCACTAATGTTATGGCAGTCAACTCTGCTTATTGTTTGTTGAGAATGTTGCACTCCTGTTTGTCATTGTGCACGTAACTTCACGCCAATAAATCATCAGAAATATTGCTGGCTTGTGCGTCTTCAAGCGCCCTCTTTAGGTTCATCCTAATGCCGGTTAGTTGTCCGTGGATTGGCCTATATTTGGTGTTGAAAATGGAAACGTCTTTAGACATAGAACATCAATTTTACAATAGATTCAATGAACACTTATGTCTCAAAAATCGAACGGGATTTTTTCACAAAAGTGACAGCCCTAGTGTGTGTGTGTGTGCGTGCGTGCGTGCGTGCGTGCGTGCGTGCGTGCGTGCGTGCGTGCGTGTTTATTATTTATAGATGATGAGGTGCTTTTACTCTCTTATACCAGTACAAACAGATGTGTAACAACCAAGGACTCATGAATTTTGATCTCACAGAGGAGTAGTCTTATGTTTGGGTGCAGGCAGCTGACACACTGGAGCTGGGGAAACGTGTGTGTGTGTGTGTGTGTGTGTGTGTGTGTGTGTGTGTGTGTGTGTGTGTGTGTGTGCGAAACATGTTTGGGCCGAGGCTGAAAGGCTCTGGGCAACTCGTCCTAATCTCAGCTGCCCCCCTGCTGCCAACCCCCAGACCCAACGACCTGCCAGGGATTTCAACACAGTAGGGAAGCTCTGTGTGTGTGTGTGTGTGTGTGTGTGGAGAGAGCACTGC
>NC_055978.1:3096611-3099111 GCF_018492685.1 Alosa sapidissima | reverse complement strand
TGTGTGTGTGTGTGTGTGTGTGTCTGTGTGTGTGATAAGCCCTACTGGGTGTGAGTCCACACAAAGACAACTAGGCCACCGCCAACATGTTTCTGTCTGTTTGGGGACAAACATGCGTTCTCAAACACACACGCACGCACGTACGCACGCACGCACACTTTTTCTGTCATTTTCTGAAACTCTATCTCAAAGCCTTTATAATGCAGCCATACTCTCTCCCTCTCCTCTGAGAAAAAAAGGGTTTGTCTCTGTTTAGCCATGACGTGTTGACAAAGGACAACCCCACAGTGTAAACAAAGGACTCCTACACACACACGGCAAAAGAGAGAGATGCCTGCTCTGCAAGAGTAATATGTTGTTCATGTTAGTTTGATACGTTGGCTGAAATCCCACTGGAGTGTGACCGTGTGTGACCATGGCAGCACAGGCCAGGGAGACGGACACAAAAGTGTATCGGATGAGAGGAAAGACAAACCCAGGCTGTCACTCAGGCAACCAGCTGAGACCCGCTCAGCTGCCCAGATCTCACACACACACACAGCGGAAGCAGCCATCTGTGGCCTTCTGGGTCACTTCATTTGCAAGGGACGGACGGAGCCGTCATGCATGCGCCCCAAAGCAGATGGCGTTCACACACCTCTCAAAGAACCTCATTAATCAGGGGAAATAACGCAAGCCCATTGGCTGGGCAGCAGCAGATGGACTGGGCTTATTATCATAATCCACCCCCTGCCCTGTTCTAGCATGTTTATGTTTTGACAGGCACAAGACCAGTCACTGAGGAGAATGAAGATCAAGTTGCATCATGGGAAGTGTAGTCTAGTCTGCTGAGGATCCTCATCTACAGCATTTTGTAAAGAGGGCAGAGTTGACATTGGAAATCTTTATGGATTGTGCAACTGCATGTCTACATGTCACATCTCCCACACACACATCAAACACACACACATACACACACACACACACACACCCCCTACTGACCTCTGAGCTCGGTGAAAGTTTAACTTTAGAAACTAGATTCAGTTGTCACAAGACCTTTGTTCTACAGGCCCAATCTCCACTGACCACCACATGTGCTTTATATTCCACACACACAAGACGGAGTTTATATCACACACACACACACACACACACTAGTGTTTATATTCTAAACACACAAGATGGAGTGACCAGTGGCCACAGCCATCAGGACACTAGCAACCCCTGTGTGTGATACAGCCATCAGGACACTACCAACCCCTGTGTATGATACAGCCATCAGGACTAGCAACCCCTGTGTACGATACAGCATACATACACCAGATCACAGCTGAGCCCATAATGTGTCAGAATGAACTGGAATATTTCAGATGAACTCAGTCTAACGAATATACACACTGAATGTTATATAACTATACATTTCAACATACTGGACAATAAGTATGTTGGCCCAGCCAAGTCCTACTACTGGTTGCTGGTCAGTAGTGGTCATTAGTGACTAACCCTTTGTGTGAGTACTGAGTGCTCTCCTACAGAGAACCCCGCTGATGCTCTTCTACAGAGAACCCAGCTGATGCTCTCCTACAGAGATCCCAGCTGATGCTCTCCTACAGAGAACCCAGAGAACCCAGCTGATGCTCTCCTACAGAGAACCCAGCTGATGCTCTTCTACAGAGAATCCAGATAACCCAGTTGATGCTCTTCTACAGAGAACCCAGCTGATGCTCTCCTAGATGTGAACAGCCTCATTTAGCAGGAGGCCCAGCTGGGTGAGTGACGTCCTGCATTATAAATGAGCAGCTCTTTAGGATGGACGGACGGACATGCGTGTGTGTTTGTGTGGCGTGAAGCAGGGACTGTATCTCCCTTTCTCCATCTCTCCCTCTCTACCCCATCTCTCTCAGTCTCACAGTCTGAAATGTCATCCTTCTCTAGGCACCAGAGGAGTGTGATATCGCTCATCTGACTCAAACACACAAACACACACACACACACACACACACACACACACACACACACACACACACCTATAAACAAATACACCTACCTACTGTAACTAAGTTCTCTGCTGTTCACACTCGCTTGGCATGACCGGAGACAGGTGGAGGTCTTACATAGGCACACCACCCACACAATACACCTGGCGAGCACACACACACACACACTCTCTCTCTCTCTCACACACACACACACCTGAGCTAAACTAAGGGCTCTTTCTGCTAAATGCTACACAAGAGAGAGACATCAGGTGAGCAAGCCGGTTGTTTGGTGACTTTCCTGCTGTAGATTCCAACAAGACCTTGAAAAGTATATTCTGCCATCTTCACGTTTATATTACTGCAGGAAAGTGGAAAAAAATAACTTACAGCGGCCTAATGTCTGCCTGATATACTACCTTTAGACAGACAGACACACACACACACACACAAACCTCATTGAAAATGAAAGTCAGCTCAATACACAGCCATTAATCAAGCAGCCTCTGGCTATGGTTCACAGCGTGTCTCCTTCATCTTCATGC
>NC_055978.1:3084111-3091611 GCF_018492685.1 Alosa sapidissima | reverse complement strand
AGCTAAGCAGAATTACCTGTGGGTGAGCGCCATCTTGTGGCTTTCTCGGGTTAAGCACAAATAACGAGGATAGTCCCGCCAGTGTTTGTCGATGCACATTCTTTACACAATTTATGTATATTTTTTATTGACAAAAATCACTGTACGATACTGCACTGTAAATACCGCTATGTGGTGTAAGAATAATAGTCTCATGCTGTTGTAAATTAGTAGTTCCTCTTTCAACCAAAAGATGGCGACAAATACTCATAACTGTTTGCATTATCATGTGCAGCAGGTGCATCAACACATGTTAAAGTCTAGCCGGCAGTTTTTAAGTAGCAAACAAATTAACATAATCAGAATCATAGCAAATATATAATTGAAACGGTATGATGACCATGATCACAAGTTCTCTGTTACAGCTATTGAGCTTTGTTTGCATTTTCCAGGCCTGACCCTCACCATTCTATGTATTCTATTAATGTACTTTACTTTTTAAAGTACTTTAAACTATTCCTTTTTTATGCTTTTATTTACTAATATTATTACCCCTGTGTATGAAAGGCGCTGTATAAATACGCTGGACACTTGACCTGACCTGAAAGCCAGAGCATGGATGCACACGGTGTGCAGGGCTCATGGGAACCATTCCTCCCACCTCTTCCTCTTCCTCCCCAGGCAGTCACAGCATTGCTCTTCCTCTTCCTCTCCAGGCAGTCACAGCATTGCTCTTCCTCTTCAGGCAGTCACAGCATTGCTCTTCATCTAGTTTATCCAACAGGGTAACTGTTTCACAGTATATAACAGTATTCTTTGCTTTTGTTTATGTAAAAACGTCTCTCGCCTTCACAGCTGTAAGGCCAATATATTATATAATAAGGCCAATATATTATATATTATATAATAAGCACATAATGTGTATTTAATAGTGTAAAATGTATAAGAAAATGTAAATGTAAAACTATTGACACATTTGACATCAAATGAAGGAACACAAGCACACACAGTTCTTAGTGGTTAATTTTTATTTACAGTTTATCAGCATTTCCCCAAAAGATTGGCTCCAATCATTCAGTCTGCCAGGCATATGTCAAACGGCGAGTTAGTACCACTTTTAAAAACCATTAGAAAGGAAGTGCCCTGACATGCGGACGGGCTACAGCGGGTCCTGACTATGCAGAGGCAGGTGGCCACGACGCTCAGGGCTGTGTGATCTGCCTCCATTAAAAATTCACGAACTGTTTCAACGACCAAGCGACGCTTTTGTCTTTTTTCCCAGACATATGTTGTTCGGCTCGAAGCCACCGAGGGATCAATGTTAGGTCCTATGGTCTCCCACGGCAACAGCATCAACAACAAAGGCGTCCATTCACTGTTGACGGTGTGGGTGAAGTGTCTCCTCTTAACCGAACGACGACTTCATACATGCACTCATTTGCTCGCTCACACCAACAAAACCAAACGCCATCGAACCCACAAACTGTCACTTCTTTTCTTATAATTAACTCATGGCAAAATAGAGGCTCATCATAACATCTTTCTCAGATACTGTATATAAAACTAGCCTATTTACAATATGTGACCAGCAACATGATTGCAGTTACAGAAAGATGGTGTTATTAGGAGTGAGTTCTGGGTTTGACACAGAAATGTTTCAAATTCGGTTTGTTCAAACGAGAAGTACAGTAGGGCACAGAAACCCTTCATTTCAAGACTTAGCGCTTTAAGACTGGAATACCAGGTCATGTCATAACTTTCGCACTAAAGGACGTCAGATTGGTCCAGTTTCAAAGTAACAATAAGACCTACAAGAGCTGAAGTACTAATCACATTTTTGGCATCCAACAGTGTTTCATTTGCCAGTGAAAAAGCTTTCAGTTCCAAAAAAAATAACTATGAGTTACATGGTTCCGTGTTTAAAACAAAGTTATTTCCTGAAATGCTGATTAACAATGGGTGCCAGAAGCCAGTATAATGATGAGGCATGCACAATGAGAGAGCAAGTGGAATAGGCCCAGTGTGATAGACCCCGATCGCACTGCTCCACCGACATACAGGTGAGCATCAGCACACCTGACTGGTGTCCCCACAAGGTTTTGTCGACATTTTCAACAGTTCTTTTTCGTTCAGAGAGATAAGAAAAGAGCAATGTTTCATGTGAAAATCTCAAAGAAAGGGAAATGTTCACAGTCTTCTCACAGGGCGTGGAAGTGTTACATTCATAACAGGAGCACGTCCCCACAGTAGGGCTGGCGGGATATATCCCACTGATGGTCACCTCAGGTCAAAACAAGGTGGACACAGAACACAGGAGCGGAATCATAGAACCACACACACATTCCAGAACAGAACTCACAGAATCAGAACATTAATGCAAAAAAACATCCAGTGTTCCATAAAAGAAAAACAAGAAATCAACAAAGAGCAATCTCAAAGAGTCTAGTCCAGCATGACCCCCTGCCCAGACTAAGGTATCAGAACAATGAGTCGGACTTCCCAGCATGCATTGCTGACGCCAGTGAAGCCACGTGAAGCAGGATTAGTTGTAAATAAACACGGCGGCTTTTGCTAGTGGTCTGGGAAGAGTGGTGCAGCGGCTCCTAAAGCCTAATATGCCAGACGACTAGGACTCTGCACTCTAAGATCTCATTGTGTGTGTGGGTGGGTGAGTGTCTGCTTTGCCATGTGTATGCATGTGCAAGCACATCTTATGTGTTTGTGTGTGTATGTACGCACTTGCGGCTTGGGCACGAATGCAATTCTCTGTGCGACTGTGGGCCTCAGGAATTATCCCTTCACAGAGCAAGATGGCTGGGCCTGAAGCAGGCAGAGCCAAAATGGCTACTGGCGTGTGCTTGACAACCGTCAGTTCCCTAAAAATAAAAGCCTGCACAAGGCAACACCAACAAGCTCAAGTATCAAGTATCCAGTTCTAGCTCTTCTGTGTGCTCGGAACCTTTCCAGATTGCAGTGCGTCTCACAATCAGATGGTGTCGGTCTTTGATTGTACCGTTGATTATATACAACACGTGTGCAATGTACTACAAAGCAATTCAAGTGTCAGTGAGACTATAGTCATGTGACACAGCAGGGTGGAGTCAGGGAGCAGGGGGGGGGGGGATTGTTTGTTTGTTTGTTTGTTTTGTTCTGTTTGTTTCATAAACAACAAACACAGCGTCAATGACAGTAACCATCAGGATTGTGGATCTGATAACCAGTCGAAAGCTCACACCTCGTCTTGTTGTTCTAAACCAATTTCATGAACGACAACAAAAATAAAAAAGTGTATCGTTTTCCATCCATTTCATCCATCAAAAACCTCCACATCAGGAATGAACTGATATAAAGTACCACAAGAAGACTGCATGGACTCACAGAGGTGGGAACCATGGGCAAACTCCCCAACATAAAGTTCAACATTAAAGTTGAGTGGTATTTAGAAGACACTTCTGTCCAAAGTGGCTCGCAACTACAAGTTCGGGAATAATAGCCATGCTGGGGTCCATTTTCCAAAAGCATCTTTGCTAACTATGATAGGAACTACCTTGGTAGTGTTTTCGCGATTTGAGTTGATTTGAGCGCATGCAGAAATACTTACGCTTCATATTGTCTAATATCATGTTGGAAGCATATTTGTTAGCTCTTACTAAAATGTGACCGAAATACGACCGAATATCAAAACTGTATTTCTGTAATGCTTACGTGTGACTCAAACACGGTCGACACACATTTGCCAGTGACGCTACCACGGAAGATGCTACTATGCTTTTGGGAAAAGGGCCCCTGACCGATTGTCAGACGGTGATGTCAGCACCTAGCCTGGTCCTACCGCCTGTGACTACGTTTCTCTTCGTCATACAGTCTGGAACAAAGTAATAAGAATCTGTCTCCGTAATGGGCGGAGGCTTATTTCAAGGTTTAAAATCCCTTAACCAATCAGCAACGTTTGGTAATTACGTATGCTGAACATTGAGCTCTGCGGAACATTTTGTTAGGGGCAGCCGTGGTCCATTGGTTAGCACTCTGGACTTATAACCGGAGGGTTGCCAGTTCGAGCCCCGACCAGTGGGCCGCGGCTGAAGTGCCCTTGAAGTGCCCCCTGTAAAACTGGCTGTATCTTGGAAAGTATTGATCTTACATAATAGTAATTTTACAGTGTGTCTCCTGGGTAACATAGGCACACCTGGTAATTTTTTCAGAATTTTTTGAGACCTAAGTGCGTGGGCCCTGGTTGAATTGACGTGGAATGACCCTGATTCATGTAGTACACTGCGTTTAGGTTTAGTTATCACCATCTGATAAATCAAACTTTTCCCAAAGCCAGTTGGAAGGAGAGTTATACGACGTCCTTGCCATTTATAAAATTGACAAGACAAGCCTCTTGTTCCTGCTTTAATTGCGTGATGCCCTCGAGAGTTGAAACAACTTCACGGATAGCTTCTAGCGTTTCTTCCTCCGTCGCCATTGTTGCTATACTGTTGAACTACAAGCTTCGCTGGACTACAAGCAACTCGGCAGGCAAGTTCCGCGTCATCACTCAACTGTTCGCTGAATGGCTCGGCTACACGCGAGCCGTATAATGTTGGTTGGGTCAGACTACGTGCGAGGCTGAAATCAAATTTTTGCCGGAAGTACGTAGGATGGTAACGACCAGGCTAGTCAGCACCGCTCCACCACTAGCAATCAAAATGAAAAAATATACTATCACATTGAAGAAGTGAAAAAGAAGACGAAGAATAAAGTGCCAGAAAATAAAACAAACTAAAAACAGTCTCCAAAATACTGTTGCAAAGCACTCAGACATTTCCCGGGGTCATCGGGGGTTTCGGGTCTCGAAACATCATACACCCTTTAAAAAAATACAAAAATGACAAATGAAACTCCAGACAGGCAGTCTCCTTCTCCATTCCACTGTGAATGATGAGGACATGATGAAGATGATCTGAGCAGCTGGCCCAAGGGCCATCCGATGAGGAGCAGCACTGCGTCCATCCAGCGTGGCTGGGCTCTGTGCGTCCCTCAGGGCTGATACTAGTTCCTCAGGGCTGATACTAGTTCACTCATTCAGAGGCATCTGAAACCAGTTTGGACAGTTCAGGTGCGGGTCCAGTCTCCAGGTTTTACAAATTCAGAACCACACGTAGCAGCTCAAGAGACGCAGGTTTGAAAGGGGACAACTAAACCCAGGCACGCACACTACCTCTCTCTCTCATACACACACACAAACACATTCTCTCTCTCACACACCCACACACATACACACACACACACACACTGTCTCTCACTAAAACATACACACACTCACTCACACACACACACACACTCTATTTCTCTCTTCCTCTCACTCCCCCTCTTTCAGGTCGGCCGTTTTGAGAACAGAGTCCTCGCCGAGGATCTTGCAGAGCTCGTTGAGGCGCTGTTGCATCTTGGGAATGCCGGCAAGCTGGCTCTCGAGCCGCTGCTTCTCCTCCGTCAGCGAGAGACGTGTCGCCGTGTCCAGTTGTTCGAAGCGCCAGCCGCCCTCCCCGTCGAATTGCAGCAGGTGCGTGTGGTACTTCCTGTAGAGGAGGAGGTGGAGGGGACATGGGAGTGGCTGTTCATTTTTACCATGTAGAAAAGCATTATGGGAATTGTAGTTGGAGAACTATGCCATAAAAGTACCACACAAAACACATTATGTCTGAAAAAACCTTGAAAAATTGAAAGATTGCATTATAAAATGCACTACATTTCAATGTGAAATTGTTTAGTCACTGTGTGTGTGTGTCTGTCTATTCGTGTGTATGTGTGTGTGTGTGTGTGTGTGTGTGTGTAGATGGAGCTCACAGCTCACCAGAGAGAGGGCCTGTGCGTGATAGATAGCAGAGATATCCCAGCATCCTTTGCGGCCTGGAAGATCTTTCCCTCCACATCGATGCTGACAGCACTCGTACACTCATCCAGGAGGGCGTACTTGGGCCTGAGAGGTGAAACGCCGCACAGAGACACAAAGAGCATGAGAAATCACCAGCCGTGTATGTATGTGTGTGTGTGTGTGTGTGTGTGTGTGTGTGTGTGTGTGTGTGTGTGTGTGTGTGTGTATGTGTATGTATGTGTGTGTATGTGTATGTGTGTGTGTGTGTGTGTATGTGTATGTATATATGTGTGTGTGTGTGTGTGTGTGTGTGTGTGTGTATATGTATGTATGTGTGTGTGTGTGTGTGTGTGTGTGTATGTGTGTGTATGTATATGTATGTATGTGTATGTATGTGTGTGTGTGTGTGTGTGTGTGTGTGTGTGTGTGTGTGTGTGTGTGTGTGTCTCTCTCTTACTTCTGGTAGAACATGCGTGCCATGCCCATTCTCTGCTTCTCTCCACCCGACAGAACATCCTTCCAGTCCAGTTCTGCATCCCAGCCTGCAGAGAACACAGAACACAGAGGACAGAATGAGAACCCTACAAACACAACCCGGAACACACAGGACAGAATGAGAACCCTACAAACACAACACGGAACACAGAGGACAGAATAGATAGATAGATAGTAGAGATGCACCGATATGGAATTTTAGGGCCGATAACGATAACCGATATTTATTGGTTTGTTGTGGCCGATACCGATACGATAACCGATAATATTACTCTTGAAAAAAAATGTGAAAAGTGATTTTTAAAAAGCGCATTTAATAAGCATAATTTTATTGCAGTAATTTTACCTACCACCAAATGATAGACAGAACTCATAATAGTCCTCAGTAGTACGGCAGTGAACGTCAGTAAATTGCGAGTGAGTGGCTAGAGAGTTTGAATCGTTTTCATTTAGGACTAAACGCTCATAAACGGCTCATCTTGGAATAAGCTACAGTATAGCGACCAAATCAGAGTTTGTGAGGGAAACTTAGGGAAGGTTTAGTTTCAACTGCGGGTAACTGAATAAAGCTGCAACTCCTCAGACTGTATCTTATGTCCGTCTACTCTGTTGCGCACAACCTGCTGCAGCAGAAATTAAAGGCGTTAGCCCCGAAGGTTTTATGGGTTTTATTACTTATTATGATGACCTGTCTGGAACTGAAGCACGAATGGTTAGCATATTTCTAGGTAATAATACAAAACCTAAGCTAAAGTAATGCAAATATAATACTAAAACACAACTTAGAACTAGGCCTACTTATGTACTCGTTCCACTAACGAGTTTGTTTATTTGTTTCCCCGACCAGCGCGGTAAAGTGCAAACACACCAGCACAAGACGGCTCTAGATAGGGCTGAGCTCCGCTCTGTTATGGTTAAATGGCGGATCATTCACGAGAGGATTTTGAGATGCACAGATTCTCAAATGAAAGCATATCCACAGATTTTGTTAGAGTGGTGAAATACATTCACACCGCTGACATTATATTGAGGAAAAAGTATAGCCAACCAAGCTCAAGTAGCTCAGTGTAGCAGGACGGACCTTACGTAGGCCTAAATTAGGACTTATATAGAAAAAATATCGGCGCAAATTATCGGCCAGAATTCTGTTATCGGACCGATAATCGGAC
>NC_055978.1:3036611-3079111 GCF_018492685.1 Alosa sapidissima | reverse complement strand
AGTATATATACTCTTTTGATCCCATGAGGGAAATTTGGTCTCTGCATTTATCCCAATCCATGAATTAGTGAAACACACTCAGCAGACACACAGTGAGGAGAAGCACACACTAATCCTGGCGCAGTGAGCTGCCTGCTACAACAGCGGCGCTCGGGGAGCAGTGAGGGGTTAGGTGCCTTGCTCAAGGGCACTTCAGCCCTTCCTACTGGTCGGGGTTCGAACCGGCAACCCTCCGGCGCTAACCAGTAGGCCACGGCTGCCCAGTTAGATACTATCATTCATTATCATGCATTTGACCCATCCATGGTTAGTAAACACACACACACACACACACACACACACTAGGAGTAGTAAACACAGTGAGTAATGAGCACCACTGCTGTGGCATCCGGGGGGGGCAGTTGGGAATTGGGTGCCTTACTCAAGGCCACCTCAGCTTTGACTGTGGACAAAAAAGATTATTATATAAAAAAATAAAATGTTTGTTTGTGTGCATGGGCAATTGTTTGCGAATATGTGTGTGTGTGTGTTTATAGTCATTTTATCAATTATAATCTTTTTTTTTCCCTTAAAGTAGTCTTACCAACTTTTTAAAACTGTTTACTGTTCATTTTTAACTATTGTATTGTTTTGTTTTGTTTTGTAAGAGGCTTTTGGACAAAAGTGTGTGCTAAATTCCATAACTATAACAATGTGTGTTACCTTGGAGTTGAGGCAGTATGCCATCATGTGTGCTAAATTCCGTAACCATAACGATGTGTTTTACCTTGAAGTTGAGGCAGGACACCACCACGTCACCGTTGGGCGTGATGATCGGAACGCTCTCACAGATGATGCCCTTGTCCACGTCAATCACCTTCCCTGAGAAAACACACACTCAAGAGTTCACACTGGACTTCCTCCTGCATCACACTGGACTTACATATGTATCGAAGCACTCAGTTTCTAAAAGTTTGTTATTTTCTTTGAATTGTTAAAACAACCAACAACAGCAGATGTGGAGCCTGAACTCACTCTCTCACTGCTGGAACAGTAGTAGCTCTATCGCCACTAACTCACTCTCTCACTACAGGTAGTAGCTCTATCACTACTAACTCATTCTCTCACTGCTGGAACAGGTATCGGAACTCCCCCTATTACCATCGGTCCCATATTTCCGCCATCTTGTGTGTATGTGTCACTTAATATCACATTTCTATACAAACCAAGATGGCGGATTCCTAAAGAAACGCAAGCACCCACACCATAGGTGTATCTAAATTAGCTATGTACCAAAAATTACATTTTACCGTAACTCGAAGAGCTGTAAACAGTGTTGTAAGGCTGCGTGTACACATCCGCTTGGAGCTCCAGTGGAATTTTAATTTCATGACGAGAATTCTCGGTCTAACCGTTCATGTGCCGTTGAAACGGCGTAAATAGGCGACCCATCAGGCCAGCACTATAACTCCGAGCGTGGTGAACAAAATCGGATATTTCTTGCAGTAAATGCTCCCGTTAAGAACCAAACCAGATTTTGTTAAAATCTACACACCTATGGCTACTGAAAAATGTAAGGTTAATTTAGCAAATGTTATTTTGAAGTGTTAAAAAACATCGTTGTTTTAGAATTTCCGAACAAAAGTGGTGATAATTGGGGGTGCTACGATAGTAGCTCTATCACTCATTCTCTCACTACAGGTAGTGGCTCTATCACTACTAACTCATGGTACAGTGGTAGTTTTATCGCTACTAACTGGACATAGGCAAGCGGAGTCGTCGTCATGGCGGCGGCATTGTTTAGAGCAGAATAAGGTGAATATATAACAGTAATCGCTAGAGAGATAGATACTGCTGACAACCTCTGATGACCTACAGCGCTTAAGCTGTGGTATGAAACTGAACATCCTGTACTGAGGAGCTGAAATGATAGTGAGCATGTCTGCACACGCACACACACACACACTCACACACACACTCTCTCTCTCTCTCTCACACACACAGTCAAATCAACAACTGGGCTGAGAGTTGACTGATGGAAAAGAGAAGTCAGTATGACTGCTGTTAACCACAACCACAGTCAAACAAAGCGCACGAGCACACACACACAAACACACACACACACACACACACACACACACACACACACACACACAACCACAGTCAAACAGAGCACACATGCACACACACACACACACACACACACACACGTTCACAGACAAACCACAGTCAAACAGAGCACACACACACACACACACACACACACACACACACACAACCACAGTCAAACAGAGCACACAAGCATACACACACACACACACACACACACACGTGCACAGACAAAGCACACAAGCACACACAGCCAAACCTTTCTCAGTGTGGTCAGATGAGTATAACTGTGTCACACAACAGGACAAACAGGGTATCACAGTAAACAGTAGACATCATCACATAGACAGGATATCACTCAGCTTCTCAAGTTCGATGACCTCACACACGAAACGTTGGTGCATAATTAAAGCAAGACAGAAGCCTTTTCACCCATATATACATATTCTGTAGGTTTCAGTTAAAAGACTCTATTGGGCAGGGCAGTCTAATAGAGTGTGGCAGCCACCCGGAAACTAGTTTTTAATGGTAGTATTTTAACGGTTCCTGGTTTGTAAGAAAACATCTCTATGGGAAAATGAATGGAGTGTTTGCAAATACGGTTCAAATAAGGTCTGAGTGAACTAACGGTCGTCGAAAGCCTAAGCATTATATCTATGTTCTGCTTATTCCAGGAAGTGATCTTACATCCAACACATCATCTGGTATGTACTGTAGCTTAGCATAATCTGGTGCTACACCCATAACACATCTATGTTCTGCTTATTCCAGGAAGTGATCTTACATCCAACACATCATCTGGTATGTACTGTAGCTTAGCATAATCTGGTGCTACACCCATAACACATGTGTTAGCATAGCATCATCTGGTGCTACACCCATAACACATACTGTAGCATAGCATCATCTGGTACTACACCCATAACACATGTGTACTGTAGCATAGCATCATCTGGTTTCAAATCAGGGAAGTGGGAGGGAGGCTGAACTCGTAGATCACCCCAGACGTTACTGTCCGTTACAACAACTGGGGTTCAATAGTGTAGTCTCTATTTCTTGACAACTTCCGAAGTTATAACACAGGGTCTATGGAAATTGACCCTCTCTGGGGACCAGCCCCCTAACTTCTAAGTTTCCAGGACTTTACTGTGCAACAAGCCATGGCCCCAAGTGTTTTTATTTTTGCCATTTTTGGATGTGTTTTTGTAAACAACACATCACTAACTGATGACGGACAGCCCAGTGTCCACTGGAGAGTTGTGGTTCATTTGATTGGGTTCCAGAGTCTGCTGTGACCTGTGACCTCTGACCTCTGCTAGTGCTACACTGTGTCTCCATGCACTGATTAGAGATGTGACTTCTTCACCTTCTGAGTGGGTGACAACCAGATCTCGCACTGTAATCTAGCTTAACTGAAAGGGGGATTTTTAGGAAGCTTTGCTTTCTATATTTTCTATGTCAATTACTTAAGTAATGAGTCTCTTTGGTTGAAAATATCTGAATGTTTGTGTGTGTGTGTGTGTGTTTACCTTTAATGTCCAGGGGTCCATCGATGTGCAGTGCCAGGCGTCCGGTGGCCGCCTCGTCCCCCCCTGAGAGCGAGGAGCGCTTGTACACGCCCCTCTGCACCTCCCCAAACACCAAGAACATGTTGTGCACACGCGCCGTGTAGCCCGCTAACTCTGTCACCTGCGGGTAGGGGTGGGGAGGGAGGAAGACAGAGAGAGGAGAGAGGAGAGAGGGAGAGAGAGGAGAGGGAGGGAGAGAGGGAGAGAGGGAGGGAGGGGGAGAGAGAGAGGGAGAGAGAGAAGGAGAGAGAGAGGGAGAGAGGGAGGGAGGGGGAGAGAGAGAGGGAGAGAGAGAGAAGGAGAGAGAGAGGGAGAGAGACAAGGACAGAGAGGAAGAGAGAGAACCAGAGAGAGGGGGAGAGGGAGAGAGAGAACGAAGGGAGGGAGAGAGAAGGAGAGACAGAGAGAGAGGGAGGGAAAGAAGGAGAGAGGCAGAGAGAGGGAGGGAGAGACAAAGACAGAGAGGGAGAGAAGGAGAGAGAGACAAAGACAGAGAGGTAGAGAGAGAACCAGAGAGAGGGGGAGAGGGAGAGAGAGAAAGACAGAGAGAGAGAGGGAGAAAGACAGAGGTATAGAGAGAACCAGAGAGAGGGGGAGAGGGAGAAATAGACAGAGAAAAGAAAGAGAATATAAGAGGGATGGAGGGAAGAGAGAGATGGAGGGAGAGACAGAGAAAAGGGAAAAGGAAGGGTATAGGGAGAAAACAAACATAAAGTTGAGTGTTTGCCTTCAGATACCTAGTGTTTCTCTTGCATCATTGGTCAGCACAAACTCTGCTGTGTGTCTGTGTGTGTGTGCATGTGTGTGTACTGTATATATATGTGTGTGTGTGTGTGTGTGTGTGTGTGTGTGTGTACATACGTGTGTGTGTACATACGTGTGTACTGTATATATATGTGTGTGTGTGTGTGTGTGTCTGTGCATGTGTGTGTGTGTGTTTGTGTGCCTCTGTGTGTGTGTGTGTGTGTGTGTGTGTGTGTGTGTGTGTGCCTCAACACACCAATGCCAGCATGCCAAACTATTACCCAACAAAAGCAATGTGGAAATAAGACTTTAAGCTGCAATGACATGATGTGTGTGTGTGTGTGTGTGTGTGTGTGTGTGTTTAAAACAGTTTAACACATTACGCTTGCAATACACCCTTTCCAAAAGATGAAGTGAAGTGACGAGACATATTTACATCCAACACATGTGGCGTGTCTTTATACAGCCGTTAACACACACATGCTAACACAGTAAACACACAGGTACAAAAAATGATGACGTGAAATTACATGTCATATTTACGGCCGAAAAGCGTGAACTATCCACACTGGGCTCAACAGAGTCCTGTGACCTTTAGTAACCGCTATAATCCATCTTTGTTTTTTTCATTCACAAAGCTGCAGGCTCCATTCAGTGATCGTCTCTTCACAGAGCACAGTGGAACAGCTCCTAAACTATAATCCACATTTGGCCAGTTCATTCACAGAGCCACAGGCACCAGTCAGAGATCAGCCCTTCATAAGAAATCACGCAGCTGCTGAGAAAACACTCCTTAGCCCAGTGCCTTTATTTGCTATTGTGTACCCACATACTGGTGTGCCAGTAAGAAACAGCCCATGGCAACATCCTATTTGGACTTATACACTTATTCTTTTGGCTGACACTTTTATTCAAAGCGACTCACTGTATAAATGTAAATTATTCCCATACGGGCCAGTCTCCCCAGAGCTACTCAGGGTTAAGTGCCTTGCTCAAGAGCACAACGGTGGCCCCTTGGACTTGAACCCACAACTTGTCTGGCTACTGCATGCTAGCTGCTAATCTAGCACCGCTACTTTATTTGCTATTCCATGCCCACACGTGTGGCTACTGCATGCTAGCTGCTACGCTAGCACCGCTACTTTATTTGCTATTCCATGCCCACATGTGTGGCTACTGCATGCTAGCTGCTACGCTAGCACCGTTACTTTATTTGCTATTCCATGCCCACATGTGTGGCTGCTGCATGCTAGCTGCTACGCTAGCACCGCTACTTTATTTGCTATTCCATTCCCATATGTCTGGCTACTGCATACTAGCTGCTTTGCTACCAATGCTACTTTATGTCCATGCCCACATGTCTGGCTACTGCATGCTAGCTGCTACGCTAGCACTGCTACTTGATGTGCTATTCCATGCCACATGTGTGGCTACTGCATGCTAGCTGCTACGCTAACACTGCTACTTGATGCGCTATTCCATGGCCACATATTGGTGCGCCAGTGAGCAACAACCGGGCCTCATAGTCCTTCACTACGCTTCTTAATTCTTTCCACAGGCAGGCATGTGATGAATCGAACTGGCTACACCAGATGTGATAGCAACGAGTACATTTGAAAATAAAAAAATACAAAACAGAAAAAGTGTTTCAATTATGCACCTGGTATAGACCGGCTGTTAGTCCTTCTCTCTGCCTCTCAATTCTTTCCACACACTACACACACTTCACACACTTCACAGACATGATGCACTATGGGCCATTTTCCTGTATGTGGATTTAAGCCTATTCCTCAACTAAAACTTAATGAAGACCCTCACTGGAGATGAGCTTTTAGTCTAGGACTAAGCTCAACCCATGTCCAGATATATACAGCCCTAGATATACTAATGATTGAAAACATAACTACCTAAAACACTCTAAGACATCGCCCTGTGAGTGTTGGCTCATTCATTCATTCCCTCACTCTCCACGTCAAGCTGGTGTGTGTGGCGCGTATGTGGCGCATAATGGCTGCTGTGCATCACCCAGGTGGTGTTCTACTGCTGTGCAGGTGGTGTTCTGCAGGTTCTGTTCTACTGCTGTGCAGGTGGTGTTCTACTGCTGTGCAGGTGGTGTTCTGCAAGAGGTGTTTTACTGCTGTGCATCACCCAGGTGGTGTTCTACATATTGGTGGCGGTTAGTGAAATTCGCCCTTCACTGTAAAGTGCTTTTGGATGCCTTGATAGAGCGCTTCATAAATGCAAGTTGTTGTTGTTATTATATTCTATTAAACACATTATAAATTATAATATTATTATCACCTGCCGCCCTTGGTTCTGTCTCATTAATCATTCTCATGGTGATTCAGTCATTCTGCCTAACGATGATGCCTCAAAGACCGGCGCTTCATTCCAGTCTCCCTCTGGATCAGCTGAGACTGAAGGGACCATTTAACACTGCTTAGCACTGTTTAGGGTACACAGGGAACACACACACACACACACACACACACACAAACACACGCACACACACACACACACACACACAAACACTCCCTTTGATCCTAACATAGGTGTTTATCAGAGAGAGTTGAGTGTGATCGACCTACAGGTGTGAGCAACCTCCCTCCACAGAGACAGGGGGAGACTAGGATCTAGGAGCTCCAGAACAGAGGCTGTTGCCATGGTGCTGCTCCCCAGCATCGAGCTCCCTACACTGGGGAAGCCTCTTCTGAGATGCCCTGGCTGGCCTCCAGGAGTTGGGTGTACTTTACCTACTAGGTGGCATTGATTCCTACAGGGCTCCTCTGCACTGCAGCTTGACTGTTACTCCTCATTTTTGTAAGTCGCTTTGTGTAAAACTGTCTGCTAAATGAATGAATGTAAATGTACGATGTGCTATACAAAGGCTTAGGGCTAGTCTCCGCTAGAGCAGCTTTATGGAGACGCTTTCAACAGTGTGAGGAAGTGCTGAAAGTAAAACATGCAGCTCTGCTTTTGGAGATATCTGTCCGTGGTTACCATTGGGAAGAAGTACTGCAAGTCCAACTGTGGTTAACAGTGTGAGGAAGTACTGATATTTAAACATGTAGCTCTGTGCTAAGCCACACAGCAAACGTCATCAAAATAAAGTACAACAAAATATATGTTCTTTTATTAATGGCTGTATTTCTATGGTCATAATTCTGCAGAAAGACTAAGTATAACAACAGCGTGACTTGTAAAACAAACCTATAAGGTAAAGTATAAGATTAAGTATAGTATGGAAGATAAGTATAGTGAAGAAGATTATTCAAAATACATCAAATAGGTAAAGTTAGAAGATAACTATAGTATGGAAGATAGGTAAAGTATAGACGATAACTATAGTATGGAAGATAGGTAAAGTATATAAGATAACTATACTGTAGTATGGAAGATAGGTAAAGTATGGACGATAACTATAGTATGGAGGTAAAGTATAGAAGATAACTATAGTATGGAAGATAGGTAAAGTATAGACGATAACTATAGTATGGAAAATAGGTAAAGTATAGAAGATAACTATAGTATAGATTGAATTTTGGGTAAGGATTGAAAGCATTGCCTGTATCACAAACAAAAATGAAACAATGCGTGGATTTTATCTGGGAATAGGCTACTGAAGGTAGGGACAAGCTACCTCGCTGGCGTGTTTAATTTGGTTCCTTGGTTAACATAATGTATGCTACGTTTTTTTGCACAAAATTGCGTCTGCTAATGAACTTAAACATAAACACAAACAAGCGTGATCTCCTGTGGAATCCCTGACTGCGCCTTCAACGTTAGCCTACTATTTGTTGACATGAAACCTGAACGAACGAAAGGCAGCTGTTCCTGAAGTTCACTTGCGTCTATTTTTTTTTAAATTAGGCAACTTTTTTTGCAGTGGCGCTTGAATTCCAGGAGCGGCGCTGCGCCACTGATGAATACATTGTAGGGGAAACACTGCACACACACACACATGAACACACACACACACTCACACACCTGTATATAATGTATTACCAGTATTTGCCTAATATGTAAAAAAAAGCAAAAAAATAAGTACACATACTGTATGTCCAGTAATGGCATGTGTGTTGTCCAGTCCATATGTTCAGTAATGGCATGTGTGTGTGTTGTGTGGACAGTGTGCTGTCTCCACCAAGGAGGAAGTAAAAGTCCTACTGTCAAACATGTAGAAACACACAGACACACACACACATCTTTCACAGACACATGCACACACACTAACATAACTGTACGCACACAGACACACACACACACACACACACACAAAACAAACACAGTAGCGCACACAGGAGGAGAGGGAGAAAGCTGTACTGTCAGTTCAACAGATGGTGGATTACTGTCTGTGACGGCTTAGCCACGTGTGAGTCTGCCCCAAAGCCCTGCTCCACTCTACCCACACGGTCAGAGAGCAAGAGAGCACCGTGTGTGTGTGTGTGTGTGTGTGTGTGTGTGTGTGTGTGTGTACAGTTATGTTAGTGTGTGTGCATGTGTCTGTGAAAGATGGGTGGTGGTGTTAGAGAGAGAGAGAGAGAGAGAGAGAGAGAGCTTTCCAAACATCTTTCCTTTCAGCTCAGAGCAGATGTGCTCCTCCTCTTCCTAGCCTGTATGGCCTTTGCCCTTTATTGACATCATTACATCTCCCTCGCAGCCTCACACGACAGCTTCGTGTTCTCACATGACAACTTCCTGTCCTCACAAGACAACTTCCTGTCCTCAGTTTCTATTCCTCGAGCTGCTCTCCCAATCAGGAACTTGGCTTCTTATCAGCCAGCCACAGACACAACATCATTTAGTGCACATGATCATAGCAGGTCTCAGGTAGTATCCATCCCAAGTGTGTGTTGTGTGTCATTTAGGTGCCGTTTACACAACGCCGTTTTTTGTGAAACCGGTGAGGTTTTGTTAGTGCACATGATCACAGCAGGCCTCTGATCTATACAAGATAGGGATTTAATGCACATGATCACAGCAGGCCTATGATCTATACAAGATAGGGATTTAGTGCACATGATCACAGCAGGCCTCTGATCATTACAAGATAGGGATTTAGTGCACATGATCACAGCAGGCCTCTGATACAAGATAGGGATTTAGTGCACATGATCACAGCAGGCCTCAGATAGTATCCATCTCAAGTGTGTGTTGTGTGTCATTTAGTGCACATGATCACAGCAGGCCTATGATCTATACAAGATAGGGATTTAGTGCACATGATCACAGCAGGCCTCTGATCATTACAAGATAGGGATTTAGTGCACATGATCACAGCAGGCCTCTGATACAAGATAGGGATTTAGTGCACATGATCACAGCAGGCCTCAGATAGTATCCATCTCAAGTGTGTGTTGTGTGTCATTTAGTGCACATGATCACAGCAGGCCTCAGGTAGTAACCATCCCAAGTGTGTTGTGTGTTCGGCTGCAGTGTGGCTGCCGTGCATCACCCTGGTGGGTATTGCACATTGGTGGTGGTAACTGTCACTGGTGGTCAGTGGTGGGTACTGCACGTTGGTGGTGGTAAGGGAGGTTCCCGCTTCACTGTAAGGCACTTAAATAAGTCCCTGGTGGTCACTGGTGGGTACTGCACTTAAATAAGTCCCTTCAGGGCGAAGCAAGACCCATTGGGGTCCGGTTTGTCCTGCCCATATTTCCCCGATAATGACCGGCGCTCTATACATTGTCCCTTATGTAATATGATGTTGTAGTATTACAGATTGATGCATTGTCAGTCACTATGTTCTAGAGATCTAATGTCATGCACAAACACATCCAGACTTCCTCATTCCCACCATGCCTCTGGGTTCATAGACTTAGGGATACTAACTAAATGCTTGAGTAAATCCCTGTCTTGTATAGATCAGATGTAGCCAGACTGGAGTGAGACACACCCTTTCACAGGAATTCAGTTGACACACTCTAAACCCCTCATTGCCCCCAGGCTGCTGGGATGGACGTAAAACATGCGCACAGGTGTAGGAAGGCCCAAAGATAGCGCATGCATTACTCAGATAAACCACTATCTTCTAGAGATCAGATGCAGCCAGACTGCTGGGCCTCTCACAGGAATGAACACACTCTAAATTCTTCATTCCTACCAAGCCTCTGGGACGCAGCTAGGAAAACATGCAAGCCGCTGTTGTGTGTGTGTGTGTGTGTGTGTGTGTGTGTGTGTGTGTGTGTGTGTGTGTGTGTAGGGGGGCGGGTGTAGGGGGAGCAGGACCTGTCAGGATCTGTCCCAAATTATACCCGTTCCGACTTCCGAGTCACGCTTCATGTTCCACAAAGAGCTGCAAGTGTGCACACACACACACACACACACACACACACACACACACACACACACACACACACACACACACAGCCTCACACACACAGACACACACTCACTCACACACACTCACACACACACACACACACACACACAGCTACACCAACCCCAAAATGCTTTTTTCAATCCGCTGATGCATCTTGCCTAATGATCCTTCCCACTTGCCGTAGATCAATCTCATGTGCCTGGCTGAGGGCCAGAACCTAAAAAGAGACCCCCTCAGGCGGCACAAATGAGAGGCGAGGATAGAATAAGGAATGTGTGTGTGTGTGTGTGTGTTTGTGTGCGGGGGCGTCTGAGTGTGTGTATGTGTGTGTGTGTGTGTGTGTGTGTCAGAGAGTGTGTGTGGAGGAGGAGTCTTGCCTCCTTGAAATGTAGGAGGAATATGGTGTGTGTATGTGTTTTAAGGTGGTATGTGTGTAAGGACTGAGGTGTGTATGCATGTGTGTGTGTGTGTATGTGTGTGTGTGTGTGTGTGTGTGTGTTTATGTGTGTGTGTGGAAGCTGGGGGACTCCCCTACTCCCCTCTATGTAGTAGGAATGCAGTGTGTATGGTGTGTGTGTATGGTGTGTGTGTGTGTGTGTGTGTGTGTGTGTGTGTGTTTTGTGTGAATGGGGAGTAGTGGTGGGGACTGACCTCTTTGTAGGAAGACATGATCCTCTCGATGGCGTCGGCTCCTGACGCCAGGAGGTTGCGTGCGGTGGTGAAGGCCTCGGTCCTCTCGCTCACCATCACCTGCGTGTGCCCGTCGGCCATCTCTGAGGAGGAGACACACAGCCACAGTCAGGTAACTCAGTCAGATAATTAACTCTCAGCCAGATAACTCAGTCAGGTAACTAACTCTCAGTAAGACTTTTTCAGGTAACTAACTCCAGATAACTAACTAACCAGATAACTCTCAGTCAGGTAACTCCGTCAGATAACTCAAGCAGATAACTTATGTGTGTTGGGTTGTTAGATCCATGCACAATTCCCTGGTCAGGACACTAAAGGTCGTGATATGCTCCCACGTCTGTGTTCCGTGGCGCGTAACGAGAATTGCGCCATCAACGCGTATGTGGGGGTTTTGTGTGCCTCCCAACAATTGGGACCCCGCATCAATGACGCACATCTTTGACGTACATGGAAAAGCATACATGTACCACAAGTCCTAGTTGCTACTTATGGATAACTAGCATCTGGGGATAGGGAGACATATTCACTGCAAAGCACTCAGTTGACTGACTATTACACTAACTCCATAGCACGCACAAGTGGGTCTGCTTGTGCCTAGTATTAACTCTAGCATGCACAAGTGGGTCTGCCTGTGCCTAGTATTAACTCTAGCACGCACAAGTGGGTCTGCTTGTGCCTGGTACTAACTCTCTAGCACGCACAAGTGGGTCTGCTTGTGCCTAGAACTATCCCCATAGCATGCACAAGTGGGTCTGCTTGTGCCTAGTACTAACTCCATAGCACGTACAAGTGGTTCTGCTTGTGCCTAGTACTAACTCCATAGCATGCACAAGTGGGTCTGCTTGTGCCTAGTACTAACTCCATAGCACGCACAAGTGGGTCTGCTTGTGCCTAGTACTAACTCCATAGCACGCACAAGTGGGTCTGCTTGTGCCTAGTATTAACTCTAGCATGCACAAGTGGGTCTGCCTGTGCCTAGTATTAACTCTAGCACGCACAAGTGGGTCTGCTTGTGCCTGGTACTAACTCTCTAGCACACACAAGTGGGTCTGCTTGTGCCTAGAACTATCCCCATAGCATGCACAAGTGGGTCTGCTTGTGCCTAGTACTAACTCCATAGCACGCACAAGTGGTTCTGCTTGTGCCTGGTACTAACTCCATAGCACGCACAAGTGGGTCTGCTTGTGCCTAGTACTAACTCCATAGCACGCACAAGTGGGTCTGCTTGTGCCTAGTACTAACTCTCTAGCACGCAGAAGTGGGTCTGCTTGTGCCTACTACTAACTCTTGTCAGGAGGACCGAACGCACACCAATACCTCTCAGCAAGATGCTGGTCACAGAGAGGTTATGAAGTAAAACAGGATGAAACTGCACACTCTGTTTGGCAACGTTTCGTCTGTGGTGCCTTTTTCAAGCGTCTTCAGACACTTCTACTAACTCTGCCATTCTTATTTCCCACACAACAGCTAGGTCCAGAAAGGGCCCAGCAGACTCTGAACTAGCCCATATCAGAGCAGATTCCAATCCATTCCAGAAAGAACCGGTGGATTATCAGTACACTGAGTACCAGTTTTAGTTCACAGGAAGTGTAGAGCACTGTGCCTGTTGGAACTACAGAGATGGATTTGTACAGTATGTCAGTGAGAGAAACACACACAGTACACTCTACACACTACTGTAGTCTAACAGTACTGTGAGCGTTCCTTCCTCTCACTAACTTACTCTACAGATCCGTCTCTGTAGTCCTGACATGCAGTCTGGAGTCTAGTCTACTCCATCCAACACTGAACTTCCACAGCACAAACCAAACTGCAGAAGCACTTGCTATTCGGACCTTGATTGTCCTTGAGTGCCACGTGCTTTTTAAAAAACTAAAAAATCTAACATGACTTATTGTCAGTATAATGCACAACAGTTAAACATAAACAAACAGAGACCTGAATTATTATTGAGAGGTGGTGCAATGACAGGGTGCGTGAGGTGGCAAGGACATTAAGCAGCCATTTCCTGATTTCAATGCTGGTGATTTCCATGTGGTTTACTATACTGTGCCACTCACGCCCCCCAAGCTGAGTGCCCATACAGGCTTTGCGCGGGGACTCTCTTTTGGATAACAAATGCAGTCGGCCGAAAGGAAGGACATTAGTTGTTTGTTTGTAGCCATTTGAAATGCAAATGTAGGGTTTTGAGCATGCTTAGTAACAGCGGGGCTCTACTTTCTAAAGCATCAGCATCGAGCTGTTGTCACACACATCACGTTAAAAGTATCCCCCTGCGCTGCGCTTTACACGGACTGCGTGCACTGCAGGGCATTGACAGCTGTGACGGGAGGGGGTGGGGTGAGAGGAGGCGGAGGAGGGTGCGTGCATTCGGTGCGATCCGATCCGATGCGATGCGATGACCGGATGCAGACTGCAACTAGGCTGCTCTCCATCCTGGTGACACTCACCGTTGTCAGCGAAACCGGTAGCTGTGATGATTGGCACCGCCACCATGACAAGGCCGCTGCCGCTCCACACGTACTTCATGAGAAACTGCTCGAGCATGATGTACCACAGGCGTTTGGACAGGATGAGGTTCATCTGCTCGGCCAGGGCCCGGTAGCACTTCTGCAGCTGTCGCATCTCGACCTGAAGCCAGGACACAGACAAACACGGGGGTGACATGATCAGATGAGATCATGATCAGAGAATGAAACAGTAAAACACTCAATCACACTGACAGCTATAAATCGCAGCAGATCAAACGCAATTGACAGGTGATTGCGTCTGATACACATGCTAGTCTACATGCATCTGTCTGAGGGAGGCCGGCTGTCTGGCTGGCTTACCTTGTGTCCCCGGTAGAATGCTATCTCTTCTGCATTGGCAATGATTCTCGAGTGCACGTAGCGTAGATATCCTTTCCTGTGGGCCTCCTCTGCCACGAGTTTGCCAAATTTCGGCGAACATGCCCGTAGCACCTTGGCCGTGGCGAACACAACTAGTCCGGCTAATAGTGTTGGTCCACTGGCGTTAGCCCCACGGGACCGGGCTGTCTGAATGAGAGTGTATGACGTGAGGACCACATCCAGAATGGGTTTGGTGAGGTTAGAATACAAATGTGCGATGGACTGAGAAAACATCATCACGTCCTCCGTGAGCGACTGGTCCGGGTTAGCCAGTCTACCGTCCATGTTGCTAACCTTATAGTAGGTCTGGTCGGTGAAATAGGTTTTGTATGCATGGTTCACCAACCGGGTACGAAAAGCCAGCGCCAGCTTGCACTCCAGGTAGCGGATAGCGCTGTTCACGAACGTAGCTGGAATAGCAATGAGGAGCCATTTCATTAGCTTGAAGATGAAGCTCCTGGGTTTTTTCTCCACGATCGTTTTCACAATCTTACCGTCCAATCCAGCCACATAAATAGATAAAAACGTCCTAGAGACGAGTGCAACAGAGTGTAAACACAACAAACCTAGCTCCTTTGTTAAAAGCTTGGGAAATACTATTTTAACGAGTTCCAGGACCTGCTTGAAAAATTCTGCATCCACACCGGGAGATTTCTTGTGGGAAGGCACTATGTCCATCGTAGATTTCTTGACGACCAACGATCCATTTTCCTCTCCTCTTGAAGGTGGCTGGTTTTTTGACTGTTTTCGTTTGTTGATCTGTTTGCAGATGATGGGGTAGAGCGTTTTCACGCTGTATGCAGCAACCACAAGAAAGGCTGCCCGCTTCGCCGCTGCAGACCGGTTCCATTTCACGTTGGTCGCTGCAAGAAGTATGTTAGACATCTTTTCCTGTTACACGACTAGATACAATCTACTATTGAAACTGTACCATATCCATCGATATCTTTGACGTCTTGATACAAGCAGGAGAATAGCCTAGTCCATCAACACTACGACATAGCACTGACTCCTGAACCGCTAGATTGCTTCGTGCGTTTCCGTCATCTAGTTGTGACTGGCCTCCGAAATAATCCGATTGGTTCGCGGGGCAAATGACGCAGACTACAAGCCAACTGTACATACTGTAAGTTTAACATCCAGAAAAGGAATTCCTCTTGTTAAAGTAACTAGCCGAAGCTGCGCTTTCTTATTCTTATTCCTGCAATATGACGTTATGCTAACCTTTCTGTGTAAAAAATAACCGCTACTAGAATCAAATCATTCTGACAACAGCACTTGCCCCTGCCTCGAGAGATCTCTCGCGCAAAAGTGAAGCGGCAGCACTGAACTGTCAGAACCATAGACTGTATACAGTCTATGGTCAGAACTGTCATGTCAATCTATATTTATGTTAATAGGATATTCTAAATGAAACACACTTAGCTAAGCTACAATCTTACTAAACATCCTAACATTACCCTGTGTCTGTTCATTAGTGTGTTGTCCCAGTTATTAACTTGTAACAATTATATTACATGTTAGTGTAAGTGAATTCATCCTGGTAACACAACTGAAGAAAGATGAATTGGGTTGGAGGGTCTCGGTGAGTTAGCTGGCTAGCGTTAGCTAAGTTAGACATTTTGCACGTCAAGCATTCAGCAAGTTGATGAGAGTCGATGTTCACTGAATGATTCTCATTTGAAATTCATATTGTATTTATTTGTATTTAACCTGTAACATAATATTCACATTACTTTTATTCAGATACTGTATGGGAGTTTTTTTTAATTGTATTTTATCTGATGTTACTTTGTTTTCAGGAGTCGTATTATGATGAAAAACGACACAAAGAAGCAAAGGGTAAACAGTTACAATTACCAATTATTTCCTATTAAAGCTGTTGACAGTCAAGTTGCTAGTACTGTATATCTTCTTTGTTACCTAAACTTGTTTATTCTGTGTGTTAATTAACCCCTTCTAAGGAATACTTTGCCAAGAAAAGGTTAGAGAATAAACTTCAAACTCTAGGATTACCCACTTCCCCCAAACGAGAGAGCACCGGAAGTATGGATCTGGTTACATTATTTATTGTAAACCAGATTGCAACAAAGAAAACAAAAGCAAGTAAGCAGGCCTATTGCTATAGTTAACCAGCCTTTATTGTTTAATGAATGTCATTTTTATACTCTATGACTTATCACTGCCCATTTCAGGCTGTTTGAGGTTTGAGTGATACAGTATGTGCCTCCACACACAGGTCAACCTAAAGTCACACACTTCCGGGAGCTGAAAGGACCGAACAGAGCCAGGCCAGGCCAGCTCCTAGCGTTACCCATGAGTCCATGCTCACCCTCCCGCCTGCCTCTCGCCGAGGTTCAGCCCCTGCACAGGTGCTCCTTCCTTACCTGTACCTTAGCCTACCTGGTGTATACATCTTGTTTATGGAACTGTGATTCTCAGTTACATGATTGAATTCCCCAAGACTATATCACTTCAACATTAATTTAATTCCTGTATTCCGCAGCAGCACACCATTTGAAAGAGAGAGGACTTTTGTGAAGAAGAGAAAAACACATTTTTCTCTGTTTAAGCAGCCCGAGGTGAGGAGGAATTACAGTCTTGCAAGGCAAACTTTTTACTATTACATTCTGTAAATTCAGCTTGTGTGGTACATTATAGTTAAATTCCCCTATATCCCCCAATCTAAGCCCCCATTGGAGCACGCCTGCATCAGTATTAAACGCTATGTTTGTATTGGTCAAAATGCTACAGTATATGATTGTCATTACAAAGGTTTAACAAAAAGATAATTTCAATGTCAATCAATTCTGTGCATTTTGTGTGTGTGTGTGTGTGTGTGTGTGTGTGTGTGTGTGTGTGTGTGTGTGTGTATGTGCTACTCTTACTCTACTTAATGTGGTAGAAGGTGCACTGCAATCAATAAACATGGCATGTTAGCCTTTAAAGTTACATTATATAGTTATATCTGAGATCCTCCTCAGCAGGCCTACTGTATGTCCCTAGTGTGAACCTCAGCACCCTGGGAGAGAGGGCTTTCAGCTACATCGGCCCCAAGCTGTGGAATTCACTGCCAGACTACATCAGACACTGTGACTCAATTACTGACTTTAAAAACATATCTCTTCAAGATGGCTTATGGACTGACTGACTTTTACTTTTATTTTATTTCTTTTGAGATGACTAATTTTAACAACCTTTTTGTTTTTGTTTATTTGTGAAGTGACCTTGGGTGACATGAAAGGCGCTCTAAATAAAATGTATTATTATTATTATTATTATTATTATATCTAAACATATACAGAACAATACATATACTGTATTTATCTACATCATCTTTGCATAAGCTCTACTTCCTCAACCATTTGTGACTCTGTTCCAGCTGTCCCCTGTGCTGGAGTCGAACCTGTCGGACATCAGTGCGCCTGACTACCAGCATCACGTGCGCGACTCCTTCAGCCCCTACTCAGTAGCCTCGCCAGCGAGCGTCAGCTCCGCAGGGCTGTTCCCCTCCCATCAGCCTTCTAGGACACACATACACACATCACCTAACCCCTGGGACATCACACAGCCAGAGAGAAGCCAGGTCTGAGACACAGACACACACACACACACTCACATGCATATATGTTCACAAGTACACACACTCACATACACAACACATACACACACAAAAACACACACACACATGCAACACAGCCAAATGGATTACAAAGTATACATCATCATAGATGTCCATGATGGCTGAAATTGAAGTAACAGAAACAATAATTTTTTTTAGTATTCTCCCTGAGCTTACATGACAAGATAATTAATGTTAGAATTGAATCATACATGACTGATATATGGATGCATAAGCATTGTATGGATGTGTGCTTGCAATTGACTGCTGCATTTCAGACAAGTGGGAATGTACTGACATTCTACTCATGTTGCCATGTTGTAGTTTAATCCCTACTTCCACCCCAGCGGAGAGAGAGAGCGAGAGAGTGTGCGATGGGCAGGAGAAATGCAGGCAGCGACAGCAGGACACACACACCACACACACACCACTACCACCACTATGCCAGTTACCAGGGTCCAGTTTGGAGGCATAGAGACCATGTAAGCGTGTGTGTGTGTGTGTGTGTGTGTGTGTGTGAGAGAAAGTGTGTGTGAAGAGGGTGCAGTTAATCGATGCAGCACACAATGTGCGAACGGACCGCCTCAGTCACCTGCCTGAGACACTGCCACCCAGTATAATGGTAACGGAGCGTACGTTCAATGACCAGTCATCCAAAACTATTTTTACGCTCCGCAAACGGAATGCTTCAGTTGTGTGCCTGGTGTGGCCTGTCTGTTAGAAACACCAGGCAGGCTACACCAGACCACACCAGACCAAACCAGGCAGGCCACACCAGACCACACCAGGCAGGCCACACCAGACCACACCAGGCTACACCAGGCAGGCCACACCAGACCACACCAGGCCACACCAGACCACACCAGGCAGGCCACACCAGGCCACACCAGACTACACCAGGCAGGCCACACCAGACCACACCAGGCTACACCAGGCAGGCCACACCAGACCACACCAGGCCACACCAGACCACACCAGGCAGGCCACACCAGGCAGGCCACACCAGGCCACACCAGGCTACACCAGGCAGGCCACACCAGACCACACCAGATAGGGCACACCAGACCACACCAGGCAGGCCACACCAGGCTACACCAGGCAGGCCACACCAGGCAGGCCAAACCAGGCCACACCAGGCAGGCCAGACCAGACCACACCAGGCAGGCCACACCAGACCACACCAGGCAGGCCACACCAGACCACACCAGGCAGGCCACACCAGACTACACCAGGCTACACCAGGCAGGCCACACCAGACCACACCAGGCAGGCCACACCAGGCCACACCAGGCAGGCCACATCAGACAAGATTGCCGGTTCGAGCCCAACTCCTCCTGACACTGTCGAAGTGTCCTTGAGCAAGACACTTAACCCCAGTGCTCTCGATGAGCAGGTGGACGCCTTGCACGGCAGCCTCCACCATCGGTGTGTGTGTGTGTGTGTGTGTGTGTGTGTGTGTGTGTGTGTGTGTGTGTGTGTGTGTGAATTGTTGAATGTGAGGCATGACATTGTAAAGTGCTTTGGGTGCTCGGAGCAGTCGATTAAAGCGCTATATAAATGCAGTGTTTACCATCATGTCTGGTGTGGCTCAGAGCCTTACCTCTCTCCAGGGCTCTGGTGTGGCTCAGAGCCTTACCTCTCTCCAGGGCTCTGGTGTGGCTACTTCCAGTCATTACAGGAAGCTAGATGTTGCAGCAGCAGACGCTCCGCAAACGGAACGCTTCAGTCTGTGTGTGAGTGTGTGTGTGGTGTGTGTATGTGTGTGCGCACGTGTGTGTGTGTGTGTGTGCGTGTGTATGTGTGTGTGTGCGTGTGTGTGTGTGTATGTGTGCGTCTGTGTATGTCTGTATGTGTGTGTGTGTGTGCGTCTGTGTATGTCTGTATGTGTGTGTGTGTGCGTGTGTGTGTGTATGTGTGCGTCTGTGTATGTCTGTGTCTGTGTGTGTGTGTGTGTGTGTGTGTGTGTGCGCGTGTTATGTTTAGCCTTCCTGTAAGCGTGTGTTCTCCTCCAGCACCATAGAGGGCAGAGGACATGACACGCGCACGGCCGGCTTTCCTCTCGGCGCCGCAGGCAAGAGCACGCCCCAGGAGCCTTTCTTCAGGGATTTCTGCAGTGATGAGTACAACACCCAAGGTAGCGCCTGCTCTGTGAACTCATTTATGGATCATGTTGCATATCTAATATATCTATGAGTCTAACTACGGATCACATTGACCAGCAGCAAGCGCCATATTTCCTATTGTTTAATATGGTTCAATTTTCAGAGCGTAACACAAGCATAGACCATATAATTCCTTAATAAGTCATATAATTCATATAAGTAATATAATTTGTCTCCTGTTCAAAACAAAGTACTTGATTGATTGATTGATTGATTAATGAACATGTACTGTGTTCAAAAGCATAAAGAGTTTGCCTTTTTCCCACTGGGTGATGAAGTCAGATCTTTTGGCATTGCTTTATTTCACCAGCTCCTTATGATAAGGAAGTGATGAAGATCCATCTCCCTGAGAAAAATGCCATCTCTACAATCACAAAGTCAGTATACACACACACACACACACACACACATTCAGAAATACACATATGTACACACACACACACACACACACATTCATACAGAAACACGCATATGTACACACACACACACACATTCATACAGAAACACGCATATGCGCACACACACAGACACACACACACACACACACACACACACACACACACAGCAGTGATGATACTGTCGCTCCTTTCCAGGGGGGCCTCTGAGACGTTCATGTCCTCTGCAGTGGACCTGGGGTTAGTACAGCTGATTGGATCCCACTGTCAAGGGCCGTTAACACCAAGAGTGATAACTACAACGATAACAACATAAAAGTATCACTCTAGCTAATATGAATGACAATGTCCACGCAAACTACTGTATAACGATAATGACACAAAGAACGTTGGGGATCACTTTCAGAGCAATTTTGAGAATGATAAGAAGCTAACTACAATCAGACATCACATTCATCAACACAAGGAGAGACTTTCTTTAAAACTGGTCAGTGAGGATGTTTTTATTGCTATAGTTATAGTTATCTTTATAGTGATCATTCCTGGTGTGTACAGCCCTTAAGTGTGGGACACAGAGTCTTACTTGGAGACGACGGTGAGGAGGGAGACTAGTTATAGGTGTTTTCTTTCCTCCTAAGGGGCATTGTAGAGTCACAGCAGAGAGGTGCTGAGCAGGATCTTGTGAGAACCGTAAGTGTGATGATAATGGGCATTTTAATATTGTTGTGACAGATGTAATTGTATTGGGTGTCCAGTCATAGACTGTTATGGAATATCTACAGCTCACAATTGGGAAGAAGAGTTCCTACATCGACATCTAGTGGTGAAGATTAAAACTGACAAAGAGGAGGACAGAGATTTGTGTCGTATTTTATTACAAATTTCTCAGTTGCTTTGGCACATTTCTCAGATCAGAATGGTGATTCTTAAAACTGTTCAAACTCCATATCATCGTATCACTTGTGCACATCCTTGAAGCAGTTTCTCCCAATTTTGAACAAATAGCAATGCTTTCGTACATCCACGAAACTGATTTTATACAAATGTCTGCTTTTTTTATTTTCTAATGTCATGTTGGTCAAAATGCATTATACTGGTTCCCTGCTGAATAGTCCCACCCCATAAAACAAATTGGCTTTATTTCATCACTTGTCATAATCTGTTTAGCAAATGTATGTGACCTGACAGACAGGAATGTCAGGATATACAGTATAGAAAGATGTACAGTGGTGCACAGTTCTGACCAAGGGGTGTTTTACGTTATATTGGATATTTTTCTTTTGTACAATGCTGTAAAAGACTTAGTTTTCTTTATACTGTCACAATGTCTGTCAACAGTATAAACTTTGAAACATATCCGCTGTTTTGCAATCAACCCCCTCCACACACAATAATGTGTAACCTTGTAGTTTTGGAATAGATAATAGTGTTGCCTTGCACATTGTTTATTAGAAAATACAGAGTAAACTGTCATATTGACAACAATCTCGACACAGCTTAAACAATGGCATCATGACTTGTCATTCTGATTGCACTGACTTTTTCATTGGCATAAATACCTGCTTTTGAGGCATGAATTACGATAAGCGTTTTGAGCAAGATACGCGCTTTTGCAGCTTATTCACTATGCTGTGCAGTTTGCACTCATTGTTTTGAGAAATTGCACTGTTGTACAAATGTGCATTATGATTCGAGAAATGCACCAAAGTGGCTGAGAAAAACTATTTTTTTTGCGCTAGTGTGTGTGTGAATGGACATTCATTCTCTGTACGTTCTCTTAAAACAGATGTTCACGTGTGCAGACAGCAGACAAGGTAAGTCAATTAAAAATAACAGAAATAGCCATTTTTCTGCATGCATACAAAATAAAATGGACTATATAAAACTTTATAATATTTATAACTGTATAATATTATTAAAACTGCAGTATATTACACATACTTAGTGGCTAATGATGTTGAGCAAAACTAAACAGTTGTCTTGTCTGGTCTCTTCCTTGTGCAGATGCTGGATATGAGCAGGTATCAGTAAGGAGCGAGTCTCCCAGCTACTCCCCTAGAGAAGGCTGTAACCCCAGTGACTCTGATGATGTGAGTATGGGACCTGGAATACTAGCAGTAAACCTCTTTCCCTCACACAGACTTATATGAATTGTATCTGTTTGTTGAAGCCATTTATTAATTGAGAGTTCATACAAAATAATTGTTAAACCTTGTATCTAACTAATTCATTTTTACTTAGTCAGGGTTCGTATATATTTGTATTGTTATTATTCTGTTAAATTTGATATACTCTGTTATTAAGTTAATATTGGAATTTGTGAGGCTGTATGACTATTCATTTTAATGTTGATGTAATGTGTACTGGTAATTGTAAGACACTTTGAACAAACTTGTCTGTTAAAAACTAAACATAAACATAAAGCTGCAACGATTAGCTTCCACTATAATCATCATGGAACTGGCTACACCAGGCGTAATATCGGCGTGTTAAAACTATTTTAATGCTCCATGAACAAAACACTTCATTTATGTTCCTGGTGTAGCCTACCTGTTTTGGCTGATAAACAGAGTGTTTTACTCTTTCTGTTTGTTCTGATGCTGTGGTGATTCTGATGCTGTTGTTGATTCTGATGCTGTTGTTAATTCTGATGCTGTGGTGATTATGATGCTGTTGTTGATTCTGATGATGTTGTTGATTCTGATGCTGTGGTGATTCTGAATGCTGTGGTGATTCTGATGCAGTCGTTGATTCTGATGCTTTGGTGATTCTGATGCTGATTCTGATGCTGTGGTGATTCTGATGCTATCGTTGATTCTGATGCTGTCATTGATTCTGATGCTGTGGTGATTTCGATGCTGTCATTGATTCTGATGCTGTGCAGGAAGAGGACGATTGCTGTTGCCAGCATAACACGCATGATGCTTTGGAAGCATCATGCACCAGGAAGTGTGTGGAGTTGGACACACCCTTTCTGAACTCTCACAGCACATTCACCCAGCACGACCTGTCTGATATTCAGCAACACAGTCAAAAGTAAGGCATAAGTATTAAGTATGTAAATATACTCTTTTGACCCTGTGAGGGAAATTTGGTCTCTGCATTTATCCTAATCCGTGAATTAGTGAAACACACACAGCACACAGTGAACACACAGTGAGGTGAAGCACACACTAACCCGGAGCCGTGAGCTACCTGCTACAGCGGCGCCTGGGGAGCAGTGAGGGGTTAGGTGCCTTGCTCAAGTGCTACAGCGGCGCTCGGGAGCAGTGAGGGGTTAGGTGCCTTGCTCAAGTGCTACAGCGGCGCTCGGGAGCAGTGAGGGGTTAGGTGCCTTGCTCAAGGGCACTTCAGCCGTGGATGTGGGCATGGGAGAGCAGTGCTGAACCACTTCCCCCGCCCACATTTTTCCTACTGGGTCCTCCTACTTATAGAAGCTAGTTAAGCAGTGTTGTAATATGTAATATTATACATTTTCACAAAAATGAAATTCTGGTGTGATCCTGAACATGTACAGAATCTGTCTCTGATGCCTTAGAGGCACAGTTTTGATGAGCAACCTGTAGTTATTGCAGCAAACATTTTCGACCCAGTGTTCCCCTTGCTTTTTCTATAATACAGTATGTATAACTAACTCTATTAACATATTAAGATGTGATGAAGCAATGATTTTGAATTCCTTTTACTTTTCTACAGTGCAGACAAGGGCAGAATGGCACACAAGTCTGGCCGCCCGGTTCCTTGTGACGCTGCAAAGAATCGTGGGAGGTGGAGGGGCTGTGGTGAAGACCAGTATGTTCCGGCTCGGGCTGCGCCAGGTAACACCCACCAGCCAGGCGGCAGGACGGCTGAGCCCCCCGCAGCAATTCCGCAACCCGCCCCTCAAACCCAGGAGGTGGGCACCCAGACGACACCCATCCCACGCCCCACCCTCACTGATGCCTCCACTCAGTGGTGCCCCCCACGGGACATTAGAAGCACTGCAGCCGAGACGGAGCACCACCATTACCCCAAGTCCCCATCTTATATGCCTGCAGTTCCCCCTCGCTTCACCAGGGGGCAGTATGAGCACAAGAATGAGCTCCTCAAGAAAGCATCTCAGAATTGGCTGAGCTCCGCCACGACTCCGGCAGAGTCACACACACACACTCACACTCACAGTTACACTCGAGAGCAGAACACGCCCTGGCAGACACGAGGGGGAGCTCACACACACTCTCCAATTCCCACTCCGGAGTGCAATAGGTTTGGACCGACGCCGTCGTCAGTGTCAGCAGCCGCTCCTCTGCACACCTGGGCCCAGCAGCATGGGGCCGTGAGGCATCCCTGCGCGGCGGTGGCCGTGGACCAGCCCCCCACGCCCGTGTTGGGAGTCCGATCCCGCATCCTCCACCAGCACAGCACAGAGGGTAAAAATAACCTCCGTGGTGCTGGCTTACATAAGGCAGTGTCTCCATTGTTTTCCCAGGCAGTGTAATTATCACATACGGACAGACAGACAGACGGACGGACATGCTGAGGGCGTGGGGCGGGTGGCTGGCTGGATGTCGAGGAGATGGAGGAGTCTTTTGACACACGTGTTGGCACGTTAGCAGGGTTTCAGCAGCATTAAAGCTGCATTAAAAATAGGCACTTAATAATACAAGCTTTCACACTTTTCTTTCTATCACCCACTCATTACGCCCCCCACCCCCCTTTCCCTCCGTTTTCCTTTTTTTCCTCACGCTCCATCTCACTCCTTCACTTCCTCTTTCAGTAAGCCCTTGGGACCACAATATCCAGAACATTTCCATATTATGAATACTACATCTACAAATATGAACCATTAGCGATCAATAGCCATTCACAATCAAGCATGCATCTGGTAAATGCTTATGGTAGATTGTCAAATCAGTTGATTAATTTGCAAGGGACCATGTACAATTTTAAGCACAAATGTTGCCGTTAGATGCGTTGTACCAGAGTTAGTCTCAGGCTAATTTACATCTGCTGTCCCCTGGCAATTAACAATTAGCCCACAATTAGCATAGCTAGTGCTCTTTGCCGTAGACACCCTCTTAGACTCATCTTCCATTCATCACTTTCTTCTTCTTTCTCTCCCACATTGTCTTCTGTCCTCCCTCGCTCACCTCAGTCTCCCCCTCCCTTCTCTATCCTTCTGTCTGTGTTTTTGCCCTTAATCTCTCGCCTTTCTGACTCCCTTGGGTTTGTCTCTTTTTCTTCCCTCTTCCTTCCTCTACCCCACCTCTCTCTCTCTCTCTCTCTCTCTCTCTCTCTCACCCTCACATCTCGCCACATGTTGTGCTGTTGTGTTTTTTTCCTTCTTTTCTTTTAAATGTTCTCCATTCTCCTGCAGAGGTGAGAAGAGAGCACCCTTCAGTGCTCGGCGGTGGCGGAGAGGAGGACAGGCAGGAAGGTGACGGGCGGCGCGTGGCGGAACAGAGCGCGGAACAAGAGCGGTGTGAAAACCTGACGCTTTCTGAGGCGACGACAAGAGCAGGAGAGAGGGATACAGAAGAAGCGGTGGAAGAGGAGGAGGAGAGAGGTGAGAAGAGCGTCTCAGAGGAGGCCGAGACACTTCAGGAAATCGCAGACATTCTGCTGATGATGAAACGCAGAAAAAAGTGAGATGGGAACAGCAGCGACAGGGGAGAAAAAAACACACACTGTAGCACAAGACAAGGGCAGTGTGTGTGTACATCTACATGTACAAGTGAGGCCGTAAGAAATAGAGACACATTTTCAGTCATGCACACATACACCTGCATGCAAACACACAAACACAAACACACACACACAGAGAAACAGAGACATAAAAAAAACAATAAATCCAAGTTCCAAGACACGTTTGATATATTTTTTTTTATTCTTTTTTTTCCTGGTACAGATTCAAGTTTTTGAAATTGTCATTAATATATTTAATTTAGTTTTATAGAATATAAATTTCTAGCAAAACATTTACAGCAACACAATTGAAATGTACTGTACAGCACTGGAGGCGAATGGGTCATCACAAGTTTTGAATGTACAGTAGAAACACTACATTTTAAACTGTGTAAATCAAAAAAAACAACATGGATGTTCTCCCTTTCTGAAAATGGAAACAAAATTCCTCAATATACCTGTGGACTTAGTGTGTGTGATGTGCATGAATGTTATTGGTCTACACCAAAGTGCATTGTGAAATTTGAATTTATCACATTAATAAACACTAGTGGCTCTCTTGGAGCCACATGTACAGCTCATGATGTAATTCTACAGATCGACAATCAGATTATCTAGATCTTCTATAGATCTACAATCACGTTATCTAAAAATTAACCTCGACAAAGGAAATGTAGTCTGTCTGAGACGTGTGCCTCCTCTAAAACTTTAACCTGTGCACTTAAAAACACATGAGTAACGTCACACAATATACTATGTAAAGTGTGCTTGTCTTAGAGACAAGGTCTGTGCAGCACTCAAGGGAAAAAAAATAGCAAGCAGACACGTAGAGGCTAACTGAATTGTGTTTGTTGCGTTTTAGTCGCTAAACACCCTGATTGAGTTCCTCTATTTACTTTGAAACACAGTGCAAGTTTTATGGATAATGTGCTCTGCTTCATGGAGCACAGATGACCAAACATACTATTCAATACTATCTGCTTCATTGAATAAAATTCTATGCGGATCACAATCGGATCAGTCAGTTAGCGGTGTAACTAGTAGCTAGTGGTCAGAGTGAGAGCATGGCGCTATTGTCATTTTGTACCTCTACAACAGCTACAATTCCGCTTTAATTTAACGTTACCCATAATACACAAGTTTAACTTCAGCAATGATATGACAACCACTTTCCAGGTCAGCTAGTCACAGACATCTGTGTGCTTGACTACCAGAGAGAGAAATACACTCACTCACAACTACAATATCTAAAACAGAACACTGCAGAGAATGGTTCTCTTTGTAATTTCAAAAACAAATACTCTCACTTAGTCATGTTCACAAACAGATATACTCTGCCTTTTGTACTAAGGGCCATGAAGGAAGACAAGAAATTAAATTCGGCATAAAGAAAAAATAAATAGATAGAAAACAAATGGCCATTTAAGATACTGTAAACTCCTGTCTAACAACAACCTATTCCTGGATGATGATGTGTGTACATTTTCATTTGGGATCTAAACAACATCAATCGGTGGAATTTTGAGTAAGACTGGAATATGCAGTAACAACTGAATAGCATATAGCATAGCCTTTGGTGGCAAATTTAGCAAATTTACAAAAGTAAATGGCTTTTTAAAGCCATTAACCAGATCATGCTATCGATGCTACTATGGAGGCAATAGGTTCATGCTAAGTATGCTACAGTGGAGACAAACTGACATATTTTTACCTTTTTAAGCATAAAGAAAGAGCATAAAAAACAAATGTTTGTGCAGTCGGTGCATTACCTTGCGCTTCTTCCGATTGCTGTCATTTTGTGTGGAGAACATCTGTATGTCGATTACCGAATGTGGCACAAGCTACTGTCAACGGACGCAAAAGGAGAAGAGTTCGGTAGTCGACTTGTACAGACTTTCTAGGTTGTTGTTACAGCAGAGTTTCCCTTTAAGACCAAATAAATCGCATTTAGCATTAGCTAAATAGCCTCTAGCTAGGTTGATTCTTTAACAACGGAAATAAAATCTGTTGAGTAAAACCACTGAATACAGGTTCATTATTTACAGCGCAGTTCAAGAGTTTAGAGGGGAAAACAAGATCTCATATATTATGTAGTGTATCTATATCGATTGTTTTGATCCTACAAACCTGATACAGGTGTGCAGAGGTAACGTCTATATAACGAGTATAATGTTATGTGGCCAACACAAAGCCGAATGGCACTGGAGAGCCATTGGCCCTCCTGAGGCAATACAACCATGGTCGAATGCTTCTGTTTCTGAGGAAGTTCTCATTAGACAAAGGCAATCTGGTTTGGGCACTATACGTTGATTTGAATACTCCCTGTCCATTTTACTGTACCTGAGGTACTCTTGTTTGGATAATATTAATGACCTGGTAGTCATGTATCATATGCTGTTTGCTAAAGAAACACCTGGCCATGAAGAGCTCTGGGTAAAATTCAGGCTCAGCTTGGGCCCGAACCGAATAAGACCCGAACCGAATAAGCAGCCTGTAGTAGGCAGCAGGTGTGTGTCCAGCACCCTGGGGTATGCAAGTTGGTGTTTGTAAGCTGGTCCGGTCTACATGTTACAATACAGTCACAGCAACAGTCACCACAGTACTAACACAGCTGTCGAGTGTGGCAGGAGCACGTGTGAGAACTGAAAATGGAGACACTGTTCGTTAAGACACGGATAGCTTTGTACTACGCTGACGTCTGGCTTTTAAACAGAATTACCCTTCCTCCTTCACGGTCTCCTCTGACTCTAGTGGTGATGTCATGACTAAGACAGAACCTGATTGGGCTGATAGGGGCAGCCCACCCATCATGCAGGTGTAGAGCAGCCAATCACCCCCCACTTCACTCCTACGACATGGTCCAGGGTTTAAGGACCAAAGACAGTATGGTGTGTGTGTACTGTATGTGTGTGCACGTGACTGTGTTGGCCAGTGTGTGTGTGTGTTTGTGTGTGTGTATGTGTTGGCAGGCTTCTGTAGTCATTCTTAGCCAGTCTATTCCACGTCGGAGGCGTCGTTGTCAGACAGGTGGTAATTGCTACCTTTGACCCGGATGTACTCCACCTGCCGACCCTCGTCAGAGTCAGTGACACCACAGGAGCACAGCTGGTTCTCGAACAGAGACTCCACTTCCTCCAACCTCCGCCCCTTGGTCTCGGGCAAACAGCCGTAAATAAACAGGAACCCCAGCAAAGCAAAGCTTGAGTACAAGAAGAATGCTCCTACAGAGAAAAGAGCACAAGGTTGTGTTGCTGAACTACAATACCCACAATGCAATGAAAATCTGACTTTGCATGCTGAATACAATCTAATCCAAATACGGCAGACATCAATCAATACTATTATCAGAGAGAGTGCAGAAGTTTTGATCACTAGTCAAAAAGTGTAGTCGGAGGGAGAGGAGGGAAGAAAGGGAAGTGCGTTCATGCGACTGAGAAGTGGGAAGGTTCCAACTTCTAAGTATAAGTAAGTATAGGTATAAGTATATATATCCGTGAATTAGTGAAACACACTCGGCACACAGTGAACACACAGTGAGGTGAAGCACACTCTAATCCCGGCGCAGTGAGCTGCCTGCAACAGCGGCACTCGGGGAGCAGTGAGGGGTTAGGTGCCATGCTCAAGGGCACTTCAGCCATGCCTACTGGTCAGGGTTCGAACCGGCAACCCTCCGGTTTCAAGTCCGAAGTGCTAACCAGTAGGCCACGGCTGCCCCCACTTCCCCTTAAACTCCCCACTTCCGAAGTGAGACCGTTCACTATGCCGAGTAACATCAAAACATTCCCCTGGGAGCTCTCCCAAAGCCCCCACTTCAAACTGGGAAGTCCCCAGGTCAGGTGTGACGAACCCCCCTAAACTGTGTAATTTTCCCACTTCCCAGTTGCTCATGAACGCACCATAAGAGCATGTTAGGTCAGGTGTATTAAAGCAGAACGACCTGGTCTCAGGACGCTAATGGCCAGGTTTGGTACATTGAGTACGAGTACTGAGCGTGTGTGTGTGTGTGTGTGTGTGTGTGAGTTTATGTGTGTGTGTGTATTTGTGTGTGTGTGTGAGTCTCTGTGTGTGTGTGTTTGTGTTTACCATAGTAGGTCAGGTATTGTGCCATGTGCAGGAACGTGAGGGACACCAGGACGTTGAAGGTCCAGTTGGTACCGGCTGAGCAGGCGTTGCCTGTGCTTCTGGCCCACAGCGGGTAGATCTCGGAGTTCACCGTCCACGGCATCGGACCCATCCCTGAGAATTGCCACCAATCAGAAGACAGAGAGGCACAGGGAGCAGGAGGGAGGTGCTAAACTTAGATCAGTGAGGCCCTCTAATGGTCTCCAATATGATAACAGTTTTATCAACGAAGAAATAATTATCTTAATAATCAATTGATAAATGACTAAAAAATTGTCTAAAAATAATTCTGAATAAATATCATATATAACTGAAGAGAGGGAGGAGGTACCACCTCCATCAATTTCAATGGCTGATGCAAGGCTAGCTTACCCTGGAAATCCAGAGTTCTCGCGAGAGCACAATGGAATTGTCTCTGCGAGACACTGGCAATGAGCAATGACGCACGTTACTTTTCCCCTTGCATTCCGGAGAACCAGCTAAACTGATGAGGACAGCACTGCAACGTCGGAGGACAGTACACATTGGTCGTAGTGTTATCCGATTGCGTCGTAGTCCAAAATCATTCAGAGTAAACATGTTCTAGTGTTATCCAATTGCGTGCAGTGAGATTTTTAAATGCATGCTTGTTGCCGCCCCTCGAGTTGGGCCATAGACCTCTGAAGTTCGCCTACAAAAAAGCTCCCACCAAAGAGATGATGGCTGAAGCTAACCCTCGAACACAACTCTTCCTGTCTGCTCCTCTAGCCTCTGGGTCAAATCCCAAATCCCATGAACAGAAAAAGGGTGCATTTGTTATCACTACTTCCATTTCTGTTGGGTTAGAAGTAGAACTAACCAAGTAGGCTGACCAATGACTGTATGTGAGGATGGACAGCATAGCTGCATTTAGTTACGTTCTATAGAACTCAAGCCACCGTTCTGTTCCATATAGTCACTGGCAGCAACATCTCTGACAGGGATAAACCTGACAGACCAAACAATCACACACATTTTTATTTTGAAGGCGTGTCCGCAGTGACCCCTGCTCACCTGGAGCAAAGGAGGCCAGGTAGAGCACCAGCCCTAACAGCACCAGCCATGAGTAGGACGTGGGGCAGAAGTTATAGGCCCAGTAGGTGTGTTCCTTCAGCACCGTCACGTTGGAGCACCTGAGGGAGACACACACACACACACACACACACACACACACACACACACACACACACACCCATGAGTAGGATGTTGGGCAGAAGGTATAGCTCACTATGTTCCTTCAGCACCGTCACGTTGGAGCACCTGAGGGAGAATACAGCAACGTCACACAGGATACACAAACATGCACACACACACACACACACATGCATGTACACACACACACACACATACACACACACACATGCACGCACACACACCCACACAAACACACACACAGACACACATACACGCACACACATTTACACACATTTACACACCCATGACCACAAACACAGTCCAATGATATACACACTCTCTACCTGTCAAGCACACACTCCCATACATACTCTCTCTCACACACACACACGAACACACACATGCACACACACACGCAGACACACACACGCACGCACACACACACGCACACACACACACACACACACATGCACACACACACACATACACACGCACACACACACCCCTTACCTGCCCCACGCTGCTCTCTCAGTGGACGCTCCATTGACCGGCTCACAGGAGGAAGAGAACACCGCTGACCCGTTCTCACGGTAACAGAACCCACAGCTGGGGTCCAGCATGCAGGGCTCACAGGACCTATGGGGAGGGGGGAGAATCACACACACACACACACACACACACACACACACACATACCTGAGCTTCAAATCTCCTGCAACACCTGAACACACCACTGACAAATCATCCAATATTCATCTGTGCCATAGAATGATGTCCTCACCAGCTCTGCCTGGTTGTGCTCCAACGCAGTACAGTACTTAATCATAAACCACCCTAATTCAGTACGGTACTTTAATTATACTTTAATTATACTTCCTAAGTCAGTACGGTACTTTAATTATACTTTAATTATACTTCCCAATTCAGTACGGTACTTTTATTATACTTTAATCATAAACCATCCCAACGCAGTAAGGTACTTTAATTATATTTTAATCATAAACCAACCTAATTCAGTACAGTACTTTAATTATACTTTAATCATAAACCATCCTAATTCAGTACGGTAATTTAATTTCTTTGTAACCATAATCCATCCCAACGCAGTACGGGACTTTAATTATACTTTAATCATAATCCATCCCAACGCAGTACGGTACTTTTTTAATTTAATTTAAAAAAGTATATTTTTTGGGCTTTTTATGCCTTTAATGATAGGACAGTGGAGAGTGATAGGACGTGAATGGGAGAGAGAGCAGGGGTGGGATCCGGAAAGGACCACGGGACGGGAATCAAACCCGGGTTGCCGGCGTACGTGCAGGTGCCCAGCCAATTGCGCCACAGCTGGGGCCCGGTACTTTAATTATACTTTAATCATCATCCATGCTAATTCAGTACGGTACTTTAATTATACTTTAATTATAATCGATCCCAACGCAGTACGGTCAGAGATTTTCTAATGAGGAGACACAGCACTCAAAAAATCCTCCATAGAAATGCATGGGGTTAGTTTGTAACGCCAATATGGCCGTTGTCTACACATATCCCACCCCTTCCTCGCCAAAACGTTGACATGTAAATACATTGAGCCAATCATGTGGTGTGATGTGAATACATTGAGCCAATCATATGGTATGTTGTGAAGACATCTTGCCAATCATGTGTTGTAAACTCGCTGCTGGAGCAAGATTGGTGTCGTGAAGCCTTGCGCACACGCATTTCTGCTGAATAGGATGCCCGATGAGTGCCCAAAAAGCGTTGCTATATGGCCGCCGAGTGGAGGGACTTGCCTAAAAGGACTTTGGTACAGTACTTTAAAGGGAAACTTGGCAGGATTTCCCCCTCTGCTGGAGAAATTGCACATTATGCTATTTCAAACTGTGTGAAAAGGTAATGATAAAGCACATGGATTTGTTTACAAGCTAGCTAACTGTTAGCATAAGTTTCGCAGAACTATGTGGATGTTACAAGGTAAGAAACACGATTTAAAACGAGTTTCTTGTTTCTCACTTCTCTTTCCGGGACAGTAGTCTCAATGTTGCAAGGTTGGTTTTCCGCCTGGGGACGCTAGGGGCAGCGGGAAAAGTCACCATTTTCACCGGAACAGGTCATTTAACCATCCAAATGATTTCTAAACGGGTTTATTAAGTTGAAATAGTTGCCAAGTTCCCCTTTAATTATACTTTAATCATAAACCAACCTAATTCAGTACGGTACTTTAATTATACTTTAATCATAATCTATCCTAATTCAGTAAGGTACTTTAATTATACTTTAATCATAATCCATCCCAATTCATTACGGTACTTTAATTATACTTTAATCATAATCCATCCCAACGCAGTACGGTACTTTAATTATACTTTAATCATAAACCAACCTAATTCATTACGGTACTTTAATTATACTTTAATCATAATCCATCCCAATGCAGTAAGGTACTTTAAATATACTTTAATCATAATCCATCCCAACGCAGTACGGTACTTTAATTATAAACTATCCAGTGTGGGTACAAGTAGTGTAGGGAGCTCTTGAAGAGATGGTATCACTTTAAATCATCTGCTGGGTCATGGAGCAAATACATGTTGTATCTCGGTCTGTGCACACAGTACTTTAATCATCAGCCAGAGACATGTCTGAACAACTGCTGCATCCGTCTGTGGTACAATGTAGTGGAAGCAGCTCCTATAAAGACATGGCATCACTCCAAATCATCTGCTACAGGGCGTCATGTGGCACACAGCCCGTATACACTGTGCCATCAAGTTTGGACATTCTCCACTACCCAAAGCGTTGTGGGTTTTAACTGTTGTGGATCACAATAGCAGTGTGTCCTTGGATAGCATTACAGATGTACACATCTGTTCCATGTTCATGCTCTGTCCTTTGTCTTTTGTTTTCTTTAGTTTGTTTGTTTGTTTGTTTGTAGCACTAATCCAGGACGCATGAGAAACACAGCACTCTACACTCCAAACAGCTGCTGCTGTAGCGTCTCATATCATTCCCTAAAGCGTCTCCCATTCTTGGAGTACAGCCATCTCAGGGCTAGCCTTCCTTGAGGTGCTTCCAGACAATACGACGTATTGAGCATGGCCTTAGTCTGTTTCAATACATCAAAGTGAATTGGATTACATGAATCTGTCTGCCCTAGATAGATCCATAAACACGTCGTTAAGGACTCTGACCATGGAGCTTTGGTGGCATAGCGTAGCATAGCGTAGAGTAGCGCCCTGCACTGCTACTGTAGAGGCATATGGCCTCACCATCATCATCATCATCACCGCTCTCGTCTTTTGTGAATGTAATTGGGCTCTGGCAGGAATTAGTGAGTGTGTTATCACTCTGTTGTTGTCCTGGTCGCTAAACTCCGTAAGCTGCATTCAATCACACCGCTGCTGCGCCTTCTAATGTGCCACATCTGTGTGTGTGTGTGTGTGTGTGTGTGTGTGTGTGTGCTGGTGTTAAAGGGGTGTGTTTGCTCAGACAGAACACAGATGGTTTCATAACACAGCAGTTAACAGTCTCAGGAAGACACACACACAGCAAACCACAGACTCTTTCCTGTGTGTGTAAACCTGTAGTGCATCTTTAGAATAAAAATAGCAGATTATTGCTGAGACCAATATCAATGTCAATGAGCACACCTCCCTCTCTTTTCAAATCTAATACCTTCACCTTACACCTACCTTACACACACACACACACACAAACACACTTCCCTCTCTTTTCTAATCTACTGTAATACCTTCACCTTACACCTACACGCACACATACACACACACACACACACACACACACACACACACACACACACACACACACACACACACACACACACACACCAACACACACACCTCCCTCTCTTTTTTCCAATCTTATACCTACACCTTACATCTACCTACTCACCACCGATAAAGGTGAGAAAACACTCAAGACAAGCAAACAACTGACCACCTAAACAACTGACCACCCAAACAAGTGACCACAAACAACTGACCACCCAAACAAGTGATGACCCAAACAAGTGATCACCCAAACAAGTGACCACCCAAACCCCAAACAAGTGACCACAAACAACTGACCACCCAAACAAGTGATGACCCAAACAAGTGATCACCCAAACAAGTGACCACCCAAACCCCAAACAAGTGATCACCCAAACAAGTGACCACTCAAACAAGTGATCACCCAAACAAGTGATCACCCAAACCCTAAACAAGTGACCACCCAAACAAGTGACCAAACAAGTGACCACCCAAACAAGTGATTACCCAAACCCCAAACAAGTGATCACCCAAACAAGTGACCACCCAAACAAGTGACCACCAGTCTCTACAGCAGGCAGGACATCCCCTGCTGTGCCCATCGCTGGACTCAGGAGGACCACGTGAGAGTGGAGCGTGGAGATCACGTGTCTATTTGTATCTTTGGCTTCCTGAGCGAGTCGTCACTGTAAATCGGCGGTGCGCTTCTCAATAGAAGGTTTATGAAAAAAGACCTCTGGAATCTGTCCGAAACACTCCTGACCACCTTCACACAGTGACTTTTGAGGGTTGACCTTTCCACACAACATGTATAAAGGTCATGAGACGACCTTGCCTTCATGTTCCAAAGGAGGCCATTTTGCACAGCTCTCCTCAAGTTACACTGCAGCACTAAAGGACAGCGATAGCTCAACTCTCATCCCACAGGTGACTGGACCTCTCTGCAGAACAGAACCCTTTCCTAGAACCTTCCAACAGAACCCTCTCCTGGAACCCTCCAACAGAACCTTCTCCCAGAACCCTCCACCAGACCCCTTCACCAAAAGTCTCAGAGAACCCTCCACCAGACCCCTTCACCAAAAGTCTCAGAGAACCCTCCCACAGAACCTTTCACCAAAAGTCTCAGAGAACCCTCCCACAGAACCTTCTCCCAGAACCCTCCAACAGAACCTTTCACCAAAAGTCTCAGAGAACCCTCTCAGAGCCGCTGGGATAGGAACTCCTGGTAAAATGAGGTAGCTGTGCTCCAGCTGCTACCCTCTCTCAGATAGGCCAGCAGAACACACACACACACACACACACACACACACACAAAGGACTCCTCTGCTGCTGATGTAACTGCCATGTCTGCCTGTCTAAAACCACAAAACATTGCTTCCTTTGCATTCCTCTGCTCTGCTCTTCTGGCCGTCCCGTCTAACCCAGTGACCAGTGCTGTCCCGGCGTGGCGTGGGCTCGGTGCGGTCCGAACGAATGGGCCACCGACAGGGACATGCTGAGAACAGGGCAGCCGATGTGAGACAACACGACGGCCCCCATGGCCCGAGTGATGTGATGTAATCCGCTGCAACAGGAGCAGGACTGCCAGCTCTCTCTCTCTCACACACACACACACACACACAATCACACACACACACACACACACACACACACACACACCTGCTTCCGCTCACACAAGCACACACATGACAAGCCCCTAGTGAGGACACTACAACCACAGCTGGACTATCACCGCAAACCGAACAGAGTGCATCAGGCCGCAGAGAAGGGGACTTTACGAACAGAGTGCATCAGGCCGCAGAGACTTTATAGAATAAATGTCATTATTTCAAAAGATTTGGTTAGTTAAAGAGACTGATGTTGCATTACATGCTAGCACCAATGCTTTTTTTGTAGGTTAAATTTGCATTGATTATACTCAGGTTGCTGAAAGACTGTTATGTTTGAATCTGTGTGTGTGTGTGTGTGTGTGTGTGTGTGTCTGTAAGTATGTGCCTGTGTCTGTGCGAGTGATGCTGCCTGTGTGTGTGTGTGTGTTTTGTGTTTGTTTGTGTGTTATTGTTATTGTGCATTCGAGCCTGTGTGTGAGCCTGTGTGTGTGTGTGTATGTGTGTGTCTATCTTACAGATGGCGTGAAGGACACAGTGGTCTGTTGGCAGCTGTAGCCATTATACACACATTACTGAAAATGGTCCGTTTCTTTGTTTGTGTGTGTGTGTGTGTGTGTGTGTGTGAGAGAGAGAAGAAGAGAGGGGTGTGTGGTAAAGAGAGAGAGAGGACAGAGAGGGGTGTGTGGTAAAGAGAGAGATGAAGAGAGGGGTGTGTGATATCAGGTACTCACAGGTGTGCTGCGCAGGTGGAGTTGAGCGTCGTGGGGCCAGTGGGGTGCAGCGTGACTGCAGGGCTGTGCTGGGCAGACAGCAAGAAGCCCACGGCTAGCAGACACAGACTCAGACCCGTACCTACAGAGAACCAGAACCAGAACATTTAGACTCAGACCCGTACCTACAGAGAACCAGAACATTTAGACTCAGAGCCGTACCTACAGAGGAACCAGAACCAGAACATTTAGACTCAGACACATACCTACAGAGGAACCAGAACATTTAGACTCAGACACACATCTACAGAGGAACCAGAAGCAGAACCAAATAGGGGGAAATAAACAATAGCATCTTCCTTAAAACAGCACAACTACATGATTTGAGTTTGTGGATTCAATTCCCGGCTGCCACAGTTGTGTCCTTGAGCAAGGCACTTCACCCCTAGGAAGTCTGGCCCTGCAATTAATTGCCATCTGTGAGTCGCTTTGGATAAAAACAAATAAAAGCCAATTAGCCAAATAAATAAAGAAGCAAGAAAGAAAAATAAATAAACGCACAACGAGGACTCAGTGCTGTCAGATAGGAATAGGAAACAGCACAGTGCAGCAGAGAGAAAACAACCAGGGCCATGTATTACAACCAGGGCATTTATTAAGGGCATGATTGACTACAGTAATAAACTGCACTGAGTCAAAGAACGAGCACTAATGCAAAACAAGCACCAACATTAAGCACAGCGAGCACCAGAGTGTCTAAGGACGACACAAAACCACTAGGAATCAAATCGCTCTGATCTTTCTCTCTTAACAACGTTATGAAGCTGATTTATAAAATGCCAGTGCTGTGAACACAGTCAGGTAGAGTGCTAGGAGAAGCTCTCCAATTACTGTCAACCACAACACAGCTAAGCATCTAAGATTCATTAACAACACCATAGTAACAAAAATAAAAGAAAATATCAGAAAAACTTTATCCATCCCAAAAGAAATGTGACTGACACAACGGAGCCATCCTATGCAAACAACAGCATGTTTACGAAAGCCAGTGAGTGCCAGAAAGACAGTAAAACAAACATGTATCAAACAATATACCCTGAAAGACGCAGGAGGACCTTAAAAAAGACAGAAATTCCAGAGGAATTTGGCAGTATACAAGTAAGATGATTATTTTAAAAGTGCTGATTGAGTCTATGGCTATGACTCTGTCTTATTTTGGGTTAGTAATTTATTGGTTACTACAGAGACTGTGAGCAAGCTAGCGTATGTTAAACTGGAGAGGGCCGAAAACCGAACCTTGCGGGACACCACAGGGTATGCTGTAGACACTGGGGACTTGTGGGGGTAGAACCTTAGCCACTCTAAGACTGAATGTGAAACCCAGTGCTCCAGCTGGTCAAGAGACAGCTTGTCCATGCTTCCACTGAGCGTGAGGTCACTTAGGACCCCCAGCACTCTCTGAATTCAATAGAACAGTGTGTGCGCCAGAGCAATTGTCACAGTAATGCTGTGTGCGGGCAAATGTGGTTTTCCCATAACGACTCCGTGGCTGAGCTCTTTTCACATTACACTGTGTGATTCTTCATACGCTTCTCCTCATCCACAGAGGACAGAGGAGTGTGCTTCAGTTTGCTCCTTGCTCATTATGTTGCGCGATGGTGTGTATTTTTCTTACCCATGATTCCTAATTCTAGCTGAATCACCCTTGAGAAAGAAAATGTACTTTCTTTCTTCTGAACGCAGTGATTGCATCACAGATAAAAAATGTATTGCATGAGTCTGCGTCATTCTCACATCAGTTTATTGCACTCACACAAATCGACCATCAATTCATTTAGCCTTTCCTGAAAACCCAGAGAAAATTACTGTACATAATAATACATAGACTTATGCTGGGCGGCTTTTTGAGCCTTTAATGGACAGGAGAGTGGAGTAGGTACCAGTGGATGCAGGGCACGTGCTACTGGGCACAAACACATACTGCCGTGCTAAGGCTCGGCAATCCACTACACAATACTGTCAAGACAGTAAACTTTCCTTTAGCTCTAGCTGTGTGTGTGTGTGTGTGCTCTGGATAAAGATGGGGGGAAGAAAAGAAGGAAAAGAGAAATGATGGAAAGAAGAGAGCACTAAAGGAAGGATGAAGGACAAGAGACACTAGTGTTTGAATAAGGTTCAAGGACTGACTGAGAGAGAGAGAGAGTGTGTGTGTGTGTGTGTGTGTGTGTGTGTGTGTGTGTGTGTGTGTGTGTGTGTGTGTGTGTGTGTGTGTGTGTGCATGTTTGTACAGTCAAGACAGTAAGCCTTCCTTTAGCTCTGTCTCTAATATAACTTGTGTTGTGAGCCCAGCCTAACTCTAACTTGATAGGGATACTGTGTGTTCTAGCTGGAGAGTTCTCTACCCACGATGTAGGCCACATGGTTCTGGACAGCGGTGTTCTCTACCCACGAATCAGACCACATGGTTCTGAACAGCGATGTTCTCTACCCACGATGTAGGCCACATGGTTCTGGACTGCGGTGTTCTCTACCCACCATATAGGCCACATAGTTCTGGACAGCGGTGTACCCCACTGTGCCACTGTGCAGCGAAGGCCCTTTGGCAGCTCATGTGAACACTGCTGCGTCCCTCTGTGGCGGTCGCTGGCTACCTCGCAAAATTGGAGATGGCGCTACAACACGGCTGATGCTCCACTGGAAATATATGAGCTGGTCAAATATGAGCTGGCCGAATATATCAGCTGGCCAAATATATCAGCTGACCCAATATATCAGCTGGCTGCCCAAATATATTAGCTGACCAAATATATCAGCTGGCTGCCCAAATATATCAGCTGGCCAAATATATCAGCTGGCCTGCCCTCTGTGCATATAGCGCATGCATTGACCCAGGGATTCCCAAACTGTGGTACGTGTACCACCAGTGGCACGCGAGCTTCCACTAGGGGATACGCGAGATGAAAAGGGCAACGTCGGAAAGGTGTTACAAATGATTTGTTTTTTATCTTAAATGTTCTCTGTTCTTTGTGTTTCATAATGTTGCTCTCCACACTGTTTTTTTTTTAGTGTGAGAGCTCATAAACCAGTTGCACATTTTGATTTTGTTATGTGTTATCATGTAGGGCGGCTAATTAAACCTGATGCCTAGAATGTGTTATGTTGTTATGTGTCAGATGGTGGGGGTGCGCGAGCCGAGTCAGGATGTAGGTGGTGGTACGCGGGAACCGCTGCTGCACTACACAATACTGTGGAGTCGAGAAGGAAAGCTTAGCACATACCACATCTCATTTGTTAAGGATACTGATACATTTTAGTGCTGTCTACCCACAATGCCTTGCAGTAGTGTCCTAGTGCACGTCCCTTACCTATGATGCTCCCCAGCGTGAGTCTACGTCGGCCCACCCTCTCCACCAACCACACGCCGAGCAGCGTGAAGAGGAAGTTTGAGAATGCGGTGACCGTCACCAGCCAGATGGCCAGCTTATCGTCCCGCACTCCCGACATCTGCAGGATGGTGGCGCTGTAGTACCTGAAGAGAGACAGGGGAAAAGACAGAGCTGCTTAGACAAAAACACAGTCACAATGTAGCTTTTACAAGTAGTAACTGATCAAGAAAGGGGGAAGATGGGAACACTTGTTTATAAAATTGCATGAGAAAAGTGAGGAAGAGAAAAAGGTCAGTTGCTTGAGTCGTTTTGCAGCCCTTCACAGATCATTTTCAGAAGCTGCTTGAGACATTTTTTACAGCCCTTCACAGCTTGCCTTTCCCTCTGTGATAAGCCAGCCTACTAGCAGCACACCAGCAACACACAGAAGAGCAGGGCCCCTCAGGAGCTAATGAGGAAAGAGAGAGAGAGGGGGGGGGGAGAGAAAGAGAGGGAAAGAGAAGGGGGGTAGAAAGGGGAGAGAGGGAGAGAGAGGGGAGGGGGTACAAGGGGAGCTGATGAAGAGAGAGAGGGAGGGGGAGATTGAGGGGTGGGCTGGCGAGAGAGGGAGACACAGGGAGATGAGGAGGGCGAGAGAGAGAGAGGGAGACACAGGGAGATGAGGAGGGCGAGAGAGAGAGAGGGAGACACAGGGAGATGAGGAGGGCAAGAGAGAGAGAGAGGGAGACACAGGGAGATGAGGAGGGCGAGAGAGAGGGAATGAAGAGCTCAAGAGGGAAAAAAAGAGCAGAAGGATGAGGGAGGAAGGGAGGGAGAGAGATAGAGAAAGGGGGGGAGTGGGAGAAGCAGAGGGAGGTGATCAGGGCCAGATCAGAGCCGCATCAGGGCCAGATCAGAGCCGCATCAGGGCCTCATCAGAGCCACATCAGAGCCATATCAGGGCTACATCAGGGCCACATTAGAGCCAGCTCTGTTGCAGCCTCAGCTGTGATCTGGAATCTGGAGAGGAAGCAGGCACTAGGCAGATAGTTCGACCTATCACAGCATGGAGAGATGCACCGGTTAGCCCATAGTTAAATTAAAGTGCCATCTTCGCATCTGCATTATTGCAGCACGCACACACACACACACACAGACACACACACACACACACTCATCACCAATTACATCCATCTCCTCCATGCTGATTACATCCTATCAGACAGGACGGCATCTTAATGCTTCTCACTGAAGTAACAGATAACAGGAGAGAGGAGAGGGGGAGAAGAGAGAGAGAGAAGAGAGAAGAGAGAAAGAGATGAAGTAAGTGATAGAATAGGAGCAGAGGAAGGGGAGATTGGGATAAGAGGTTGGTGAAACATGCAGGCAGAGAATGATGAAGATGCAAATGGTGAGCATGAATGAATGAAAGAAAGAGTGTAAAACAGATGAATGAATGAATGAGACTCTCAATAAACCAAAAGAAGAGTGTCAAATGGTAAATGAACAGATGAATGGATGAGACTCAATCAGCCGAGAGCAATTCATTGAATGTATCAATCAGATGTCAGGTACCAATTAGGAGACATAACCCCTCGTTAAACCCGATAATTCCCAACCCCTCTC
>NC_055978.1:3019111-3031611 GCF_018492685.1 Alosa sapidissima | reverse complement strand
ATTGGGCTTTTGTCTTTGGTACTTGGTTCCCCATATCTCACTCCCATACAAAATAATGGGCTTGATGACATTGAAAATGAAAATTTTCAGCCACAATCTGACTGGAGGGTTGAATCGGTAAACCCATTTTTTTATTGAGTAGTTTGTGTCTTAAATAATTGAATCTCCGGTGAGTGTGTGTTTCCGTTAAGCAAGCCAGTGTGTTAGGCATTGGTTAGCTTCCTTTTACTTTTGAGGTAAAACAAACTATTTTGATGTATATAGAGGTAAAAAACAAAAACCAGTCGGAGATATATTGAAAATGAATGTTATCGTTTTAAACCCGCCGTGTTAGTTTAGAACGGCGCTTTCTTTTCTGATCACGTGCACCCTGCGTGGGCATGCATGCATGCCGTGACATGATGTAGGAGCGCGTGCAGACAATGTTTAAGCTACGAGGTTACTCTATAGGGCTAATGTTTTCAGGCTTCAAGCCATTGTAATGACTTTTTGAATATAATATGATGTGGTATACACATAGTAAGTTGCTAATGGCTTACTGTTGATATTGTATTTGGTTAACTGTAAATGTACATGTTGTATGTTAACTAGAGTTGCAAATGACACACTGTCATTCTACTGAACTGGTACTGTATTGCACAGTTGTTCAGTACATGATTTACATTAGACAGAGAAATGATATTTGAGTTTGAGTGTTAATACTTATGGTATGAAGTGAAACGATCCTGCATGGCACTAATGAGGTATTTTACACTGCCGTGTGCAGATTGGTGTTTTTTGTTATTGTGCATCTTCTGCCACGATTGAGAGAGAGATACGGCGAGCCATCCTAAGGACTGTGACCAGTGTGTGTGTGCGCCTACCTGTGATGCCTGTGGCCTAGACGCAACCTGTTCTGGATTACAGATACGATTAAGATACACATCACTAATTTCCTACCCGGGTAGTGATTAGTAAGGCCTTGTTTCATCTTTTTTTTTTCCTTTACAAAAGTACGTACGAAGATATTTTTGCATTTTTCTACTTTTCCCTTTTTTTGAGGATTTAAAGGAGGTTTAAAGAAAACATTGAACTCTGGGATTGGAACATTGAACTTTGGGATTGAAACATTGAACTTTGGGGTTAAACTTTATTATATTAAACATTTTGTTACTGACTGACTTTACGCGACTGACTTTAAGGGGTTTTACATTTTTCTATTGTGGTTCAATATCTTTTCTTGTGTGTCATAATAAATGTTATTGTCTTTTTCTTCATCTAAATACTGGTCGTTGCCAATTCTCTCCCTATAGCCGAACTTAGCTCTGATAACTCTGGTAATATAGTGGTCCTATATATTACGTTAAGTTAGAAGCGTTACATCCTTTTTCGTGGCAAGCCAGCCAGGAGAGTTTTGAGCACGACCTTTACCGTTAAATCAACATTTTTGCGTGTTTTGTAAGCATTACGTGAATTATCACTTTTTTTGTTACATTTAGTGAAATTGTTTAAACTTGAGACATGGATTTTGAGCAAAAGTATGGTGTTAAACGGGAGTGTTCTATCGCTTTATTCAGTGTTAATCACACTGATACTGATGCAGACATCACTGAAACTTTCGAAAAATACGGTAAAGTAGCTCAAATAGTGAGATTACCAAGCGAAGTAGACGGTAAGTGTTCTGCCATTGTTGAATTTGAATCTGACGTTGCAAGTGTTTCCATCGAGCCCCACTTTCCTTCTAGCATACAGAATATCACCGACACCACTGTAACATGGTACATAAAAAGTGTCGAAGCCCTCATGCTGACAGCCCAAGACTCTAGCGACTCTAGCATCCTAGATGACAGTAGCGACGCTGACTCTGTCCATAGTGCCACTCCCCTCATAACTAGATCTAGAAAGACCCCCATGTCTACGAAACCCTGTGCTGTGGCCAAGCAGAGCGATACGCCCCCTGCATCCGAGGAGCTGGACGAAAACATGCTGAACCCGCTAGAGGTGAGACGCATTGTCGTTGAACATGTGATAAAGAACAATGCCCCACAATCCCAGAACCAGTCTAAGAGGTTGCGCTCCTTCTCAGGCAAAATGCCAAAGCCACCAGGCGAAGCTGACTTTGAAACATGGCTGTCGAACTGATGTCCCATGATCAAACCTCCATTGAGGTGCAGCGAAGGAAAATTCTGGAAAGCTCGCTTCCCCCAGCGTCAGATGTTGTGAGGCAGCTAGGTTCATCTGCCCACCCTAGAGACTACACTAGGCTTTTGGAGTCTGCTTATGGCATTGTTGAAGATGGTGAAGAAATTTTTGCCAAGTTTCTCAATACGAATCAAGACCCTGGTGAAAAGGCTTCCAGCTACCTGCAGAGGCTGCGAACACTGCTGTGAAAAGAGGCGGAGTCAAGCCGTCTGCTGTCAACCGCCACCTGATGAAGCAGTTTAAGCGTGGTTGCTGGGACCATGACCTTGTCCTGCAGCTGGAGCTGAAAAGTGAAAAGTCCCTCGATTTTGCTGACCTCCTGCTGCAATTAGGAACTGAGGAAGACAAGAGAGCAACCAAGCTTGACCGCATGAACCGCCACTTGGGGTCATCCAAAACCAAAACCTCAATGAACGCTCAGAGTGTGGTGAACACCATCTGCGTCTCTGAATACAATGCCAATACACTACAAGCATACGTACTGGAAACTGAGAATCTGAGGAAACAAGTTGCCGCGCTGCAAATGCAGCTTGACTCCAAGAAACATAGAAAAGAAAAGAAACAAAGACCTGCAGTCCCCCAGTCTGCCCCGAACCAACCCACAATCCAAGCAGAGGCTCAAGTCCACAGAGCAACTTCTCAGGTTACACCCAGACCTCAGCCCAAGGCCTGGTTTTGCTTTCGATGTGGAGGTGATGGCCACATAGCCAAAGCTTGTGAGAACCCCCTGAACAAGGCTGCTGTCGACCTCAAGTATAAGGAATTGAAGGTGAAGCAGGATGAGTGGGCAGCTAAGTACGGTCTTCGAAATGGTTCTCCGTAATGGATTTGAAGTCAGGCTTCTACCAGGTGGAAATGGAAGAGGACGATAAACCCAAAACCGCCTTCGTCACGCCCATGGGATTTTGGGAATTCAATAGGATGCCGCAGGGAGTAACCAACGCTCCGAGCACCTTCCAGAGAGTCATGGAGAAATGCATGAGTTCCCTAAACTTGAAGGCGGTTCTTGCCCTTAAGTGGGCTATAACCGACAAGCTGTCAGACTACCTCTACGGAGCTGAGTTCACCGTTGTTACGGACAACAATCCCTTAACTTATGTACTGTCATCTGCCAAACTTGACGCTGCCAGACATCGGTGGCCCTGTCCAACTTCAACTTCAACATCCAGTACCGGGCCGGCAAGAGAAACCAGGACGCCGACGGTCTGTCCAGGCGCCGCCATGACTGCGAACAGGCAGATTTCAGTGCTGAGGCCGAAGACAACCGAGTGCAGCAGTTCCTGACTAGGTTCATGAGGGAGGAAAGCGACGCCACCTTCCCTCAAGAAGCAGTCAAAGCTGTTTGCCAGAGACACAACCTAGAAAAGCCCTGTAATACAGAGGAAGACAGTAACTACTTACCTGTGATCGTAGAGTCCCTTGCCATGGATGCAAGCGCTATCCCGCCCGAGTTCATCCACACTGATTTGCTTCCAGGGTCCAGTACCCTCCCCAGAATGTCACAGCTGGAATGGGCTGCTGAGCAAAGAGCTGACCCAGTAATCAGCAAGGTCATTGACATTGTCAGTGCAGGAAAGCGGCTTTCATACCGGGTGAGGCAGAAAGAGGACAGAGAAGTCCAACTGATGCTACGAGTTCAGGATCAACTTGTCATTGACAATGCCGTCCTCTATCATAAGAGAGTGAGCAAGAGTGGGCCATTGTTTCAACTTGTTCTTCCCAAGAAGTATCGTGAGACGGCTCTTGAAAGTCTACACGACCTAGTTGGCCACATGGGATTCGAAAGAACGATTGATCTTGTCCGCATGCGTTTCTATTGGCCGAGGATGGCCATGGACGTAGATACAAAAGTAAAAACCTGTGAGAGATGCGTTCGTCGCAAAGCAAAAGCTGAGAAGACAGCTCGTCTTGTAAACATTCGGACCAGCAGACCCCTTGAACTAGTCTGCATGGACTACTTGTCCTTGGAGCCTGATGGCCGTGGGACGAAGAACATCCTCGTCATCACTGACCATTTTACTAAGTACGCTGTCGCCGTACCAACCGCTGACCAAAAGGCCAAGACAGTAGCCAAAGCTTTGTGGAACCAGTTTTTTGTCCATTATGGCCTGCCCGAGCGTCTGCATAGCGACCAGGGTCGCGACTTTGAGTCTGCAGTGATCCAAGACCTCTGCCTTCTCCTAGGGATTAAAAAGACAAGAACTACTCCCTACCATCCACGTGGTAATCCGGTAGAACGGTTTAACCGTACGCTTTTGGAGATGCTGGGTACCCTTGAAGAGGAAAACAAAGTCAAGTGGCGTGACTATGTTCAACCTTTAGTGCATGCGTACAATTGCACCAAAAATGACACAACAGGCTTTTCCCCCTACCAACTGATGTTTGGGAGACAGCCAAGCTTACCTATCGATGTTGCATTTGGCTTTAACCCAGCTGGTCAGCGCAGAGTTACTCACACAGACTATGTGAAACGTCTCAAGGAGAACCTGAAAGAGAGTTACAAAATTGCAATTCAAAACAGTGAGAAAATCGCCCTGAAAAACGACATGAAAGTAAGAGAAACTGTCCTGGAAGAAGGAGACCGTGTCCTGGTCAAGAACGTCGGATTGAGGGGAAAACACAAGATAGCGGGTCGTTGGAGCCAAACCGTTTACAAAGTGGTGAAGCGCATCAATGATTCTCCTGTCTATGTCGTTGCCCCAGTGAACTCCTATGGTCCCGAGAGGACGCTGCATCATGACTTACTTTTACCTTGTGGCTTCCTAGCGCCATCCATCGAAGCAGAAGTGACTCAGTGCAAGCCAAAGAAAACAGCAGCCCAACCCACTCAAAGTCCAGTATGTGAGGAGGGAGAGCTGTTGAGAGATCCCTGTGAAAGTGAGGAAGAACAAGTCATTGACTATGGTGTCCCTGACACTACTTACCCGTCGATCACTATTGTGCACGAAATCCCTCAGACCAAAGCAACTCGTTCAGTGAATCCCGCACAGTCAGACCTCCGACCTGAAGCCGAGGTGTTTCAGCCTGTGGCATGTCCGCAACAAGACCCTGGCGCGAATGAGTCTTCCAACTCAAGTGAAGACGAGCCGAAAGAGAGTGAATTCTCTACTGATGTAGAAGAATCGGTTGCTGATGTAGAAGAGGAGGAGACGACAAACCTTGTGGAAGAGGAGAATGAGTTGGAAACAGTGCCTGAAACAGAAGAAAGAGTTGAGCAGAAATCTATGGGAAACACAAACCCTGATGAGTCATCCGAACAGGAATCTAAACTGGATGATGTCCAAGAGGGAGAAGATCCAGGAGACACAGGAGTGAGACGATCAGCTAGACAGAGAGCAGAGCCTGACCGACTGACATAGCGGACGTTAGGAAATCCCCTGACGTTAGTAATGCAGTCTTTATTTAAGGGACTTGACCAAGCTTTTACTAAAGCTTTAGACTTAACTCCAGTGATTACTCCCACTCACTTAGACGTAAGTCACTGCAGGCACGATTTGATTTAGTAGTACATGCAGAGGCGCATGCACATTCAGGAGGGGAGAATGTAACCCACATAAATTGCACTGGGTTATTGAATGTAGTTGTAGCGTTTGCCCCCTGTCCATGCTGTGCTGCATGTGAACGAGTGCATTGCACATAGAAGAAGAGTCCACAACTGCGTTTTTTTTCCCTGAAGCTCATAGAGATATTGCGAGTGAAAGAAAGATTAAGATTTATCAACGTTTCAGCACTTCACCGTTTATTTTTGAACTAATCCTTTGTTCAACTTTTTCAAGAAGAAGAAAGGAGTGTGTACGCGCCGCCATCTATCTCTGTCCAAGATGGCGGCGCGTACACACGCAGCGACCTCTCTCTGTCCTAACCGTACGGTGTTTTGTTCGTTTAAAAAGTGTTTGTCCGAAAGTTTTACGTGTTCGTCTCGTCTTACTACGTCGTACTACAAGTACAGCAGGCAGTTTTTAATCGACATCTGCAAAAGCAAGTTTTGCAGCGTTCTGGACTTTGCAACAGAGACGCTAAAGGAACTCGGACTACTCCGGCCTGCAACAACACCGGACTCGCCTGCTACTCCTCCCCCGGAAAGAAAGCGTCGGAAGCGGTGTGCGAGGAAGCAGAAGAGGGGCAAGCGCGGAGGCGTCCGAGCCAGGCTAGCGGCCAGCCCAACTCGCCCAGCCATACCATCCATTCTCCTGGCAAATGTACGATCACTGGACAACAAAATGGATCACATACGACTGCTGAGATCAACGAACCGGACAGTAAGTAACTGCTGTGTGCTCGTCTTCACTGAGACTTGGTTAAATGACAACATTCTGGACTCTGCTGTACAACTGGAGCAGCTAGCATGCTATCGAGCAGACAGGGCCATTGTAAAGGGAGGTAAATCACGAGGAGGAGGAATCTGTGTTTACATCCGTGACGAATGGTGCCGGGACACTGTAGTAGTATGCAAACACTGCTCACCACTGGCAGAGTTTATGATCATAAAGTGCCGTCCTTTTTACCTGCCAAGGGAAATTACTGCGATTCTGCTAGTCGCAGTATACATCCCGCCTACCAACAACAACAGCGATAAGAACGCGGCTCTTAGTGAACTGTACCAGGCTGTCAGTGAACAACAGACGGCACACCCAGACGGTTTCACCATCTTCACTGGAGATTTTAACCATGCTGATCTTAAAACTGTACTTCCAAAGCTACACCAGCATGTTGATTTTCCAACAAGAGGAGATAACATCCTGGACCTGGTCTACACTACACACAAAGGAGCATACAAAGCCACCCCCCTCCCCCACATTGGACTTTCAGACCATATAACTGTTATGCTAATGCCCGCATACAGACAAAGGGTAAAAGCGAACAAACCGGTTCGTAAGCAGGTAAAAGTGTGGCCTGAGGGAGCCTCCGATGCTCTTCAAGACTGCTTTGACACAACAGACTGGGAAATGTTTAAGCAGGCAGCCACTTACAACAACCGGACAGACATAGAGGAGTATACAGACACTGTAACCTCTTACATCACCAAGTGCATCGATGATGTGACCCACACAAAAGACATCATCACTCGGGCTAACTGGAAGCCATGGCTGACAGGGGATGTCCTCAGGCTGCTGAGGGCCAGAGACAAAGCCTACAGAGCTGGGGATGAAGCTGGCATGAGAACAGCGAGAGCCAACCTGTCCCGTGGCATCAAGGAAGCAAAAAAGGAATACACTCACAAGATAACCACCCACTTCAAAGACAGCAGGAACGCACAAAGCCTATGGCAGGGCATTCAGGCCCTCACGGACTACAAGCCCGCGCCACAGAGCTGTGAGAGCAACATCCCTCTGCTCAACAACCTGAACCGCTTCTTTGCTCGCTTTGAAGCACAAAACAGCACCTGCCCACAGAAGACCCATCCCCCTCTACATGAGCAGCCCCTGTGCCTCTCTGCCGACAGCGTGAAGAGGACACTTGCTGCTATCAACACCCGTAAGGCAACAGGTCCAGACAACATCCCAGGTCGTGCGCTGAAGGACTGCGCAGGGGAGCTTAAGGATGTCTTCACAGACATCTTTAACACTTCCCTGAAGCAAGCCATCGTCCCATCATGTTTCAAAGCTGCCACCATCATACCTGTGCCGAAGAAAACTGCTCCATCCTGCTTCAATGACTACCGCCCTGTGGCACTGACACCCATCATCATGAAGTGCTTTGAGCGGCTTGTCATGTCACATATCAAATCCATTCTCCCCCCCACCCTGGACCCCTTCCAGTTTGCATACCGAGCCAAGCGGTCTACAGAGGATGCAATCTGCTCTGCCCTCCACCCAGCCCTCACCCACCTGGAAAAAAGAGACTCATATGTGAGATTGCTGTTTATAGACTTCAGTTCTGCATTCAACACCATAATACCACAACAACTCATCTGCAAACTTGACAAACTGGGACTCAGTACCTACCTCTGCAACTGGCTACTGGACTTCCTCTGTCAGAGGCCTCAAGTAGTACGTGTTGGCAACAATACCTCAAGCAGCATCACACTGAGCACAGGGGCCCCCCAAGGCTGCGTGCTCAGTCCGCTGCTCTTCACCCTGCTGACGCATGACTGCACTGCAACCTACAGCAACAATCACATAGTGAAATTTGCTGACGACACAACTCTGGTGGGTCTCATCGCCAAGGGCGACGAGACTCAATACAGGTTGGAGGTCGACCATCTGACCACGTGGTGCAGGGACAACAACCTCCTGCTGAACGTCAGCAAGACCAAAGAGATTGTTGTTGACTTCCGGAGAGGTCACACCCAACACCTGCCACTGACCATCGACGGTGCTGTGGTGGAGAGAGCAAGCAGCACCAAATTCCTGGGGGTGCACATCAGCGAAGACCTCTCCTGGACCACCAACACTGCATCACTGACGAAGAGAGCTCAGCGCCGCCTGTACTTCCTGCGGAAACTCAGGCGAGCAAGTGCTCCACCAGCCATCATGACCACATTCTACCGAGGCACCATTGAGAGCATCCTCTCCAGCTGTATCGCTGTGTGGGGCGGAAGCTGCACTGAATACAACAGGAAAGCCCTGCAGCGCATAGTGAACACAGCTGGAAGGATTATTGGTGCCTCACTCCCCTCCCTGAAGGACATTTACACCACCCACCTCACCCGCAAGGCGACCAAAATTGTGAGTGATGCAAGTCACCCCGCTCACAATCTGTTCGATCTACTGCCCTCTGGGAAGAGGTACAGAAGCCTGCGCTCCCGCACTACCAGACTCACCAACAGCTTCATACACCAAGCTGTAAGGATGCTGAACTCTCTCCCTCCTCTCCCCCCTCCACCCTCAGCTACATAACATCCTGGACATTGGACCCACAATGGCCGCGTGCACTACTCCACTTGCACACTTGTACACTTTACAACTTGTTGTTGTTGTTCTGAAAACACAACACTTCTGCTGCTCTTACACAACTTGCACCACTATGTCACTTTCTTTCTTAGGTCAAACAGAACTACCCAAGCCTTTTATTGGCCTGACTTTGCACTAGTATTTTATTGACTGTCTATGCACAATTTCAACCAAATTTTGCTGCTCTTATTTTTTATTTTTTTTTCATTATTATATGTGCCCTCTTATTTACTTACTTTTTTGTTTACTTGAATGTTATGTTTGTCTGTGGACTTAAATTGGTAAAATATGTCTTGTCTTCACCGTGGGATAGTGAGAAACGTAATTTCGATCTCTTTGTATGTCTGGAACATGTGAAGAAATTGACAATAAAGCTGACTTTGACTTTGACTTTGACTTTGAAGAAGACGTTTCCGGTTGAATTATTACTCCTGAAGATCGTTTGTGTCTTAAATAATTGAATCTCCGGTGAGTGTGTGTTTCCGTTAAGCAAGCCAGTGTGTTAGGCATTGGTTAGCTTCCTTTTACTTTTGAGGTAAAACAAACTATTTTGATGTATATAGAGGTAAAAAACAAAAACCTGTCGGAGATATATTGAAAATTAATGTTATCGTTTTAAACCCGCCGTGTTAGTTTAGAACGGCGCTTTCTTTTCTGATCACGTGCACCCTGCGTGGGCATGCATGCATGCCGTGACATGATGTAGGAGCGCGTGCAGACAATGTTTAAGCTACGAGGTTACTCTATAGGGCTAATGTTTTCAGGCTTCAAGCCATTGTAATGACATTTTGAATATAATATGATGTGGTATACACATAGTAAGTTGCTAATGGCTTACTGTTGATATTGTATTTGGTTAACTGTGAATGTACATGTTGTATGTAAACTAGAGTTGCAAATGACACACTGTCATTCTACTGAACTGGTACTGTATTGCACAGTTGTTCAGTACATGATTTACAATAGACAGAGAAATGATATTTGAGTTTGAGTGTTAATACTTATGGTATGAAGTGAAACGATCCTGCATGGCACTAATGAGGTATTTTACACTGCCGTGTGCAGATTGTTTTTTTTTGTTATTGTGCATCTTCTGCCACGATTGAGAGAGAGATACGGCGAGCCATCCTAAGGACTGTGACCAGTGTGTGTGTGCGCCTACCTGTGATGCCTGTGGCCTGGACGCAACCTGTTCTGGATTACAGATAAGATTAAGATACACATCACTAATTTCCTACCCGGGTAGTGATTAGTAAGGCCTTGTTTCATCTTTTTTTTTTTCCTTTACAAAAGTACGTACGAAGATATTTTTACATTTTTCTACTTTTTTCCTTTTTTTGAGGATTTAAAGGAGGTTTAAAGGAAATATTGAACTCTGGGATTGGAACATTGAACTTTGGGATTGAAACATTGAACTTTGGGGTTAAACTTTATTATATTAAACATTTTGTTACTGACTGACTTTACGCGACTGACTTTAAGGGGTTTTACATTTTTCTATTGTGGTTCAATATCTTTTCTTGTGTGTCATAATAAATGTTATTGTCTTTTTCTTCATCTAAATACTGGTCGTTGCCAATTCTCTCCCTATAGCCGAACTTAGCTCTGATAACTCTGGTAATGTAGTGGTCCTATATATTGCGTTAAGTTAGAAGCGTTACACATATTTATCTATAAGTGTTTGTAAAGTATATATGTGGTCAGTGGTTCTGTGCTTTGGCATGAATCCAATCTGACAGCTACTGATGACCTTATTTCCCTGCAGAAATTCCATCAGTCTGGTATTAATTATACTGCAGAACAGCTTCCCTAAATTGCTGTTTATGGTAATACCTCTGTAATTATTTGGATTGAATTTATCTCCGTTTTTTAAAATTGGGTCAATTGGATTTTCTTTCCATAATTGTGGAAAATGGCCGACTGTTAAGATTAAATTGAAAAGTTTATGAATGGCATGCATCAAGATTGGGCTACTATACTTTATCATTTCGTTGTGTATCCCATCAGATCCACATGCTTTTTTATTTTTGAGGGATTTCATTTTTTTTGGTTAGCTCAATTAAGGACACAGGGGTGTCTAAGCTATTCTGTTTGCATTTTACTTCTGTTTCTAATTTGTGTAATTTGTCGATCAGTTGAGTTTGGAGAGGATGTAATTCATCTTTACCATAAAGGTACTTAAAATGATCAGTCCAGATGTTTGCGTCACATAGGGGAATAAGTTTGGGTTTTTTGGAAGTTTCTAATTTATTCCATAGTTCCCAAAATGAATTTTGGTCTACAGCTTCCTCAATATTTTGTAGCTTTTTTCTCATGTACATAGCTTTTTTCTGTCTTAGCAATGATTTATATTGGGTAAGAGCTTGTTGGTATAAGTACCGTGTGTTTTGGTCTGCAGGGTTCCTGTGCTTTTTATTTGATAGAGCTCTTAATTGTTTTCTTGAAATCTGACACTCTTTGTCGAACCATTCATTATTTGCAGTTGAAGTCTTCCTTTTGTTATTTGTATTTTTCATTTTCAGTGTTTTACTGGCCACTGATGTAAATATTTCTGTTAACTGTTTTGTTGCTTGATTTATGCCTTCTCGGTCTTCTTGAAATTTTGTGAACAAAAATGTGTATATCAAATTTTCTGTTTGGGTACTATTAAGTTCAGCCTCATAAAGGTGTACACTGTCTTTTTCCCACCGAAATTGAGTTGGAAGGGAATATAATTTGTTTTCTGGTTTTAGCAATGCTTCAGAGTTGTTCTTTTTTAGACTTAGTGTAATATGGCTATGATCTGAAAGTGGGATTTGGGGCATCACCATAAAGTAATTGATTAAACTTTGATCAACATCAGTAATAGCATAGTCTACAACGCTGTTGCCGAGATGGGAGCAGTAGGTGAACCTACCCAGAGAGTCACCCCTTGTTCTACCATTAGCTATGAAGAGACCTACTGTAGGCTTTTACATACTGTAGTTGGAGTATCTGTTTGCCATTTTTGTTTACAATACTGTCATTGCTCTGGCGTGGTTTTTCAAGATGAGTGATGTTACTCATTTGTGTGTCTGTAATATATGTATAGCCATTTGAGTTAATATAATCTAATTCTCTGCCAGTTCTTGCGTTCATGTCCCCCATTAGCAAGACCGATCCTTCTGATTGGAATTGTATGATTTCTGATTGTAAAATTTGGAATATTTCTTCAGAATAATAAGGCGACTCTTTAGGGGGTATATAAATGGCACATACATAAATGTCAAGATCTGAGGAAGTGAGCTCCTTTTTTAACTTAATCCATATATGTGACTTCCCTTTTTTTACAGGATTGATATGATTTGCAAGGTATTCTTTATACAATACAATAATTCCCCCATAATCTCTTCCATATTTGACTTTGGGATCTTTAACAGAAGGGATACAGAATTCCCTATAATTGGG
>NC_055978.1:3004111-3009111 GCF_018492685.1 Alosa sapidissima | reverse complement strand
ACTTACCACTGTGACACCATGTAACATGACCTTAAAATATCGCGGGAGTCTTAGCCTGCAAACAGATCTTGCAGTTGCCTTCCACGATCTGCACGAGCTGAAACATGCCCTCATGACGTCAGTTCAAAGACGTGATGGGGCCATTTGGGAGGAATCTCCTCATGACAATTTTGACGGGAGTCTCATGCTGCTTCCTTATGTTGGAATATGCGAAAATGAACAGAAATCGAAGGGATACCTTGTTAAATGTGATTTCTGCAACAATAGTAGGCTAGCCTACTGAAAACGTTTGGATATTCTGTTATTTTCTGCTGTTGGCTAAATAGATAGACACACATATAGGGAAAACATTGGATATTGAATTTATGTGCTACAATGCAGGCCTGTTAATTGTATGACAACAGTGGTTTATTTAAACTACATCATAAGAATTTATTTCGTCAGTCATCATGGTCATTTTAATGAGTAAGAATGAAAGTTCTGCTGTATTTATTGCAAACAAAATTCAGCGATATCTCCAGCAATGTCTCCCGCGAGTCGCGTCAGGCGGACTGTAGCCTGTCTGTCCGGGATGAGCTGCCCTCTGTTGTAGCTCCTCCCGGCTAGCCTCTGAAGATCACATTTACATAGAAAGCCAGACCAAGTCAGACTCAGTCGATCTCAAACTAGCCTACTGTTCTAAAGATGACACTTCCTGTGGACACTGTGTTAACGATGACACTTCCTGTGCTTACACACTTTATCAACAGCATGATGTGACTGATCTCTCTTAAATATTTACCAGATATGCAATACTGTTGATTTAAATATGCCTGTATTTGCAATACTGTTGGTTTAGATATGCCTGCATTGCAGTACTGTTTTAGTAACATTGTGGCTATAATGTGAAGTATGCTTGACATTACTGATTTAGTAACATTGTGGCTATAACGTGAAGTAAGCTTGACATGGCATCATTTGGGAATTTTCACAACATCCAAGCACTGACAGAGATGAGATTTTGATAACTTTACAGTCACAACACACCTGCATTGACAGCGATGAGATTTTGATAACTTTACAGTCACAACACGCCTGCATTGACAGAGATGAGATTTTGATAACTTTACAGTTACAAGCTCAAATTTCATTCCAAATCCCATGTCCATAATAAAGGGTGACATTCCAACAGGAGCCGGGTGACATTCCAACAGGAGCCCCTTACATAACTCCTAGCTTTGGATGAAAGTGTCCGCCAAATGGCTTACACATACTGTAAACACAAGAACGACAGTGGACCGAGTTCAAGCAACACGGAGGTACACACACACACACACACACCAAGTTCAAGCACCACAGAGGTTTCTTCAGGCCAGGCAGGAAGTGTGTGAAGATGGAGGAGAGGAGAAGAGCAGCAGGTTGGCGTCTAAATCTCTCCCATACGATTCCTCATTTCAGACTGGAGAGCAGCTCACCATATGCTCCATCTCTTTTCCTTCCCCCTCACAGAGAACACACACACACACACACATCTCTTTTCTTCCCCCCTCACAGCGAACATACCCACACACACACACACACGTACACACACACACACACACACACATCTCTTTTCATCCCCTCTCACAGTGAAGAAGGAGGCAGCAGACAACAGAAAGCATGGAGCTATCTTTGCCAACTCATAAACTGTGTAGGCATTCAGAGCTATTTTTACACCTGTGAATACACTTCCTTCCTCCATACTGCCAGGGATGGAATTCACTGTGTGTGTGTGTGTGTGTGTGTGTGTTTGTGTGTGTGTGTGTGTGTGTGTAAGGATGGAGTTTACCTACATTTCTCATGTCTCATCGGTGTGAAGCTTAAAGCGCTGGAGTGGTTTCCTGGGTAAGTGTGGCTCTGGCTCACACGTCAAAGTAGACTATCACCTCCTTGTGTTTACAGTGTGTGAAGTGATGACTTTACCTGCACACATGGATGTTTCATAGCTACTGAATCTGGCCCAGTTAAGGCCCAGGTATGGCCCAGTTAAGGCCCAGGTGTGGCCCAGGTATGGCCCAGTTAAGGCCCCAACCTGCAGATATGGTCACAACCTGATGCTGTAACGACACTGTTGCATTCAACGTGAGGTGCGTTGAAATGCCCAAACATTAGTGAACGTTCAATAACATTTGCAAACAGCTCTCTGTTTGCCTTGAGTTCTCCTTGGTGAATGCTCACTCAAAAGTGCATGTTTGAAGTGAATGCTTTTCTCTATTCAAGAAATTTGAGCACACCTTAGATTTGACCCTGATGTGGCTCTGATATAACCTGGCAATAGCCAGATGAATTTCGCTCCGCCTAGCTCCACTCATCCATCTGGAACCGATCCATTGAAGTGTTGCTTCAGAAGGCTGGGCCTAATCAAAAAATGCTTGCATATGATTGAATAAGCCACTTGTCCGTCATCTATTGACGTGCTACTTCAACCAATCACATCGAAGCCAACCCGTGACGCTAATAACAGACTCACAGTCGCTTCTACGCTATGTCACATCTATGAAACTCCCGCCCTGCGTCCTGATTGGCTAAACATAAAGTTGGTTGGAGAAATCACTCTCAATGGAAGAGGTCCCAGATGGATGTGAGTGAAGCTAGGCGGAGCTAAGCGGAACGACATTCATCTGGCTAGGGTCAGGTTAGCTCTGATATGGCCCTGATGTGGCTCTGATATGGCTCTGATGATGCCCTGATATGGCCCTGATGTGGCTCTGATGATGCCCTGATATGGCTCTGATGTGGCTCTGATGATGCCCTGATATGGCCCTGATGTGGCTCTGATGTGGCTCTGATGATGCCCTGATGTGGCTCTGATGTGGCCAAGGTCCACTGTCTGAGTCATACAACAGCACTGATTTTGTTTATTTGCTTGGACTTCGCTATGTAACTCAGATAAACTAACAGTCAGTAGTCACACCTGTGGCCTCAGTCTCCTGCTGTGTGTGTGTGTGTGTGTGAGTCCATTCGAAAACTTGCTGCCTCGTTGGCGTGATAGAGATCAATCTATGGTTACAGGAGTGGTATAATCAGATAGTTCAGTGTTTATTTCTTGCTAGATTTTGACAATTTGAAGCAAAAAAATGTCAAAGGACAATTCAATACACCAGCAGCCATTACAAGTGTAATCCATCATCTATTGTGTACTTTTCACAGCTGTTTCAGACGTTGTGGCACAGATTTGTGGGTAGTAGGCAGCTTCAAGGATACGTTGATTCTGGCTTCAAAAACAACGTTATGGGGGTAGTTCTAAGATATCTTAGAAGGCAGAAAAAGAGAGTTAGATCGGTTTCAAATAGCACCTGTTGCCTCGCTCCTGTCAGATATCTTAAAAGCTTAAAACCTTTTTGAACAAAGCCTATGCGTATGTCTGTGTCTATTTGCTTGTCAGTGTGTGAGTGTGTGTGTGTGTGTGTGTGGGGGGGGGGGGGGGGAGAGAGAGAGAGACAATATATGAGTATGTGCGTGTCTGTGCATGTGTGTTTGTTTGCATTTGTCTGTGTGTGTGTGTGTGTGTGTGTGTGTGTGTGGGTGTGTGGGTGGGTGTGTGGGTGGGTGTGTGTAACTGCAGGTCACTACTGACCTTTGCGAGTGCTAATTGATCACAGCATCACAGCAGAATGGATAATCTCATTATTATGATTCACAGATCACACATGCTACTCTGTCAGGTCACACACACACACACACACACACACACACACACACACACGCTACTCTGTTCCTCTGTCTGATTGCGACTGGACCAGTTAAACAAGGTCCACAGTGGATTGTGTGTGTGTGTGTGTGTGTGTGTGTGTGTGTGTGTGTGTGTGTGTGTGTGTGTGTGTGTGTTCAACCAATCCAAAAACACACACACAGAGACAGAACAGGGGAGAAGGAAAGAGAGAGAACAAGAGGAGTGAAATAATGTTTCAATAACAAAAAATCGACAAAGAGCGACTAGTAATAAAAAAAGAACACCTGTAAACCATACTGGTTTATCACCAGCCAGTCCAGAGTAGAGAGAGATAGAGGAGGAGTGAGGAAAAAGAGAGTGAGAAAAATAGTGAGAAAGAGAGAGTGAGAAAAGAGAGATTTTGTTCTCTGTCGTTCTGTCCTTCAGGGTGATTAATCTGCTTTCAGTCAGTACAGCAACAGTAGCTCGCCAGCAGACTTTGTTGTTCACCACTATTAACACACAGCCACTAAAAGACTCAGTGAGTGCATGATTAATCAGGCTGAAAGACAACAAGGGCAAGGCGCGGGAAGGTGGGTGCTGAGGGTGCTGCAGCACCCCTTGCTTTTTGTCAATAGGCCTACAAATTCGCAGTTTGTCATTATATTTGTTGTCAAATAGGCAAATAGCAAAAAGGGTTATGGATAGCGTTGAATATAGCTATCCATAGTCAAGATTAAACGTTATAGTCTAGCTATAGAAGTGAAAGTGACGTGACTCGCTGAGGAGAGACGTTGCAAGCAGGCTAGTTGACTTCGAGAAAAGAATATTAGGCTACAGAAAAGAATACAGGATTTTTTTCTCTCCCGGCAGTAAAGACAGTAGATTCAGTGTTTAAAATGTAAATGCAAACTAAAGGTAGGCTAACTATGCATATGACCATCCAGAGGCTGCTGATGTGTCAAAAATGATGAAGATCAAGATGGTTTTATTGTTGCTGTCATTATTACCACAAACACGAATTGATAACGAAACCATGGCGATCGTGGGTTATATCTTGCCTGCTTATTAGGCCATGCACCTGTTAGAACTCCGTGTAGCATGCATAGCCTACTGCCAGTTTCCATATACCATCACCAACTAGTTCGCACTTTGGATATATCGTTGGATTGTGAAAAGCCCAATTTCGAATACCAAACGACAACAGATGAGGTAGGATGCATCTTTTGCAATTAGTCTTTGGCAAGCACACGACCTCACGTACGGCTCAGTTTCTGTTAGTGTCAGGCAATGTGGCTGATCTAGACCAAATCCACGAATTTCGTGTTGG
>NC_055978.1:2989111-2994111 GCF_018492685.1 Alosa sapidissima | reverse complement strand
TTAGTTCATGTAATACTTTATTGTCAATGCACAAATTAAGTAACAGTAGGCCTAGTCTGAAACGTTATTGTTAATGCACAAATTAAGTAACAGTAGCCTAGTCTGAAACGAAATGCTGTTTTACATCTAACCAGTGGTGCAAATAACTGACATGTCCAAATGGGCCTTGATGAAATGCGTCGCTAGACTGTTCATACACACTTTAACGGGCCAAAGTTGAAGAGCTTTTGTCCGTTATTGTTAGTGAAAATATAGGCTGATTCATGTTCCCTTGCATTGTTTAACTGAGGTCCATGGCTAGTCTGGCTTTCATCAGACCAAGCTCAATCTTTTAAGAAATCAAAAAATAAATAGCGGGCAGATCAGGCTGGGTTCACCCAGCCTAGTCCATAGGCACCCGATATTGTTTAATTTTCCGATTGAGATATACACGCTCTGGTTATTCTAAATGCAAAAATGCATCAGGGAGTTATGACAAAACGGTAAATAACAAACTAGATCCTAATAGAAAGCTGTTAGCTTCCCTAAGCTACAGGTAGGATTATAAGGTAGGCCTATTTACAACATAAATTGCCAATAGGCTATGCTGGCGACACAAATAAAATCTCCTTTGGAAACCAATGGCTTACGCCTTACAGTATCAAGCGGACTTAAACTGTCATATCGTGGCGAAAAATTTTAATAACATTCAAGCAGCTCCATGAGTCAAGGAAAGCGCGAATGAAGTAGCCACTTCTAAATGGGACCCACTACACAGTAGCTTAAGGTGTGTTGCTAAAGCAGCCATAATGAAATGAAGGTGTCATTGTTTGGATACTTCACACACACGTGCTTTTTAATTTCACAAGACTACAACTACCAAGCTGGAATCAAAGCACATCGATTCCCCTCTCACACCCTGCACGCACTTAAAACAAAATAAACAGGCGTCTCAGTCTCACGCATGTATAGGCAAAACTGTATCAGACCGGTGTAACGTTGGTAAATCTTCCATTGCACAGAATGATTTTGTAGCACGTGCAATTAATGACAGTCGAAAGATACAAACAGTGCTGCTATACATTTGCTTGGTATAACCGCATTTATAGTTTTCTACAAATGCAATAAATCAAATGCCTCCATCACTCAACCAATGCTAACGGTAACATTACCTAGGTCCTTATTGATATTACAAGATTAACGTACCTGCAGTAAAAACCAAGCATGTCCGATAAACATCCTGAGATTTATTTCGGCTTCAAGAAGAAATGGGAATTACACTTCATGTGAACATCGTCCTATCCTTATTAGATGTTCGCTGCAGTAAATTACAGTCCTTGTATGAAGCGTCCATTGTTTTTTCCAACCCACTTTTAACGTCCAACAAAATTACGTCTCACTGCAACGATGCGCCATCTAGTGGACAAACGACTACTTCTCGCCAATACTGAAAATGCAGCCATGATGATGATGATGAATATTTAGTTTGGCTTTCTTTTAATCCTACTGAACCTCAGGGACGAAATGAAATTTTTCCGTAAAAGTCTAGTGGGGCTACATACCCACCAAATTTCATGTACCCCGGTGGTTCGGTGTCCTGGGTATCAATGACCAAAAATTCAGGGAGTAGATGACGGGAAAAATTCTTGAATTGTGTGCATGTGTGCGTGTACAAATTTATGTTTATGTGTGTGGGTGTGGGTGTGTGTGTGTGTGTGTATGTGCGTGCTTGTGTGTTTGCCTGCGTATGTGTGTTTGTGCATGTGCATGCATGCGTACATATGTCTACTGTGTGAGTATGTGTCATACGTATGATTACTGTAAATGTATGTGTGTGCGTGTGTATCTGTTTATGCACATGTGTGCACATGGAATGGGTTAACATGACCCCTGGAGGCAAACATACGGAAAAAATTGGTCATCCTAGGCCCTACAGTTCTCAAGATATTCACAGAGAACTGTGTCTGCCCTACCCTCCTTTCGGGGGGTCCAGTCCAGCGGGGGGGCTACAGATCAAAACGAAGAATGACGGTTCCATGCTATCCATGTGGGGGTACATGCCCACCAAGTTTTGTGTACCCCGGTCTTTCAGTGTCCCGGGAATCCTTGTTGGTGTACGTCACTAAATGTACACATAAATTATTTTATTGTAAGGCCCCCCATGAACGAAAGTACACAAAACTTGGCATGCATTCGGAGGGTGTCATAATGATCCTACACTTTTAATTTCGTGCAGTTTTGACCTTGTCAGCCAGAGATATTGTGATGAAAGCACCTAATTTTTTGCTTTTTAATTTTTAACTAGGTGGCGCTATACATGAAATAAGTGGTAATGGGATGGGTTGACATGCCCCCTTAAGACCAACATACATAAAAAAGGTGGACCTCCTAGGCCCTACGGTTATCGAGATATTCACAGAAAACTGTCTCCGGCCACCTACAGGCCAGTTGGTGTATAGTAACATAAATTAATTTATTGTGTGGCCCCCCATGAACGGAATTCCACAAAACTTGGCGTGCATACAGAGGGTGTCATAATGATCCTACAATTCCAATTTCGTGCAGTTTTGACTATGTTAGGTCACAGATACCTTCAATTACAACACCTCATTTTTACTTTTTTGTGTTTAACTAGGTGGCGCTATACATGAAATGAGTGGTTATGGAATGGGTTGACATGGCCCCTTGAGATCAACATACAAAAAAAAAAATGGTCCTCCTAAACCCTACAGTTTTCGAGATATTCACAGAAAACTGTGTTTGCCCTACCCTCCTTTCGGGGGGTCCAGTCCAGCGGGGGGGCTACAGATCAAAACGAAAAACGATGGTTCCATGCTATCCATGTGGGGTTACATGCCCACCAAGTTTCGTGTACCCCGGTCTGTCAGTGTCCCGGGAATCATTGACGGAAATTTGGGCATGCGAAAAAGAAAAAAAAAAAAAAAAAAAAAAAAAAAATCTGACTAAACCTATATGACCGCCGCTTCGCTGCGCGGCGGTCATAATAATATACGAGGCATCAAGTATAATCTGGTAAGATTCCAATATGGCCACTATGTGTAAGAAAATAAGCCAATTATTCTATATTTTGGTTAATTGAAGTAACTACCTACATCATCAATACATTCTAATTCTACCTTCTTCTCTTTCTGAGCAAACCTTAACTCTTACTATACACTGCTCAAAAAAATTATACACTTTAAAAAATAAAACACATCAGATCTCAATGGGGAAAAAACATCATGCTGGATATCTACATTTCATTACATTTAACTGATGCATTTTTAGCCAAAGCGACTTACAACCTGGTAAACAGTTTAACGCTTTTAAAACAATTCTCTCAACAATTCTAGAACAATTTAAAACAATTCAAAAAGGTAGAGTACAATAGGGAAAAGTGCATCAGTGAGTGCTGTTTTTATCTAGTCAAGTCAGGTGGTAAGTGCTAGAATTAGCTAGTTGTAAGTAGTGCTATGAGAGGAGATATGCTCTGAAGAGCTGGGTCTTAAGGGGTTTTTTGGAGATGGTGAGGGATGTCCCTGCTCTAGTAGGAACTGGTAGCGCATTCTACCAGGAACAACAGATGAAAAAAGTTTGGATTGACCTGAGCGTACCGGTGGCAGAGCTAGACAATGTTTGTCTGAAGAGCGCAACGGTCGGGGGGTAGCATATAATGCCTGTATGAGGGCATTTGAGTAGGTGGGAGCAGTAGGTTTAGCTGGGAGGACCAGCAGTTTGTTTTTTAAGAGGTTTAGTTGGAGGTGGTGTGCCTTCATCCATGTAGATATGTCTGAGAGGCTTGATGGCATCGGGGCATGCTCCTAATGAAACGGCAGATGACGTCCTGGGGGATCTGCTCCCAGATGTGGACATGGCCATCACTGAGCTCCCTGAGAGTCGGTGGTGCAACCTGTTGGATGGACCAAAATATAATGTGCGTGTGTTCAATCGGATTTAAGTCAGGGGAGTGTGGGGAGACAGTCAATAGTATCAATGCCTTCATCCTCCAGGAACTGCCTGCACATTCTCACTACATGTGTCTAGCCATTGCTGTGCACCAGGAGGAATCCAGGGCCCACTGCACCAATACAGGGTCAGACAATGGGTCTGAAGTTTTCATCCTGATGCCTAAGAGCAGTGAGGGTGCAGTTGTCTTGCCCGTAGAGGTGTGTGCGTCCTTCCAAGGATATCCCTCCCCAGACCATCACTGGCCCACCACCAAACCAATCATGCTGAATGATGTTGCAGGCAGCATTACATTCTCCAAGACATTTTTAGACATCACATGTGCTCAGGGTGAACCTGGTCTCATTTGTGAAAAGCACAGGGCGTCAATGGTGAACCTTCCAATTTTGTATTCTATGGCAAATGCCAATTGAGCTGCACGGTGCTGGGCAGTGAGCATAGGTCCTTCCAGAGGCCATCGGGCCCTCAGGCCACCTTCATGAAGTCTGACAGTGTGGTCAGAGACATTCACACCAGCGGCCTGGAGGAGGTCATTTTGTAGGGCTATGGCAGGGCTCCTACTGTTTGTTGTTGCACAAAGGAGCAGATACTGGTGCTGCTGCTGGGTTAAGGACCCTCTACCATCCTGCCCAGCTCTCCTAGAGCAACTGTCTCCTGGAATCTCCTAGATGCTCTTGAGACTGCGCTGGGAGACACAGCAATCCTTCTGGCAATGAAACGTATTGGTGTGCCATTCTGGAGGAGTTGGACTACCTGTGCAACGTTTGTAGGCTCCAGGTACTGAAAAATCAGACAAGGAGGATAAAGATGGAAAATGTATAATTTGCCACCACCTCTAAAACCATTCCTGTTTTTACAGACCTATTCCCCTTCTTCCTTTATTGTTAAAGTTGTTGGAGAAAGTGGTCTTCAAGCAAGTCTTGGACTTACTATATCAGCAACCTATACTTACTATAGCAGCAACAACCTGCTAGACCCTATGCAGTCTGTTTTCAAGAGTCATTCTACTGAAACTGCTTTTCTGTCTGTGACCGAAGCATTGAGAGTAGCTAAGT
>NC_055978.1:2979111-2981611 GCF_018492685.1 Alosa sapidissima | reverse complement strand
GTTCAGGACCTTGGACAGCACAATGTAAAGGTTCAGGACCTTGGACAGCACAATGTAAAGGTTCAGGACCTTGGACAGCAGCAGACTGGCAGGGTGAAGCCCTGCTGCTGTGGAGCGCTGCTGATACACACAGGAACTGTCAGTCAATGTAATCGCAAAGCCAAACCCAATGCATGACACACATCTATCAACAACACACAGAGGGAGAGAGAGATAGAGGGAGGGAGAGAAGGAGGCGGAGGGGGTGAGAGAGAGAGAGCGAGAGAGGGAGAGAAGGGAGGGGAAGAGAATGAGAGAGAGAGAGAGAAAGAGAATGGGGAGCAAAGGAGAGGAGAATGTAAGGAGCACTTTGCTCTGCACTGCCACAAATATCACAAAAAACACTCTCAGACAGACCTTTTTCACTGAGTTCCAAAAAACATCCCACATTTTGAAGACATTAAAGACAATGACAAAATAGTCATACTTATATCCAAGATGGCGGCGCGTACACACGCAGCGACCTCTCTCTGTCCTAACCGTACGGTGTTTTGTTCGTTTAAAAAGTGTTTGTCCGAAAGTTTTACGTGTTCGTCTCGTCTTACTACGTCGTACTACAAGTACAGCAGGCAGTTTTTAATCGACATCTGCAAAAGCAAGTTTTGCAGCGTTCTGGACTTTGCAACAGAGACGCTAAAGGAACTCGGACTACTCCGGCCTGCAACAACACCGGACTCGCCTGCTACTCCTCCCCCGGAAAGAAAGCGTCGGAAGCGGTGTGCGAGGAAGCAGAAGAGGGGCAAGCGCGGAGGCGTCCGAGCCAGGCTAGCGGCCAGCCCAACTCGCCCAGCCATACCATCCATTCTCCTGGCAAATGTACGATCACTGGACAACAAAATGGATCACATACGACTGCTGAGATCAACGAACCGGACAGTAAGTAACTGCTGTGTGCTCGTCTTCACTGAGACTTGGTTAAATGACAACATTCCGGACTCTGCTGTACAACTGGAGCAGCTAGCATGCTATCGAGCAGACAGGGCCATTGTAAAGGGAGGTAAATCACGAGGAGGAGGAATCTGTGTTTACATCCGTGACGAATGGTGCCGGGACACTGTAGTAGTATGCAAACACTGCTCACCACTGGCAGAGTTTATGATCATAAAGTGCCGTCCTTTTTACCTGCCAAGGGAAATTACTGCGATTCTGCTAGTCGCAGTATACATCCCGCCTACCAACAACAACAGCGATAAGAACGCGGCTCTCAGTGAACTGTACCAGGCTGTCAGTGAACAACAGACGGCACACCCAGACGGTTTCACCATCTTCACTGGAGATTTTAACCATGCTGATCTTAAAACTGTACTTCCAAAGCTACACCAGCATGTTGATTTTCCAACAAGAGGAGATAACATCCTGGACCTGGTCTACACTACACACAAAGGAGCATACAAAGCCACCCCCCTCCCCCACATTGGACTTTCAGACCATATAACTGTTATGCTAATGCCCGCATACAGACAAAGGGTAAAAGCGAACAAACCGGTCCATAAGCAGGTAAAAGTGTGGCCTGAGGGAGCCTCCGATGCTCTTCAAGACTGCTTTGACACAACAGACTGGGAAATGTTTAAGCAGGCAGCCACTTACAACAACCGGACAGACATAGAGGAGTATACAGACACTGTAACCTCTTACATCACCAAGTGCATCGATGATGTGACCCACACAAAAGACATCATCACTCGGGCTAACTGGAAGCCATGGCTGACAGGGGATGTCCTCAGGCTGCTGAGGGCCAGAGACAAAGCCTACAGAGCTGGGGATGAAGCTGGCATGAGAACAGCGAGAGCCAACCTGTCCCGTGGCATCAAGGAAGCAAAAAAGGAATACACTCACAAGATAACCACCCACTTCAAAGACAGCAGGAACGCACAAAGCCTATGGCAGGGCATTCAGGCCCTCACGGACTACAAGCCCGCGCCACAGAGCTGTGAGAGCAACATCCCTCTGCTCAACAACCTGAACCGCTTCTTTGCTCGCTTTGAAGCACAAAACAGCACCTGCCCACAGAAGACCCATCCCCCTCTACATGAGCAGCCCCTGTGCCTCTCTGCCGACAGCGTGAAGAGGACACTTGCTGCTATCAACACCCGTAAGGCAACAGGTCCAGACAACATCCCAGGTCGTGCGCTGAAGGACTGCGCAGGGGAGCTTAAGGATGTCTTCACAGACATCTTTAACACTTCCCTGAAGCAAGCCATCGTCCCATCATGTTTCAAAGCTGCCACCATCATACCTGTGCCGAAGAAAACTGCTCCATCCTGCTTCAATGACTACCGCCCTGTGGCACTGACACCCATCATCACGAAGTGCTTTGAGCGGCTTGTCATGTCACATATCAAATCCATTCTCCCCCCCACCCTGGACCCCTTCCAGTTTGCATACCGAGCCAAGCGGTCTACAGAGGATGCAATCTGCTCTGCCCTCCACCCAGCCCTCACCCACCTGGAAAAAAGAGACT
>NC_055978.1:2816611-2974111 GCF_018492685.1 Alosa sapidissima | reverse complement strand
CCTCCGGCTCCTCAGCCGATGGTTACGTTCCGCCACAACATCCGGAACCTGTCTCCAACGCACTTTTCCTCTGTGGTTGCCTCCGGTCTACCTCCACTCAACACCTTCTCCTCTCTGGAGGTTAATGAGGCCACAGACTCGCTCTGCTCCACAGTGAGCTTGTGTCTTGACGAGCTGTGCCCTCTTACCACAAGACCAGCTCGATCCAAACACTCTCATCCATGGCTAAATGATACCCTCCGATCGCAGCGCACAAAACTCAGAGCCGCGGAGAGGAAATGGCACAAATCCAAACCTCAAAAACTACCAGACACTCCTGACCTCCTTCTCAGCCAGCATCACTGCTGCTAAGACGGCTTTCTACAATGACAAAATCAACAGTGCTACAGACACTCGAAAACTTTTCTCCACCTTCAAATCGCTACTCAACCCTCAGCTGCCTCCTCCTCCATCCAGCCTTACTGCAGATACCCTTGCCTAATTTTTTTTACAAACAAAGGGGCGGCAATCAGCAGTCAATTCTCTACATGCCCACTCAATGCATCTAACTCAAATACCGCACTCCTACAACCTCTAGGGGCTGCTGGAACATCTTTTTCAGCATTCGCGCCTCTCTCCGAGACTCCTGACATGCTCGCTGGATCCTATACCTACGAGCCTACTTCAGTCCATCAGCCTGACCATCGCTCCAGCTATCACACATGTGATCAATGCCTCGCTAACCTCCGGCTCCGGGTAACACCGTTACTTAAGAAGGCTTCTCTCAACCCTGCTCAAGTCGAGAACTACCGCCCTGTCTCACTCCTGCCTTTCCTATCCAAAGGCATTGAACGAGCAGTCTCCAAACAGGTCTCTGACTTCCTTTGGTTCCTGGATCCAAATCAGTCTGGGTTGAAAAGCGGCCACTCTAACGAAACGGCTCTGCTGTCTGTAACAGAAGCCTTAAAAGAAGCCAGGGCGACCGCTCGGTCATCGGTACTCATTCTGCTTGACTTATCGGCTGCCTTTGACATGGTTAATCACCGCATCCTTCTCTCTATACTCGCTAACATGGGAATCTCCGGTTCTGCTCTCTCCTGGTTTGAATCCTACCTCACAGGACGCTCGTTTAACGTATCATGGCTTGGTCAGCTATCTACATCTCACCATCTCACCACAGGGGTCCCCCAGGGCTCAGTGCTGGGCCCACTTCTCTTTGCTATCTACACCACGTCCTTGGGACAGATTATCCGTTCGCATGGCTTCTCATACCACTGCTATGCAGACGACACACAGCTCTATCTGTCCTTTCCACCTGATGACCCCTTGGTTTCAGCACGGATCTCAGATTGCCTCTCAGACATAGCTACGTGGATGAAGGCACACCACCTCCAGCTGAACCTCTCAGAGACTGAACTGCACGCGCCTGGTCTACAACCAACCCAAAAGGGCACATGTTACCCCGCTGCTCATCCAGCTACACTGGCTACCTATAGTGGCCCGCATCAAATTCAAGGCTCTAACGCTTGCCTACAAAGTAGTCTCCGGTTCTGCTCCCGCCTACTTGAATGCCCTCATACAGTCATACGCTACCTCTAGACCGCTGCGCTCCTCAGATGAACGACATCTAGCTCTACCACCGGTTCGCTCAGGCCAATCCAAACTTTTCTCATCTGTTGTTCCTTGTTGGTGGAACACACTGCCAGTTCCTACAAGGGCAAGGTCATCCCTCTCCATTTTCAAAAAACTCCTGAAGACCCAGCTCTTTAGAGAACATCTCCTCTCATAGCACCACAACAAGTCTTGCCGATCCTAGCACTTACCAGTCGTCTTGAACTGACACGTAACTGTTAAAAACAGCACTCACTGATGCACTTATTCTTACTGTACTCTACCGTTTTTTTTAAATTGTCCTAAAATTGTTGAGAATTGCTTTAAAACCTAAACTGTTAACCATGTTGTTAGTCGCTTTGGCTAAAAATGCGTCAGCCAAATGTAATGTAATATAATATAGCCTAGCCCACATCATATAGCCCTAGCCCACATCATATAGCTTAGCCCACATCATATAGCCTAGCCCACATCATATAGCCCAGCCCACATCATATACCCTAGCCCACATCATAGATAAACTGAGTCAATTCATATAGCCTAGCCCACATCATATAGCCTACCCCACATCATATAGCCTAGCCCACATCATAGATAAACTGAGTCATTTCATATAGCCTAGCCCACATCTTAACTAAACTGAGTCATTTAAATAAAATTACTGTAGTCATGAAGTTTGAATAGTCCGTTTGAGAAGAGAGGGAGGTTAAAGTCTAAGACTGCTAAAGAGAAAAAGGGAGACACTGCTGGTGGCCTTTGATCGCTCTGCCATAGAGAGCATACTGCCATACTGCATCACGGTGTGGTACGTAAGCTGCACTGTGGGGCAGAAAAAATCCCTGCAGAGGGTCATCCGCTCTCCAGACGGGCATTAGCTCTCCTCCCACCCAGGATAGGCCTCCTCTCACCCAGGCCTCCTCCCACCCAGGACAGGACGCCTCTCACCCAAGACTCCTCCAACCCAGGCCACGGACACTTTCAGTTACTCCCCTCAGGAAGGCGTTACAAGTCTGTCAGAACCAGCACATCCAGATTCAGAGACAGCTTTTTGCACTGCATTTGCACTTTCCAGCACTGTGATTCTGATTCTGAAGTTAACTTGGCAAGGCTACCAGCGAGAGTTGCAGTTTGTTACAATCCTGAATTTTTAATAGTTTGCTGGATAAGTTAACAAAGTAACCAGCGAGAGTTGAAACACAGGGAGTTAAGAGGAAAGAACTAGGACCCAGGGACATGGCAATAATCCAGCAGAAAGTAACGAAGAGATCTATTTTCAACCAAAGGATATCTGCTAAGACCTGAAAAAAAATCTCTTTCCACTTTAGTAAATTACACAAACTCATCTCTCAGCCAACTAGCTGCACACACCTTGTAAACTAGATGATAAAGTCCCCTAGTTGTGAATAGCAGCAACCGAAGTCTGAAGGATCATCACAGAGGCTAGCTTAGTCGCTACTGACATTGACACCAATACTGACAGCTCTGGTATTGTCAAATAATGGCTCACACTCTTCTTCCACGGTGTAAAGTAGGTAGCGATAGTCTTTTCACAACAGAAACACCTCTGTTCAGGAGAATACTGCAACTAGTGTCGCAACCACCACGCACAAGTATAAATGGTTACGGTGCTCCCGTGACATCACATTGTCGGGCGACAGGTCGCAGGAACAGCGACTATAACGCACTTAAGTCATTTGTTTTCACACGGAACACACAGAAGTGCCTCTGGGTAGCCATGCAGGTGGACAGATGGAACCTTCATGAGGTGTTTGGAACCCAGTTCGGAATTAAGAACATCCGCAGAGTGCTACAGGGAATTCTAAATTCCCAGAGGAATGGAATGAGATATCCCCACTAATGCCAAAGCTAATCTCCATGACAAATGCAGAGGAAGAAGACATCAATTTATATGATTAGTGGAGCTTCCAGCTGTGACCTCCATCTCTCAGCTGAAAGTGTGTGTGTGTGTGTGTATGTGTGTGCCTATGCTAGCTCTCTAGGTGTGAGGAGCAGAGCCTATGCTAGCTCTCTAGATGGCATCTTTAAACATGGAGGAGCAGTGCCTATGCTAGCTCTCTAGATGGCATCTTTAAACTGCATACTTCCGTCAGTACACTGATGGTGTACACTGAGCGCTTACTTGCATTGTGCCCACTTTTCAAGGGGTTAGTATTGTCCCATTCATTATCCCAATCCATGAATTAGTGAACACACTCAGCCCACAGTGAACACACAGTGAGGTGAAGCACACACTAATCCCGGCGCAGTGAGCTGCCTGCAACAACAGCGGCGCTCGGGGAGCAGTGAGGGTTTAGGTGCCTTGCTCAAGGGCACTTCAGCCGTGCCTACTGGTTGGAGTTCGAACCGGCAACCCTCCGGTCACAAGAAGTCTGAAGCGCTAATCAGTAGCCACGGCTAAACATAGAGGAGCAGTACCTCCTAGCTTTTCAGATGTCATCTCTCTATCGTTCTGTATGCAGACTTGTTCACACAGCTCCAATTAGATCCCACACACTATCAGGGCGCTAGCAGTGTTCTTCCTCCCAATCCCACCCTGATGAATTATTCATCTGGCTGAGGAGGGTCATTAACACACAGCTGATGAATGCCTGCAAGCCTGCCCGCCTGCCTGTGTCATATCTCCTGCAGGACTGTGGGCTGACTTTACAGCACTGGTTAGGCTGAGCACTAATGCCCAATGCTAACATCATAGCGACAAACTAATGGTCAATGCTAACATCGTAGTAACACACTAACTAATGGCCAATGCTAACAGCATAGTGACACACTAACTAATGGTCAATCCGAACATCATAGTAACACACTAACTAATGCCCAATGCTAACAGCATAGCGACACACTAACTAATGGTCAATCCGAACATCATAGTAACACACTAACTAATGCCCAATGCTAACAGCATAGCGACACACTAACTAATGCCCAATGCTAACAGCATAGCGACACACTAACTAATGGCCAATGCCATTTTGCTGCGGAAATTTTTGTTTGGCTCGTTCAGCATTATACCGTACAGTAAAAAGTACATTGGTTCTCAGGTGTAGGGACCAGGGTCCCAGAGTTAAATTAACATTGGTATCAAAGGGATCTAGCCTAATGCTAGGACCATGGGCGATGGAGGCATTCTGAAAGTGGGTGGGACATTTCAGTGGGGGGTATGGGGGTCCTCCCCCAGAATATTTTTTTTGGACTAGATGCAATTTCCTGAATTCTGGTACATTTTACCAGGTTATTTAGATACTTCTATATAACAAAATAAAGCTAGCCTACGAAATTAATAAAAAGTAAATCATGCATAATTTAAAAATAACTCAATATATAGGCTACTTGGCTACGCAATAAGGTTTCCATTACAGCACTGCGGACGTTCAATGAACGCATGAAAGCGGATAAAGTAAATTAAATATCAAACTAAAGCAAAAATGTCATGCTTTTGAAGGCCTACCATTGTGCAGTCTAGCTGTGGTTAGTGACGTGATGCTGTTAATGGGGAGTTTTACATAAACCTATAGGTTATTATTTATTTGGCGTACAAACAGCACTGGTATTTCGCACGGCAATAGTGGGGGGGTCCAAACTATTTTAAAAAGTGGGTGGGTGTTTTGTAAGAATTTAAGAAATGTTTGTATATTTTAACTTTTAAATGCATCAATCTGGTGCACTTTTAAAAATAAATTCAGAGGTCAGACTTGCTTATTTTTATGGAAATATTTGTGCTGTAGCCTAAGCTATTTTGCACTTCAGAATTATACGTAACCATGCATACACAGGTGGAATAGTTATGGTGATATTGCAATAAGTTCACAACCACAAAAACATATGGTCCATTTCACAGTTCAGAAATGTTCAGCACTCCATGAAATTATGCAGAAGTGGTCACCTGTGTTTTTCAGCTAGTTCATTTAAGATAATATATTGGTCATTGTAATGGCCATAGCCTACAGGCTATTCCTTTTTCAGGATGTACCCATATCTGCATGATGTGAATGTTTGCATATGGCTTATGTCAGGCTTTATATCAATATTTGTGTCTCCTTATTTGATTTTCTTTATATTTTTGCATTAATGTCACTAGAAAGCATGGCAATATAAATATATTCATTTATCTGTGTAAGTGGGATTGGCTGGAACCTGACAATATAAGAACCATGATAGTAGGATAATCTACTGAGCAATTTACAAAAATGTATGTAGGCCTACTGACAAATAGTTTACATTAGAATACATTATAATTTCGCCCCAATGAGGCTATGTAGAAATGTGTTGCAATTTCAAAAACAGAGGCATGCTTTATATCCTCGTATTCGGTACAGTTTGCTGTTTATTGTGATATTAGGTTTGCCACATGTTGTGTGAAGGGTTAGTGAGATATTACAACCGAGAGTAATGGGTGTGCACTGTGTGCAAAATGCAAATATGATTAGCCTAAATTGCACGTCGGTTCAATGATAATTTTCTCGCGAACCATTTATCACAGCAACTTGGCGCTAATATCATTGGAAAGCTTAGATTCCACTCGTTCACATGATGTGTGATATCATGTATAGGTTTAGTTTAGTTGAACCTCATCTGCCAGTTATTTGACCTACCACGTTGACACTTCAGCGTGAAAAATACTCAAAGCATAGGCCTACCTGAAGCCGGGGGAATGCGCCTGGGATGGCTTTTGAAGTAGCATCGCAAATGAGAGAAAATTTAGAAAATTCCACAGACAGGGGGTGCTCTTGAACCCTCTCACCGTCTCTGAAAGCATAACCGTGGCTCAACAGGTAGATCTATAGGCTAAACTCATTTTTCAGGCATCTGACCGACCGGGTTGACACTTCAGCGTGAGAAATCGTGGGTGTGGCGTGTGAGTGTGTGAAACTAATCAAATGCGTGTGTCTCACGGCCAATGCATGAGAGTTGGCAGCTATGCAATGCTAACATCGTAGTGACACTAAACTAATACCCAATGCTAACGTACTATCTACACATAAAGGAGATCAAAATATTATTATATTTATTCAAATCTCTAGGGATACGGACCATTGCAGTAAGTGGCTTTACATAAAAGTGTCAGCTCAATGCGTCAGTAAGAGTATTTAGCTATTAGCTGTGCTGCTAAATGTGTCAGTAAGAGTATTTTGCTATTAGCTGTGCTGTTGACTGAGAATCAAGCCTATGATCTGCTGTAGTCACTCTCATGTAGAATACAGGTCATACTGGGACCACGTGCTCTGTGTGTGTGTGTGTGTGTTTGTGCCAACTCCTGCTGACTGAGAATTAGAGATGCACCGATATGGAATTTTAGAGCCAATAACGATAACCGATATTTATTGGTTTGTTGTGGCCGATACCGATACGATAACCGATAATATTACTCTTGAAAAACAATTGTGAAAAGTGATTTGGGGAAAGCATTTAATAAGCATAATTTTATTGCAGTAATTTTACCTACCATCAAATGATGGACAGAACTCATAATAGTCCTCAATAGTACGGCAGTAAACAACATAACAGTAGCCTAGCCCTAGGCTACAGTATGTGTGGCTCCTTTAAGTGAACCTGACGTCAGTGAATTGCGAGTGAGTGGCTAGAGCAGGGGTCTCAAACTCAAATGAGCTGGGGGCCACTTCTGCCAACGTCATCTGATTGGAGGGCCGGCTATTTCTGAAAAAGCAATGTTCTTATTTTCAAATACCACACAAAACTGCAAACAGAAAGTGCAAGTGTTTTTATCTAGTTTTAGACACCTGTGCTAGCAACCTTAGCTTATAAATAAAATAATGATAAAATAAATATTAATACAAATTATAAAACAAACAAAAAGCATAAAAACGGGTATGTGTGTGTTTCACACCAAATAAAAATATTTTCCTTTCATAACTTTTTTAAACCTGGCAAACTAGGCGTCAGAGTTAAGAAAGCAACACCATTGGATTTTTATATCAAAATTTCAAAAGGCCATGGCTTGAAAGTGGTCAGAGATAAAGTCCTACTGTAAATATAAAAATCTTTGAGTATAAACAAAAGTTTATGAAGGGGGTAAATGTACCCATCACTGGATGGCAAGCACCTCAAATGATGCACCTTTCAGTAAATACTGGATGAACATATTTGAGCAGGTTTACTTTCCTTTTTTTCATATTACCCACATAACAAATGAACAGGGAAACACCTAAGATGTATATGGTTTAGTGATGTATTACTAAACCACAAGGCCTACAATAAAGTATTCTGGTCAAATCAGTTCCTATCGCGGGTAATCTGAGCAGAAGTTCGCATCATATTGCGGGTGACTTTGTAGTTCTTTAGAGCCCTGTTTTTACTAGCCCTGCTGTCTGTACCACGTCCATTACGGACACGATTACCACTGCAACCTCCAAGCTATGTTGGGCAGAGGGTCGAAATAAGCATGGTATGCTTAGTGGACACCGTCGTATACACGCAAAGACGCACCTCCATTCACAGACGCACTGTGACTATCACTGTCAATAGACGATCGATCATAATCTACAAAAGGATATTCTCCTTCAGAATCAGAATAGGTGAATAACATAGCCTACCTAAGACTTCATCACACGTGAACGTTTTTCAACATTAGGTGTAGGCCTATTTATGCTTCAATTTGTGCAAAACTATGGCCTGCATCGCTTCCGCGTCATTACAAATGCACGTCTTTGTGTTTCTCGCGTGTAATACAAGTATTTCTGAAAATTTTGGGTTTTAATCAAGCTCTGGATGTCTAGCACATAGTGGAGCTGAGTAGGCTACAATTGAGATGTCACCATACTTGGATCTATCGTCTACTTTAATCAGTATCGTTGTTTGTCGCAATTAAAAATAGCCTCAAGGGCCGGATTACATTATTATTTTGACATACGTCGCGGGCCGGAATTGGGCAGGACGCGGGCCGGATTTGGCCCGCGGGCCGGGTGTTTGAGACCCCTGGGCTAGAGAGTTGAATCGTTTTCATTTAGGACTAAACGCTCATAAACGGCTCAGCTTGGAATAAGCTACAGTATAGCGACCAAATCAGAGTTTGTGAGGGAAACTTAGGTTTAGTTTCAACTGCGGGTAACTGAATAAAGCTGCAACTCCTCAGACTGTATCTTATGTCCGTCTACTCTGTTGCGCACAACCTGCTGCAGCAGAAATGAAAGGAGTTAGCCCCGAAGGTTTTAATAACTTATTATGATGACCTGTCTGGAACTGAAGCACGAATAGTTAGCATATTTCTAGGTAATAATACAAAACCCAAGCTAAAGTAATGCAAATATAATACTAAAACACAACTTAGAACTAGGCCTACTTACAGTATGTACTCGTCCCACTAACGAGTTTGTTTATTTGTTTCCCCGACCAGCGCGGTAAAGTGCAAACACACCAGCACAAGACGGCTCTAGATAGGGCTGAGCTCTGCTCTGTTAAGGTTAAATGGCGGATCATTCACGAGAGGATTTTGAGATGCACAGATTCCCAAATGAACGCATATTCACAGATTTTGTTAGAGTGGTGAAATACATTCACACCGCTGACATTATATTGAGGAAAAAGTATAGCCAACCAAGCTCAAGTAGCTCAGTGTAGCCAGACGGACCTTACGTAGGCCTAAATTAGGACTTTAAAAAATATTGGCGCAAATTATCGGCCAGAATTCTGTTATCGGACCGATAATAATATTTTCATTTTTTCACTTATCAGCTAATAATATATCGGCCGCCGATATATCGTGCATCCCTACTGAGAATCAAACCTATGATCTGCTGTAGTCACTCTCAGGGTGTTTGTGAGACTGGTCTGTCTCATCACAGATGAGTGGAGAGCTGTCATCAAGCCATCGGCTACAATACACCCTGATTTCACACTGCTTGACTCTATTGAACACATCATAAAGACATGCACACACACACACGCGCGCTTCCTCTCTCTTTCTATCTCATTCTGCCTCTCTCACACACACACATTGACACTTTCTCTGTATACAGGCACCCCCCCGCTCTCTCTCACACCAAAACACACACTTTCTTTCCCTTTCTCTCTCTCTCTCACGCACACACAAACACACACACACACACACACACACATACATCTACACACACATTTCACAGGGCCATGCTTCATTCGAGTCATAATTACACTTGAAAGGCACCGGTGTGTGGATGTCTTTGACTCATCGAACGTGAGTCGTGAGAGAATTATACTGACTACACGCGCACACACACACACACACACACACACACACACACACACACACACACACACTAACTCTCCATAAATGCAGTACACATACTCACACTCTTGTACACACACACACACACACACACACACACACACAAACCCTCTCTCTCATGTGATACTCTGAAAGAGACTTGATGCTGTGCGATGACACACAAAATGCACTTGATGAAGGCCTATATATAAACATTTATCATCCCTAATCATAGGCCATTGGTCATTACTCAAGCAGAGAAGCTACAAACACACACACACACACACACACACACACACACACACACACACAAACACTCTTCAGGAGAGGCGGAGGAGCTCCCAGAGTTATGTGCCAAAAATGTTTAACAATGCACTCATAATGAACGCTAATTAGACCGCACACATAGCACATAAAACACACTTCAAAGGGATAGAGTCAGAGAGGAGAGGGAGAGAGAGTCTGAGAGAGGAGAGAGAGAGTGAGTGAGAGTCTGAGCGAGGGAGAGAGAGAGAGAGGAGAGAGAGTGAGAGAGAGTCTGAAAGAGGAGAGAGTGAGAGAGAGTCAGAGAGAGGGAGAGAGAGAGGGAGTTGTAAGAGAGAGAGGGAGAAAGAAAGAGATAGAGTGAGAAAGAGAGAGGGACAGACAAGGATATATATATAGAGAGAGAGAAAGAGAGAGAGGAGAAAGAGAGAGGGGAGAAAAGAGGGAGAGAGACAGAGAGAGAGAGGTAGAGAGAGAGAGAGAGAGAGAATGAGGATAGAGAGAGGGAGGGAGGGAGACAGAAATAGAGAGGTAGAGAGAGAGAATGAGGATAGAGAGAGGAAGGGAGGGAGACAGAAATAGAGGTAGAGAGAAAGGATGAGGATAGAGAGAGGAAGGGAGGGAGACAGAAAGAAAGAGGTAGAGAGAAAAAATTAGGATAGAGAGAGGGAGGGAGAGAGACAGAGAGGGAGAGAGAGAGAGAATGAGGATAGAGAGCTTAGCACAAACTGGGCTTAGCACAAACTGCCCATCTCTGTTCATTCCTGCCTGAGCACTAATACCAGGACACAGCTGGTGACATTTAAGTAAAAACCCCAAACGCCTGAAATGTGACATCCATTTTAGTTTCAATTTTCAGCTTTCACTGCCACTTTATGACACTGAACAACATGATCACAGTACAAATCCATTAATGACCAGCCAGACATCTAGCACATTTGAAATATTTTAAGTGACTTTACTGTGTGTGTGTAACAGGATGTGTAACTTCCTGTGTTTTTTTACTCAACTAAATAAGTAGAGTAACTCCTAAATAAGTAGAATAACTCCTAAATAAGTAGAGTAACTGTGGGGCTGGTGTGTGGGGTGTGGGGCTGGTGTGTGGGGCTGATGTGTGGGGTGTGGGGCTGGTGTGTGGGGTGTGGGGCTGGTGTGTGGGGTGTGGGGTGTGGGGCTGGTGTGTGGGGTGTGGGGCTGGTGTGTGGGGCTGATGTGTGGGGCTGGTGTGTGGGGTGTGGGGTGTGGGGCTGGTGTGTGGGGTGTGGGAATGGTGTTTGGTGTCACTCTGAACTGACCACTTCATATATGTGCCGGGTGTGTGTGGTGTGTATGTGTATGTGTTTGCTGTATTCATATGTGTGTCTGTTATCTGTGTGTGGTGTGTGTGGTGTGTATGTGTTTGCTGTATTCATGTGTGTCTGTTATCTGTGTGTGGTGCATGTGTGTGTCCTGGGAGCTAACCTGAGGGGGCATTCACACTAGCCCACACTGTAAAAAAATATTTTCCCTTTTAGTTATGTTAACTTGTAATATTTAGCCAAGTAGACTTAAATTTAACTCTGTTGTTCAGATAACTTATATATTTGGGTTTTAGTGGTGAAAACCAATGACACAATTGGTACAACTTATTTTTTCTTGTCATATCCACTAGTTATCAGAGTTCACCTCCGTTTCACGCTGCGTCACGTAAATGGCGCATGCGCGCAGACACCTAACCGCACCTCGAAGTAATTTTTCGTGAGGGTAAACCAGAGCCCATGGTGGTGACTTCAACCGTCACTTTTCTGTCATGCATCTGACTGCAAGCTGTACAAACTCTGCCGTCATCATATCCAAGGTAAGAACTACAGTACTTTTGTATGCCAATTGAAAACTGGAATTAATTAGGAAAATACTGTTTTTATATTGTAGCATTAATGTTAACCTAAACCGTTTGTTAACCGTCATGTTAGAATTAGCTGACGTTTGCTAGCTAGCGAGCTAGAAAAGCACTACTGCTAACATCGCTAACGTTAGCTGTTAATGTTAACTTTTCCAATAACTAGCTTTACCATTGTGTGGAATATCTGGAATGGTAGTAATATCATATCCAACAATAAGTCTGTCTGAGATTTCGTTATGGATGTAAAGTTTTAGTTTGAATGAAATGGCCAAGGTTATCAGGCACGAGTACGTTAGCTAACCTAGCTATAACTTAGCCTGCATGGTCATTAGCAGCCACTAACGTAGGCTAACGTGAACAGGTTGTTGACCTACCTCATGATATGATACCGACAAGTGAAGGGATCTTTAGTTTGTGAAGGGTAACCTATAGTGTTATATTAAGCCATCCTTACACCAGAAGACTTGACCAGATTTGGGTAAGATTATTGAAAGATTGTAGTCTTTTGAGTAAAGCTTGAATGCATTAGTTAAAAAACGCCAATCTTTCCAAAGTATTCTGATGTATGGGTAGCATTAGGCAAAATGTTCTTCATTTCATAGCCCTTATTTGGTTGTACCTGACTTGTGCCAAGGCATGTGTTCATTTAAGATGCATGTGAGGGCAGTAGTGCTTCAGTGATGGTCTTTTCATGTTATGTGTATTTTATTAATCTTAATTTCCCTCTGTTCCCTGTTTGCAGGCAGTAAGTTGTGAGGACTGCTTCCCTGAGAACACTGAGTGCATTCTGGAATATTCCAAATGTGTCCCACTTCCATACAAAAGAAGTTTGAATCCCGCAAGAGAGTTCACTCACCAGGTAGAGACAGACAGACACACACACACACACACACGTAGAATAGCAAATAACATTATTTGCATGTATTTGTGTCTGTTACTGTGTTTAGTTTATCTCCTTTTTTCATGTGTCTGTTTGTTGTTATGACTGTAGTGGGCTTCATCAACAGACCAGGGCAAAGTCGGTCTGTCCCGCTACTACAACATGCTACTTGACTATGTCTGGAAGCCATGGCTGCTGCCCTCAACATGCTGTAAGTGTGTGTGTGTGTTTTCAATGAGGGCTATGGGGTATGTCACTGTGCACACTCTAATTTGTTTGACAAATGTGCAATGTAATGCATTAATACAGAAACTAATCATCATTATTGTAGCTTTTTCTAATAGGGCTTATTCGCAAACACCGCCACGGCCATATTGTTGATCTGACATTCCAGTTCTATAGACTATTCTATGTGATAATCGCCTGTAGCATGTAGATTTGAGCTGAGCAGAGCACATAGCCTACGGCTTCATCTCGTCAATATAACTAGATAAACGTATGGACCCATATCTAATAAACTCAATAGCATTAAGTAAAGATCCGTCATTATTGTCAGCTGTAACTTACCCCGATATTTATTTATAGCCTACTGTCTTGTTCATACATCGGTACACGTCGCAGCTGAAGGAAACAAGGCAAGTCAAGGTTGGCGAACTTATATTTGTTCCACCAACGTCATCGTCTAACTTTGCCATGATCGCAGAGAATAAAGTTGCATCTCATTGGACTGCAATTGTATCTTGTGTTTGCCTGTTGCTCACAACATGCAGCCAAGGACTTTGCTAAAGTAGTTTAAAGTGGTTAGCCAGTCATCGTTTTTGTCTAATACAAGAGGACCTATGATGCAACTATATGGTCTGGAGGCAGAAGCTAACATATTTCTCTGTAACATTTCCAAAATCCAAGTGAACAAAACACTATACAAATCAGAAGTATCTGATTACTATTTGCCACTTGCCGTGCCGCTAAGACGAGCTGAGAAGGGCGCATCATGAATAAATATATAGCCTATAGGCTACTGTAAACGTTGGCTAACATTGCCTACCTAGCAATGCTATCTATGCAAATGCAATATGTCCAAAGGTAATCTACGGTAGGTGACTACATCACATGAAGTTTAGCCATGTTTACCATTATGTTGGTGGTAATGTAAATAATGTGTTGAATATATGCCAAACTGTGCATAATCATAATTTTGTTAAATCTTGTTTTCTATTGACAGAAACTGAAACCCTCACAAATAAAGTCACAAATCAAGAATTAACATTGATGGTGATGGTGGCAAGGGTGCCTTCATAAGGTAATTATCATTTTTGTTTGTACACCTGATTCACTTACCAACTTATTTTGTAATGCTTTGATTTATATCTTAATCAACAATAACATAATGTATAGCAATTGCTGTTTTATTTTTTTAGGTGCCATCCAGCAAGTCCCAGCCTGGAGCCAGAGGCTGGCACTGCACGTCAGATGGGGGAGGATCTATGTTCAGAAAGGCATCAGAAAGGTGGTTTAAGCAAGAAGGCAAGAACTTCTGCAGACAGTGTTGCAATTAGGTATGATACTTCATTTTTTTTTATTACGACATTAAGATCAGATGATTTTTAAATGTATGTGTATGCTAAGGTTATGTTAACTTATGAGCACAACTGTAATACATATCTCCATTACTTCTAACTATTGCACCTGACTTCTAGGCTGCTATTGTGGGTTTGCTTTTATTTGTCACACAAGCTGAGTTAATTATATTCATGGACAGAGTCAATTGTAACATATGCTTTCTTTTTCTTTTTACAGACACCTGACTTTTACCGAGTCCCTTTTCTGGTTTGTTTTGGACGAACTAGAGTGGTGGGCACAGAAATTTTGTCGATGGGTCAAACATTCACACACTCACTCACACAACCACACTTGTGGATTTGTCAAGCAACAAATCTTTGTATATAATCTGTTGCTCATTGAATATGCTTAATAAATGTTGTCTTCTTGACTTGTACATCATGTTTACGTATATATTTTTGTATTACAAACCAGTTTGGTTAACACAATGCATAGCAAAGGGCATTTGTCATGTTCACTTAAGCAAGAGTTAGAACAACTTAAATTTTCAAGGCAACCAGGTTACTTTTGTGGAAAAGTTAGATCAACTTCATAAAGCTTGTTGTATTAAGTAAAATGTTTGGTCAATACAAATTCAAAATACTAGTCAGTACGACTTCTATGTTGTTAAGTTAATGACGACTTGAGTTGACTCAACTCAACTAGGTTAGTTGACATGATGCATTATTGAAGTTGCATCCACTAAATAGAATGTTGTGTCCAACAATGACTCCTTAGTTGATGGAACAGGTCATATTTGTCAGATCAACTAGCCATCTCAAGTTGACACAACTTATTTGCCTCATTTAGTTAACTTATTGTATTATTTTCAATTAACTCAAAATCCCAAGGCAACCAGGTTACACGCGTTTTTAAGTTGAATCAACTAATATTTTTTTACAGTGCATTTGGCCTGGATCCGAGTTTGTTCGTAGATCGATGGTTTGGTGACTTTTGCTAATCTGAACCTGGATGCGGACCAGGGTCCATTAGAGAACAATGATCTGGGGTACGGTTCATTAGAACTCATTAGAACAGTGGTCTGGGGTACAGTTCATTAGAACTCGTTAGAACAGTGGTCTGGGGTACGGTTCGTTAGAACTCGTTAGAGCAGTTGTCTAGGGTACGGTTTGTTAGCCTGGCTAACGTCAGACCTCATCTCATTGAGATGGGGTCTGGGAACTAGACATTCATTTTCTTGTAATTGAAACGTGGTTTACAAATGCCCAGAGCCGTTTATTGGGCGCTACGAATGTCTATCAAATGCGTCTGTACGTAGCTCATAACAGCTTCGGTGTGTCGTCATCGTCTTGCTGCCCTCCCTCCGTTCTGTGATTGGTCCCCTAACTGAGGCGAAAATTTGCTCCATGGAATCCAGGCTGCCTAGCAGCGTCAATAAAATCGCGCAGGTAAGGCAGCATGGGTAAACCCAGGCTAACGGTTTGTTAGAACTCGTTAGAACAGTGGTCTGGGGTACGGTTCGTTAGAACTCGTTAGAACAGTGGTCTGGGGTACGGTTCGTTAGAAGTTTGAATGCTATCTGTTCCAAAACCAGGAAATAAACTGCCGTTTTTGTGACATTGCTAAGCAATATTGGTTAAAAGAAGCTAGTGTTTCTGACATAAACGGACGCAGGTTCGCAAACAAAAATGTAATGTGAACAGAGAGCAGCTGGGTCAGGGCTGGGGGGGGGGGGTACGGTCCAGTTAAGAGCTCAGTGTGAATGCAACCTCAGGGTTGAGACAGAGCACCTGTAAGGGGGAGGTCTCACTGACACATGATTCCCCTCCCGGGCTGGAGAGCATCGGAGCTAGACTGATGTTTTTAGTAGTTGTTGTTGTTGTTGTTATCTAGCATTTGTTTACCTCTCCTGTCACCTGAGGCCAGTGGCCTGTCCTATCTCGTCTGGCAAGAGAGTTATCACAGGTGACATCTTCTGTTTCCATCCCAACCACGTTACCGGGCAACCGTATGAGTTATGGAGGGACTAGACCCACATGGAGGCATACAACACAGTCACAGGTTACCCCCCAGGACACACACATACATACACACATATGGATACAGCAACACACACACAAACCCACACAAACACACACACACACACACACGATCACAGCCACACAAACACACACACACACACAAACAAACACATACTGTACTTGCACACACACACACACACTCTCACACACACACACACACACACACACACACACACACACACTTAAAAACACACATGAATACAGCAACACAAACACACACGCACACATAAATACACGATTACAGCAACACGTATATACACACACATGCACACACACGCACACACACATACACACACACATACACACACACGCACACACACATACACACACACATACACACACATACACACACACATACACACACGCGCACACACACGCTCACACACACACGCGCACACACACAGACACACACACACACATACACACACACGCACTCACAGAGGATCAGAGACAGAGGAATAGAATGATAGAATGAGTCAATCCAAATCACGCAGCAGCAACAACCACACAGGCACACACTCAGAAACACAAGCATTATGACATACCCACAAATACTGTACACCATCAAGCACACACACACACACACACACACACACACATACACACATACACATACACACACACACACACACACACACACACAGACACACACACACACACACACACACACACACCATCCCTCTACTGTGACAAAATGTTAACACACACACACACACACACACACACACCATCCCTCTACTGTGACAACATGTTAACACACACACCATCCCTCCTCTGGCTTCTGCCTGATATGTGGATGAATTGCACGTCTTCACTCGACTGTTGACAGCGGAGATTTTTAAGGTTCTTTCTGTGAGTCGGTTCCATGGCTGGGCGTGTTCCTCATGAGATTTGAAAGGCAGTAGCCATGCTTACATGGACACTTATACTGTATTCCGATTAGAAACGGAATAACAACTCAATCGGTATAAAAAGTCTCATATAAACAGCCAGCTAGAGGAACCATGAATATCTGTGTAGGATTGTATGCATGCCCTGAAGCCCTGAAGGTGTATTAGCAGGGACAGGAACTACACCTTTAAATTCACAGAGGAGGAACACAAAGCCCTGAAGGTGTTTTAGCGGGGACAGGGACTACACCTTTAAGGGACTGGAGACTAGATAGACTCAGCTGCACACAGGAAAGACGATGCTGTCGTACTCCTTGTGTGTGTGTGTGTGTGTGTGTGTTGAGTCTCACCTCCTCCACAGTCCTTCTCCTCCTCCTCGATGCTGGTCTTGATGCTGTCGTACTCCTCGTCGATGTTCTGGTTCCCGCGGATCTGGCTGAGCACGCGCCGGGCCTTCTGGGTCAGACCCTTCTGGATGAGCCAGCGCGGGCTCTCGGGCAGGAACAGGAAACCCAGGAACTGCAGCACCGCCGGAACCACCGACAGACCCAGCATGTACCTGCAACGGAGAGGAGTAGAGAGGGAGAGAGAGAGGGGGAGAGAGAGGGGGACAGAAAGAAAGAGAGAGGAGAAGAAGGGGGAGAGAGGAAGAGAGAGAGGGGTGATTTAGCGTGGCAGCTAAGGAGCTGGGCTAGCATGCAGTAGCCAGAAAAGTATATGGTTTAAGTACACACACAGCACACAGTGAACACACAGTGAGGTGAAGCACACTAATCCCGACGCATTGAGCTGCCTGCTACAGCGGCGCTCTGGGAGCAGTGAGGGGTTAGGTGCCTTGCTCAAGGGCACTTCAGCCGGTTAGAAGTCCGAAGCGCTAACCAGTAGGCCACGGCTGGCCCAGGGAGAAGTTGTGGGTTCAATTGAATTTCCCCTGGGGATCAATAAAGTATCTATCTATCTATCTATCTATCTATCTAATTCCCGGCTTCCACCGTTGTGCCCTTGAGCACTTAACCCTGAGTTGCTCTGGGGACTATGTAACAATGCCCTTGTAATATGATTGACATGTAAGTCGCTTGGAAAAAGCGTCTGCTAAATGAATACATGTACATGTTGTCACTGGAAACAAAACACGTTTTGTCATGGCAGCAACGCTTACTAGCCCTTCTGCCACTACAAAGATCATTTGATTAAGAATGATGCACATCAAGTTAGTGCAACACATGTGATGGAAAAATTCTTATATCGCTGTAACGTTTAGCCAGAGGTGGATTAGTGAGAGTTTATTTCGACATTAATGTGATGGAAAAGGGTTGGAGCGATGTAAGTTACTGTGACGCCTGCTCAGAATGTTCACAAAGTTAGCGCTAAAATCTGGATTTTGTCTCACGCATACCAGGACGTTCACCTCACAGTCACTAGAAGTGTTCCATTCCTACATCTGTTGATGGAAAACAATGCAGCGCAGTAGAAAATGTGCATTACTGTAACAGACATTATAACATCATTTCAATTCGCTAGAATCACTCTGTTAAATTGAAAATGTGGCTTCTAATATCACTCAAAATGACATCGAATTGTGAGTTAATTCGCTTGAAAATTGTTTGGAAAAAGGGCTTATGAATGAAATGAAATAAATGAAAGAGCAAGGCAGGCAGAGAGAAATGAGGAAGGGATGCAGAGACAGAGACAAAGGAATGAGAGAGAAAGAGAGCAAGGGAGAGATGGAGAGAGAAAGAGAGAGATGGAGAGAGAGAGAGAAAGAGAGATGGAGAGAGAAAGAGAGATGGAGAGAGAGAGGGAGAGATGGAGAAAGAGAGAGATGGAGAGAAAGAAAGAGAGAGAGGGAGAGATAGAGAGAAAGAGAGCGAGGGAGAGATGGAGAGAGAGAAAGAGAGAGAGAGATGGAGGGAGCGATAATGGAGGAGACGTGAACAGGAAGGAAGAAAGCCACAGCGCAAATGAGCATGAGTTGTGCGTGTGGACGTATGAGAGCGACAGTACCGACAAGTCAATCTGATTTCATTCACACTCCTGCGAAGGCTGTGTGTGTGTGTGTGTGTGTGTGTGTGTGTGTGTGTGTGTGTGTGTGCACTCCTCCGAGGTCTGTCATCGCCTGCCGTCTCTGTTCGGATCATTTCATTACACCACCCAATCTAACCCAATTCACCACTACACCATTCCCACTGCTCTCTATTTAAAACACACACACACACACACAGACACACACACACACACACACACTCTCTCACTAATACGCTTCACTACACAGACTACCCAATCTAACCCAATTCCCCACTACACCATTCCCACTGCTCTCTATTTAAAACACACACACACACACACACACACACTTTACTATATCGACTAGTGACCTGCTGGCCATGTTTGACAAGACAAAGCCCTTCAATTACCACAGCATCACTCAACAGGTCACTAAACTACACAGACACTAAAGTACACTAACACCTACACACACGCACATGTATACACACACACACACACACACACACACACACACACATACAAAAGCTTTCCACACCTTCTTAAACATCAGATTCAAGGCCTTTTCAACACACTGAAAGGCTCAACACGCTGAAATTCAAGGACCCAAGAAGCCATAGTTGGACACATTTCAAGGTTAATAATTGTTACAACACTAAGAATTTATTATTTTGAGAACGGTCAGGCTTAACAAAAGAGAGACTGACTTGAAGCCGTGAGCACTTAGCAACATTTCTCAACAGTGCTGTGTTGCAGTGGTGGTATACTATGCGGTCTCTCAAGACCACTCTGACTGAAGTTATATTTCTCAAATTCACAAACCCAATGATTTCAAGAACTTTCAGGGTCAGAGCTCTCAATTCTAAGCAATACATACCCACCAACCTGTTAGTTAGGCTTGTACTGTAGATCCCGAGCATTTGTGACAATGTGACCCACTCTGTCACTATATTTTTATTTATTATTTACTTTTTGTTTCCTCATTGTTCCTCAAGTTTTCTTCTTGGCAGAGTCTAGGTGCTCATAGGTTCTGTTATTTCTATGTGTACTGTAGGTCGACATGGTTGTGTGTCTGTGTTTTTCTGTGCGGCTTATTATAACAGTCAGTAAAGGCTTTTCTTTATATTTAACTCTGATTTTTGTTTTGGCTTTGTGTTTTGTCTTGTCTAATTGTGTATCTGTTCCGCAATTCATAAATAGATTTATTTTCCACCGGGTGTTTGTCGGAATATCTCCGCTTATTCAATAAATGTTATTATCTTACACCCTTATACACTGTTTGGACGTCTGCTTCTACTGGACCACGAGGTCACATTGTCACAGTATTGCAGACCTGTTCACCACGTTAAAGCTGCAGTTGGCAAGTCTGACAGATTGAGGGGACTTAGCCAACATTTTGAATGTTTACAACACTCATGCCCCTCCCCCACTACCACTGAGCACCCTCTCATCGAGTTTGTGCTTGTCAGTGCGCAACAGCCCTGCTCTGATTGGACCAGAAGAACCGGGAGCTGTGGATTTTTGCAAAACAAATAACAGGCTCTAGGTGGAGGTAGAAGTGCAGGTTTTTTTCTAAAAACCCGCTGATTTATATTGTTCTGTCGGAGCATACAGTAGTGTCGGTTTCACACACACACACACATAGTGTCGGTTTCACACACACACAAACACACACACACACACACACACACACAGATTAATGACACTCTAAGCAGCCATCCCGTGGTAGGGCTGGGAAACAAGCTGTTCGTTGGTTTTCTGAACTTCAACTTGGGTGGTGAAGGATCGAGGGAGGTAAGAAAAAAATGCAGCCATTTCCGAGATCTAGCCTTCCCACAAACCAACATCTGTTCAGTGAAATGTGATTCACACTTTGCACAAACACACATCAGTAAGATCAGATCTGCTTCAGATCCAAACCAGCTCTATTCCAGATCCGGGCCGCAGCCGGTCCACACTCGGGCCAGATCCACTTCGACTCCAATCCAAATCTGTTCTGCAGTCGCCTCCTATCTTGGGAACATTTCACTACAGGGACGGAGAGAGATCTTATCTTCTTCACAAAAGATCTGTCAGTGGCCTTCGGCGGTCCAAATGCCAGAGGCGTGCGGAGATGGACATCTCTCCTGACATTCAACAGGAACCTGATGAAGGCGCACACAGGTGACCCGGGTCAGCAAAGCAGGCCCCAAACAAACACACGTCCCCTCTTGCGTTTACAAGTCCACACTATGCAATGGCGTGTGTGTGTGTGTGTGTGTTGTGTGACATTTACCTCTGCTCTCACAAACATGCTTTGAAAGGTACACTGCGCTGGTGCCCTATTTATCACACACAATGGCAGTCTTTAAAGGTTCGATTTGTAGGATTGTTACCGAACGTTCTGCAGACCAAAATCAAAACACTGGTGAACGTTCTCAAGACTACCAGACGCGAGCCTCTTCTGGGTTGCCAGATGTAATTAAGACTTAGCTAACGTTAGTTGACCTGCAGCTGCTTTAACGTTTCTCCAACCATGACCTAGCTACACATTACGGAAACAGTGAAAACAAAAAATACCTCTCTAACCAACGTAACATATTTAGCTCAAGTTAGCGATGCAGATAAAGTTTAGCCTAGGCTACCTGTTGTGGAGAAATATGGCCAGCTCTGCGTCAGACTTGATATTCTTCGTTTGACAAAGACGTCACCATCTCAGGAAGCTCCTCCGATGTCCACTTAATTTGTTTCTTGTTTAAATTTTGGAAATTTGCCTGCCTCTCGTAGGCGTTCATGACTACAACTGACAGCTGTTGACAGTTGGCCTTTGCTAATTTGGCAACCCAAATAGGAGGACGCGCTAGCCCATTATTAATACGCTATTCTAGAATGAATCGTTCAAAACATAAACGAAAATTCCAAGACATTCCGCCCCGTAACTCATTTTTTTTCCATGGGTTTTACGGGGTTTTACGGGTTAGAGTAATGTTGTCAAATAAGCCATTACTTCAATTCATCGTGTTTCCTTACTCTCTGACAACATATGGTGATCATTTTTGGAATGGTTACAGTTTATTTTCCATTATTTCCTACATACTGGACCTTTAAATGCTGTGGCTGTCTCTGCTCGCGCACTGTACACCCACTAATTGTCCGCTTTCTTCTGATTTGACAAGAATAGAAATGCAGGTTGGCAACACAGCCAGGATGTGATCTACAGTAGGGCAGTGTGTGTGTGTGTTCAGAGTGATCTAAGGCAGTGTGTGTGTTCAGTGTGATCTAGGGCTGTGTGTTTGTGTTCAGTGTGATCTAGGGCAGTGTGTGTGTGTGTGTGTGTGTGTGTTCAGTGTGATCTAGGGCAGTGTGTGTGTGTTCAGTGTGATCTAGGTGTGTTTGTGTGTTCAGTGTGATCTAGGGCAGTGTGTGTGTGTGTGTGTGTGTGTGTGTGTTCAGTGTGATCTAGGGGAATGTGTGTGTGTGTTCAGTGCTTATGGTCCCCCTCTAGAAGCGGTGAATGGCATGGCTTTATAAATTAATTTCCCTGCCTCTTCTGTTGGCATGGCCACAGAAATAATAGCATTCCTAATGTGCTGTTGAAGGCAACAGTGTATGTGTGTACGTGTGTGTGTGTGTGTGTGTGTGTTTATGTGTGTGTGTGTGTGTGTGTGTGTGTGTAGCTGTGTGGCTGTGTGTGTGTGTGTGTGTGTGTGTGTGTCTGTGTGTGTATGTGTGTGTCTGTGTGTGTGTGCGTGTGTGTGTGTGTGCGTGTGTGTGTGTGTGTGTGTGTGTGTGTGTGTCATGGGTGCAGGGGTAAGGCACACACACACACACACACGGAGTACTCTCGGAGGAGAGTACTCTAGAGCAGTGTAAACCTACTTCAACAGTATTACACAATAGGCCTACTCACGAACCACCTTGCTTACTGTATTTGCAGCTTGCAGAACTGTTTGGATTTACATACAAGTTGGTTCAATATTGCAAACAACTCATCTATATTATATTTTACCATGTCTGCTCGCGGACCCCTTGGGATAGCTTGCGGACCACACTTTGAGAAACACTGCTGTAGAGGGCATGTCCACGGCTGTCCACCACAGGAACATGGCGTCCACGATAACAAACACTTACCACTTGACTTGCACAGTCCGCCCACAGAGACTGAACAGCTCCGTCTACACCTGCCGTCTACACCTGCCGTCGTCTACACCTACCGTCTACACCTGCCGTCTACACCTGCTGTCTACACCTGCCATCGTCTACTCCTGCCGTCTACACCTGCCATCGTCTACACCTGCCATCTATACCTGCCATCATCTACACCTGCCGTCTACACCTGCCATCGTCTACTCCTGCCGTCTACACCTGCCATCGTCTACACCTGCCGTCTACACACCTACCGCAAACACGTCGAACCCACTAACACACAAACACGCAGCTCCTCTTTGACTCAGTAGATGAAAGGGTCAAGGAGGAAGAAGAGGGGGAAGATGAAAGGGTTGAGGAGGAGGAGGAGGAAGATGAAAGGGACATGGAGAAAGAGGTGATGCAGAACAACTAGAGGAGGAAGAGGAGGATGAGGTGGAGGGAGAGGAAGAAGAGGAAGAAGAGGAGGATGAAGTGGAGGGAGAGGAAGAAGAGGGGGATGAGGTGGAGGGAGAGGAAGAAGAGGAAGAAGAGGGGGATGAGGTAGAGGGAGAGGAAGAGGAGGAAGAAGTGGGGGATGAGGTGGAGGGAGAGGAAGAAGAGGAAGAAGAGGGGGATGAGGTGGAGGGAGAGGAAGAAGAGGAAGAAGAGGGGGATGAGGTGGAGGGAGGGGAAGAGGAGGGGGATGAGGTGGATGATGACCAGGATGAAGAGGACGAGGGAGGGATGAAGATCTCACCTCCAGCCGCCACGGTGCAGGTAGCTGAAAGCTCCTCCCATCAGACTGGCCACGAGCTGCCCGGCAGTGATGAAGAGCGTGTTCACGGTCACCAGCTGACCACGCAGGTGAGGGGGAGACGACTCCGCAATATACACCGGCACCGTCATGGAGGCTATACCTGGGGACAGGACAAGAGAGGGAGAGAGAGAGGGGGAGAGAGAGAGGGAGAGGGAGGGAGGGAGGGAAGGAGAGAGAGAGACAGGGAGAAAGTGTGGAGGCAAGGAGAGGAAGAGTGGAGGAGCAGGGGAGAGGAGAGGAAGAAAAGTGGGAGGTTGAAGGGGAGAAGAAAGTATGAGTGGGGAGAATATAGAGAAGAGGAGAGGAGAGGAGGAGAGGAGGAGAGAAGGAGAGGGGAGGAGAGGAGAAGAGGAGAGAAGGAGAGGAAAAGTGAGGAGAGAGGACAGGAGAGGAGAAGAGGAGGAGAGGGGAGGAAAGGAAGGTGAGAGGAGAGGAGAGGGGAGGAGAGGATGGAAGCAGAGAGGAAAGCAGAGGAGAGAAGAGAGGAAGAGGGGAGGAGAGGAGAGGAGGAGAAGAGAGGAGAGGATGAAAGCAGAGAGGAAAGCAGAGGAGAGAAGAGAGGAAGAGGGGAGGAGAGGAGAGGAGGAGAAGAGAGGAGAGGATGAAAGCAGAGAGGAAAGCAGAGGAGAGAAGAGAGGAAGAGGGGAGGGGAGGAGAGGAGAGGAGAGGAGAAGAGAGGAGAGGAGAGGAGAGAGAAAGAGGGCAGGAGAGGAGAAGAGAGAGGAGGATGGAAGCAGAGAGGAAAGCAGAAGACACATATTAGAATTATGAGGTCAATAAAACTCAATAAAATCACATTAGCCCTTTCTCTCTCAAAGCTTGTTAGAACACCAGCCTCTGCACATCAACCAACACATGCATTCACCAGCACACACCTGTCTGCATTCCACTCACTACAGCAGGGGTAAGAGACGTCAGGATGCATGGACACACACACACACACACACACACACACACACACACACACACATACACACACACACAGGACCCCAGGTAGAGCTCACACACACACACACACACACATACACCTACACACACAACGGTCCCCAGGTAGAGCTTGCATTGAGCCACATCGCCTTAATTTGTTTTAACAAACCCACCCAAATCATGTTGAGACAAAATGGACAGAAGGTGTCTGGCTGAGGGCGAGCCTTTACTGTGATTAAAGCTGAAATGAAAGTCATTACTCTGGGAAAATGTGGCAACGGATCGCAGCGCCGTTTAAAAAAAAAAGAGAAAGAAAAAAGATGCAAAGCTCAGAAAATTGCCTTTCGCTCTCAAATCGAGTTGAGCGCCGACCTGCCACTGAGGATACGCACGGCCGCCCCGCAGTCCTCCGTGAATCACACCGAATTTGCTAAACCGACGAGCTCACTCCAAACTCAGTGCATTAAACAGTAGTGTGTGTTAGGGTCTGGAGATGGATGTCTCAGAGACGACAACATCAGGAAGGGACACTGTGTGGTGTGTGTGTGTGTGTGTGTGTGTGTGTGTGTGTGTGTGTGTGTGTGTGTGTGTGTGTGTGTGTGTGCGTGTGATGGTGTGTGTGTGTGTGTGTGTGTGTGTGTGTGTTTGTGTTACCATGCACCTCCTTTCTTCTGCCACCTACCATCTCTGTTCTACTCTCATCCTCATGGTAGTGAGGCCTCTCATCTAAACGGTAACCAGTTAGAACATTACAGAAGAACATTTAATAACATTCCTTTAAAAATTACATTGTCTTTACAAATTGATTTATGGCTGGTGGCACTTTTTTTTTGCCCAACAGCATTAAAGCTTAAATCAAAGCGCATTCAATATCAAGGCTAACTGTTAAAATCACTGTGCTTTAATTTAGACGTGGGGCGAGATTTGAAAGTAGGCAAGTAGGCCTATATAATATTACATCTTAAAAAATGTCTGATAGCATAACTTCAGGCACAGAAAATGTCCTTGCTTTAAGCCCTAGTGTCATGGTGTTTCAGTTTGACTAGTACTTAGTGTTCTACTCTAATCCTCTGGTAGTGTCATGATGTTTACAGTTTGACTAGTACTTAGTGTTCTACTCTCATCCTCTGGTAGTGTCATGGTGTTTGTGTAATAGTATTTATTGTTACCTAAGGTCTCCTATGCAATGTACCTTGAATGTTAATCATCATTTTGTACGTCGCTTTTGAATAAATAAGAGTGTAAATGTATGGCGCTGTCTTTAGCTTGCTGGTACCCCATTGGTGGAACACGCTACCAGTTCCTACCGGAGTCGGGACGTCCTCCTCTCTATCATCAAAAACCTGAAGACCCAACTCTTCCAAGAGTACGTCCTACTAGCACTACTAACAACTGGACATGCTTAATCTAGCACTTACAACGACCTTCTTCTCTACCCTGACGGTCCCTCCTTCCTCTTATTTTGACTGAACTTCGCTTAAACTGGCATTCTATTCTATGCCAGTAGCACTTATTGCTGCACCAACATACCGTGTTGTACCTTGATTGTTCCCATTTTTGCTAGTTGCTTTAGATAAAAGTGTCAGCTAAATGACTAAAGTATCCTACAGTGTGTAGCTGTGTTTAGTGTGCTGGTTGTGGGGACTCGTGACACTGCTCTGAGCAGGTGACCATGATCTCCTAGGAGACAGATGTGCGTTGCCGTGCGTCGTCTTTCCCACCCTAAGGCCTGCCAATCACAGGGTCTCAGGGGGGTTGTGGGTAAGAGAGGGGGAGAACCCAGCAGAAAAGACCAATCAGGTGCGTCTCCCGGGGCGACGGAGGCTCTGGAGCGCGGCGCGGCGCTATGCTAACATCCCACGTGGAGGAAACCACCAGGGACATGGACAGAGAACCAGCACAGGAAACAGACCGCAACTAAATGAGCTAAACGTGTGTGTGGGTCTGTGTCTGTCAGTGTGTGTGTATCTGTGTGAGTGTGTGTGTGAGTTTGTGAGAGACTGATTGTGCGTGCGCTTGCGTAGAGATTTCTGCTGAAGGGGGTATGCATACTGTATGTGGATCATGTAGGTCTAGGGGAGAGAAACAGACAAAGAGAGATATAGTGTGTCTATGTGTCTGGCTGTGCATGTCAATATAATGAGTGAAAATACACATGTGCATGTGTATGCCTGTGTGTGTCTGTGCGTTCAGGTGTGTCTGTGTGTATGTCTGTGTATAAACGAGCATGTGACTATGAATGTGTGTGTGTGTGTGTGTGTGTGTGTGTGTGTGTGTGTGTGCACTCGCACCACCACAAGTGTTCAACTGAATATTAATGTATGCATGAATCATGTATGCATGAACGCACATATTACTGTGAATGTGAGGTGTGTGTGTATGTGTGTGTGTGTGTGTGTGTGTGTACATTTGTAAGCCAAAAGCTGGAGTTGTGCCTGTGTGCGTAAATGTGTGTATGTGCAGTGGACAGTGTGTGTGTGTGTGATTGTGTGTGCGGGCATGATATTTACTCAAGAGATCAAATAACATGTGTTTGCCAGAGGTTCATCCGACAAGGAGCATGACATCACCGTGGTGGTAACGTTCTATTAATAGCCCACACACGCCGGCTTCCTGACGCTCCCCGCTGCCCGGCAGACCACGCATGCACCTGTTGCCATGGGAACGTGGTGTTGCCTGCCTGGCTTCTGTTGAGAGGCTAATCAATAGGAAGAGACGACAGCTTCTATCGGCGTTTCATTGCTGGAAGTTGGTGGGGTGGGGTGGCAGTCTGCATAAGCTGGCCTTATAGAGGTAATATGTTACCATAGAGACCGGCCTTATAGAGGTAATGCGTTACCAGAGAGACCAGCCTTATAGAGGTATTAAACGTTACCATAGAGACTGACCTTATAGAGGTTTTATACGTTACCAGAGAGACCGGCCTTATAGAGGTAATACGTTACCATAGAGACCGGCCTTATAGAGGTATTATACGTTACCAGAGAGACTGACCTTATAGAGGTATTATACTGTACATTACCATAGAGACCGGACTTACAGAGGTATTAAGGGCTAAAAACCTTTCTGTGAACTGTAAATAACAGATGCTGTTGATGAACCCATTGACACTGTACAAGTGACAAGTCACCTTTTTGTCCTGAATTAATGAACTACTTACTATGCCAAACCAATATCTGTTTTTTAAGGATCAGAAACAAACCTACAAACTTGCACTTTACAATATTTATGGAACTTGTCTAACAAATGCTGTTGATATTGAACTCAGTTACTCCATTTCCTTTACTTATGCCACACCAATGTCTGTTCATCAAACTTTATTTTTGATGGCACTGAACTGAAAATGTTAATGGATTTTTTTCTGTCAATTTAACTCATTAAAACTTGTATCAAACCAGTTTCTGTCTATGCTGTCAAACATGGATTAGTTATGTTCCCAGTGTTTATATTGGATGTCATCACTTTATAATATCGTATATCAGAATATTCTATTACTATTAAGCCCACTATGAATATTAAAATACACACAACCATGTTTCCTGTATCATACAGCTTTTCTACTGGGAGGTTTACAACTTATTCTGTCAATTTACCCGAAGTTTGTCACTAAACCACATAGGCCTACTTGGAATACCCCTCAGATGTCGGAATGGCACTGATCGCACTTAAATATTTATGGAACCTTTCTGTGAATAATGCTGCAGAACTATATTTAACTCATTAAACTTGTATCAAACTAGATTTTGTCTATGCTGTCAAATATGGATTATGTTCCCAGTTTTGATATCGGACGTCAGGTCACTTTATATCATATATCAGAATATTCTTATACTGTTAAACCCACTATAAATATTAAAATACGCTAAATCATGTGTCCTGTATCATAGCCACATGTATGACCTTTGCAGCAAAAAAAAAACGTGTGAGAATCTGTTCGGTATTCAGTGAGATATGATTAATTAAGTGTGCTGACAGCTCATCACACAAGCCAAACAGATTACACTGAGTGGAGTGGATGACCGGTCCAAGATGGCGGCTCCACATCTCGTCAGCGCTAGTAGGGAGTAGCAGCATCTATGTATATTATGTCTATGGGCGTGCCTGCCCAAAATGCCGCAAGAAATCTGGGTAATTTACACTTTCCAACTCGGGCGGCGGATTTACGAGACAACCCGAAAGCACCATATGCGCTTCCTTTTCTCACAAAGTTCAGGGCTTCACCCTCGGCTAATGACAAAGCGCCTTTTAGTCACGTGTTTTAGTAGTGGAGCGCAGTGTTGCCAACTTAGAGACTTTGTCGCCATATTTAGCGAGATTTCAGACCCCCCAAGCGACTTTTTTTGTAAAAAGCGACTAGCGACAAATCTAGCTACTTTTTCTGGCGTTCTTGGAGACTTTTTAAATTGCAATATCCTGGCCGGACTACTGTTGTCAGTGATATATTTGAAATGAACATGATTTCTTAATGTCTAGTGACATATCAGGGCCATTTTATGATTAATTGAAATACATTTCTTACATATGGTTCCTTTAATGCTCATTCTGGTGTATAGTATGACAAGATGTACAGAAGTGTATCAATTACCCTAATATACAAGTATATTAAATTAAATATATTTAAATTAGGCTCTTAACTCATTGAATGCCAAGCTGTTTTCGGAAGCTTTGCCCAGAGTGCCAGCAATCTAGACCATTGTTGATAATGTTTGTACAGCCACAGCATATTCTGTGTTATAGCTATGAACACATACAACTTGTTTAAAAGGTGAGACTTTAAGCTCTCAGTGGGTGCAAACCGTGTATTTCTACACGCCTCTGTTCCTGAGAAATCCCAAGCTAAACAGTGGCTAGTTTTCATCAAAATCGCTGTTTTTTTCTAGAAATGGAGATATAACGTCTTTCATGAAATATGAAGTGTTGCCTGTAAACTTTCCGGGAAGTGATCAGGGAGACCTGGCGAGACTGCCACCTAGTGATAGACCCACGAAAATGGCCTGATTTTGAGCTGACATGCATTCGTCACTGATTCGACCCAAAGCGGCAACCGAGTTATGATAAAATGTCCAGATAAAATGTCCAGATTGAGCGTTTTCATGAGTTTTCGATCGTCATATATCACAGAGTTCCCAAAATCACATATAAGGTGTGTTAGAGTGTCTAGTTTCGTAATTTAAAAAAAAGCTAAAAACGTAATATTACGTTTTTGGCACTCAACGCATGGGAAGGAAAAACGTAATATTACGTTTTTGGCACTCAATGAGTTAAAGTTGCCTATTTGAGTAGGCCTAGGAGAAAAGCAAACAGGTGTAAAGGAGAATTAAAGGGCCATCACAGTTTTTTTTTTTTTTTTGGGGGGGGGGTCACGACCTGGTGACGTAATTGATATGCAAATTAGTGCGTGATGTCATCTAGCGACATTTAGCGACTTTTGGAGCTGGCTTTACTTTAGCTACTTTCCATTTGAAATAGTTGCCAACACTGGTGGAGCGAGTATGGTAGTTCTAAAGCCTTGGAGACTGCAGCGTTGTCGAACTAGTGCGACAGGAAATAAACAAAATTGATGTTGATTAAAATATTCTCTGTTAAAACCCACGTAGCCTAGGCTACTAGCAGTGATGGGGGTAACGAATTATAAAGTTATGCGCTACTGTAATTTAGTTATTTTATTGGGTAACAAAGTAGGTAGCGCATTATAATTCAAATTTCAGTAATTAGTTACAGTTAGGCTGAATAACTCGTCCATTGCTACATTACTCAAAATATCTCTAATATATTGACTTACTTTTTCCATAGCAGCACGCAGTTATTTCAAATATAGATTAGCCTAGATGCACTCCTACATTATAGAAACGCCTTGGCCATTCTCTCCCTGCACTGCTCTCCCTCAAACCGCTTCAGCCCGCACCGCGCGTGTGCAAGGACTTTTCATGCAGACTACAACTGTCGCGGTGTAGCCTAGACAATTTTGTTCTTGTTGTTGTACTTATCACGTTGTCAATCGCAAATCGTCAATCGTGTCAATCGCAAACGCTATTAACCTGTTGAGGAGTACGGTCACAAATATGTGATCAGATGCAGCTGGGCCCCTGGGAGTACGATCACAAATATGTGATTAGAACGTTTTTGAAAAAAGTTCTATACCATGACGGAACAATTACCCTCAGGGATTCAAAAAATGTCTGTCTAGGAGCGCTTGCTGGACTCAAATTTGTTTGTTTGAGGTGCTTTTTGGATGGGAAAATGTAGATGAGAAAAAACAGGGGATTCCAAGGCACTCTTAATTGTCAAAGGTTAAAAAGCCTTTATTTTGTTGGCTTGGTTACATTTAAACCTTTAAAAAAACTCCGACGCGTTTCGGCAAACAAGCCTTCATCAGGGAGTCAAACAGTTCTCAACAGGAAAGGAGAGGTTTTTTTTAAATAATAAGTCAACCAATCAGGACTCTCCACATTGCAGATGTGCTAGTCAGGTGATAAGTGTAAGAGCATACAACCACCAGCAGGTGTCATCCTTACATCCCTGTAAGAAATAAATGTCGTATATACAACCATGCATACAGAAAAGTCAAGAGAGTGCCTTGGAATCCCCTGTTTTTTACCCTCAGGGATTGTTCTGCCATCAAACAGTTTTAAGAACACTGAAACTATAGAACGTTCGCGTATAATTCTAGAAGGAGCCAGGAAAATAATTAACTCTCTGCGGAACGGCATTGTCTTAAAGAATTCACTCCTCAACAGGTTAAAACGTCTCTCTACCGAACTACGTGGCTTAATTGGCAGAGGACATAGAGAAAGCACCAGTTAGATAAATGAACCAGTAGTGGAAAAAATTACTTTTAAGAAACAGTGGCCTAGAGTAGACTACTGCAAAAAACATTGGGTACTAGTGACGAGAATCAGCCAACCACTCAAACCGAACTGAATGTCCAGTTGAATGTTAATTCTCTAAAAGGCCAGCAGTTCAAGAGTGTGCTAAGAAATCATTCTGTTTTTGATACTGTACTTAAATTGACAAGCTCCATTTCTCTAGAGATTAAAGCTGTAGCTGCAGTATGTTGATTGACATGTTTTAGTTATGTAAAGACATGTTCAAGGAGTTCAGATAGAGCCTGTATCAGGACCATATTTAGTTCAATGTGTTATAGTATTTTTGGTAGCCTACTGTACTTAAATGGCCAGAATTTTCTTTATTCATTGAAGCCTCTATGTTTACAGGCTTGTGGTGATGATGCACAATGTGCTATAGGTGCCAAAATCTATGTTTGGTACTGCCCAATTGTTTTGTTTTGTTATGGTTCATGTGTGCAATAAATATTACACTTTGAGGGGGGGAAATCGTGGCAGAGAATGGTGATATCAATTCTAGGCTAAAAAATCGTGATTTATATTTTTCCCCGAATCGTGCAAGCCTAGTGCATGCGTGTTTACGCATCAATGTGGTAGTGATTGCTGGAGAGGCTTATTGCATAACATGGCTCCAGAAAGACTGAAGATGAAACACACGCACACACGCACACACACACACACACACACACTTATGAAGGCCAATAATAACATTGCAGGCGCAGGTCAAGGCTCTCATGGTCAAATCAGGGACAAAAGAAACAGAAGGATGAATGGGGTGGGAAAGAGAGAGAGAGAGAGAGAGAGAGAGAGAGAGAGAAAGAGACGACTAAAAGAGAGAGGAGGAAAAAGAGAGAGAGTGACTAAAAGAGATAGGAGGAAAGAGAGAGAGAGAGAGAATGGACTAAAAGAGAAACAGGAGAGAGAGAGTGGGAGGGAGGGAGGGAGAGAGAGCGAGAGAATGAGGCAAAAACCCACCTCTCGTGCTACTCCATCTCTCTGAAGTTGAGTTGCCATAGCACACTCATAGACTCATAGACACGCAAGACACACACCCTGCCTCGGGACCACTTACTAAACAACCTCTGGCTAACCTCTGGCGAGGGGGGGTGGGGGGAGACCAATCCCACGGCCACCCTCTCATCCCGCTGGGACCGTTCTCTGTATGAGACAGGGTCCGGAGGGGGTCAGCCTCCATTCTGATGCCTAAATTAGGGTCAAAGTTCACCTGCTCAGTCCCATCAAAGACAAAGACATTCTGCTTCGATTGTTTATTTTTTTATTTTTTTTTCAAAACGGTTCACAGTTCTGCGCAGTCATTTTTCAAACGGCCCAATTAACGGCCGAGCCCTGGGTCACCGCTGGCATGCCGACAAGCTGCTGTCAGAGATCGCTTCTGATTCAGTGTGTGCGCCGCCACCATGCCAAGCCATCACAATGACCTTGTGTAAAGGTCCTTTGTCCTTTCCCTACCATCCAGTCACTGACGCTCCTGGAAAAGGTCTCGGCATCCATAATTGGACAGACATGCTGTGTGGGAAACACTATGGAATGGTGAGGAATTTCATCCTCTTCTGGAAACATGGACTTCAGAAGTGACCTTTAGGGCTATGAATAGTGCAGTCAGTTTGATGGAAGATCATGAACTTAAACGAGGTAGATTCCAACACACAGGCTCACAGGGTAAATATAAACTTAAGCCCTATTCGGACTGGGTTAGTTTTACGTGGGAACATGGGGTAAAGTAATTATTACCAGGGGTTTTAGTCCCGTCCGAATGCGCCATGTCAGTAATTACAGTTTTTCTCAGGCGCTTTGGTGCTTTTCTCAGATCAGAATGAAAATTCTCATAACTATTAGTTCAACCTCCACAACATTCAGTCATTTGTGCACATCATAGTAGCAATTTCTCCTTCCTCTGAACAAATTGCAAATGCTTTTGAACATTAAACACACAGTTTCCACACCGCGGTAATCAAGAGTGATTATCATGATATTTGAAATGAAAACGGTAATTATTATCGTCAACATTTTTATCGCGGTTTACCATTATACCGGTAATAGTTACATCCCTAGTGACGAGTGTTAACAGGTTGTGTTAAGAAAAGGAAACAAAGATGATTGATTTCCATGCCTGATGATGCTGACCACTACTGTGCCACCCATTGATTATGTTTGTGAAAGAGTAGAACCTCAGATAAATAAATAAATAAAATAGTCTAGATGCTTCTGAAGTTTTGAGAAGACCAATCCATAGCGCTCTATAATCAGTTCTGTGACACTCTCATCCATCATCAATAACGCTTAGTGATTAGGTTCAGCATCTCTCCAACACCCCCTGCCTCAAACTCTCTCTCTCTCTTTCTCTCTCTCTCTCACACACACACACACACTCAAACTTTTTTTGTCTAACATCCTCTCAATCATCCAGCCTTTTCCCCCGCACAATGATGAGGCATCGCATCGCATTGATTTCAATCTGCCATTGCTGAAGCTGCAGTTTCTCCCCAGCCCAATGAGCTGCTGATTTCCAACTCACACACACACACACACACACACACACACACACACACACACACACACACACAGCAATGACAGCAGCTACACACAAACACACACACACACACACACACACACACACACACAGAGCAGTGATAGCAGCTACATACACACACACACACACACACACACACACACTCAGCGAACTATGGGACTGCGCTCTGAAGTAGGGTTGTGCCGATGCATTGTGATGGTTGACAGGCATCACGATGGGAAGCAACCATCGTGATGCCACGCCCCCACATGCCAGTCACTAATTCCTGGTGTAACAGGCTAAAACATAAAAAAAAACTTTCCCTGGAAATGAAATTGAGCCTACTTTAAAGGCTGTCAGCCAAACAGTTAAAATAACAGTGTTAAAATAAACCATTTCTTTCGTTAATTATAGGATCAAAAGGTAGCCTATCCGCCTTTCACTGTAAGGCTTGTATTTCACGCATTTAGCAGAAGTCCCAGACAGCAGCGGAATCGGGATTCGTTATTTGTAAAAGTGTTTTTACTTCTCCCTCCTATATCCTGCACTGCGCGATCGCAGCCCTTTACTTTCACTTCCCGCCGCCCTCATAGTCAGCATAGACGGTAGCCTGATAACGTGGGATGCTGCATAGCGTACTACTGAAGATTTGAAATGAGTGACCACGATAGTAGTCTTACAGTAAGTAGCTTTTTTTCTAGGCCCAGCGAAGGCTGGCAAGGTGTAATATTCCGCTGATTGGTGCACACAACTTAGGTAGCCTGGTCAGTGTGTCTCTCTTAGCTGTCCACTTGCATCTGGCCGTATAGCCTATATATAGAAAATTATAAATTTATTTCTGTACAGAAATATGGTAGTGTTTACTACACTACCCCCCCCCCCCCCCCCCCCCCCTGACGATCCATCACAAAGTTTTACTGTACACATCGTCAATTGCCAATTTAGGGGACATCGCCCAACCCTACTCTGAAGACTGCACCAGCCAGAAGTTTAATTAAAATGGTTTGTTTCCCAGTCATGCTGCTTCTTGCTATGCTCGATGCCCATTGATTTAACCTTTAAAAAACAGGTTAGGTTCAAGCTGTTTACTGTAAGGTAACCCAAAAGTAACCCTAATCCACCATCCACCATTTGTAATCATCAAACAGATTGAATGTCTTCACTTATTCACTTACTTATTCACTCACTCATTTTCCTTAATTTACTGAACTGATAAGCGTGAGGGCTAAGGCCTCACTACTAAGCATCAGTAAGCTAAAATGACCTCAGGCTCATGAAGTCATCCATTCTCTGCCTCACTGAGAGCAAAAATGCACATCTCTTGAACTTGGTATTGACCTTGACCTTGACCTTGGTATTGTGGTTTCAGATCCAAGCAAGAAGGATTCTACTGCCATTCCAGACCTGGAACCAAGCCACAAAGATTCTGCTGGCATTCCAGACCCGTAACTAAGGACACAAAGATTCTGCTTGCATTCCAGAACTGGAACCAAGCCACAAAGATTCTGCTGGCATTCCAGACCCGGAACTAAAGACACAAAGATTATGCTGGCATTCCAGACCTGGAACTAAGCCACAAAGATTCTGCTGGCATTCCAAAACTGGAACCAACCCACAAAGATTATGCTGGCATTCCAGACCAGGAACCAAGCCACAAAGATTCTACTGGCATTCCAGACCCGGAACCAAGCCACAAAGATTCTGCTGGCATTCCGGAACTGGAACTAAGCCACAAAGATTCTGCTGGCATTCCGGAACTGTATGCTGGTGTGGGTATCAAACCTGCTATCAAGTCAAGTCAAGTCAGATTTATTTTTAAAGTGCATTTAACATGCACATAGTGCAACCCAAAGCGCTCCACAAACAAGACACATAACAACAAGACAAAAGATGCCGGACGGAGCGGCGTAGTCGCCAGCGTACCCGTGACACTAAGACAGACAACAAAACAAATAAACAAATAAAAAAAGAAAATATATTTAAAAAGGGGGAAAAGTGATGTTAAAATTAGTCCAAATTCCAAACCAGCTGAAAATGTCCAAGGGCAATGATGACCCGTGAAAACTGCGCACAGAGCTGTGTCTTCACAACCGATGCAATGCCAACAAAGTTCTTTAGCAACTGACCAACCCGGTGAATTCACTGCTACGGCTGTCAGACCTGCTAGGTGCGTCATAATGGAATGATGTGTCGCCACTAGTGATATCGGTAAATATCTGTATCGGCCAGAATATCAATATCGGTGCATGGCTAGTCGCCACCTCATTGGTTCAAAATCGAAAGTACAATTTTGGCGGGATTACAGCCGTAGCTGCTCAAGCGATGCCTGAGACAAATTTACTAAAATAAAATAAACATTTTAGAAGAATAAAGTAAATAAAAAAATATGCTATAAAGGTCGAAATGTTAGGAGGTTAAAGTCGAGATATTATGATATTATAGTAGCAATATTAACCTAGCAGCCAGCAGCCAACAACCACTGATAGAGAAGACCATGCATGGAGAGTTGAGAGTTACATGGGGAGTGCTATCGATCTGTCAACAGGTATGCTGAACACAGTTTTATCAATTATTTCTCATTAAATAATACAGTATTACTTGCTGGAGAAACTGTTTTGTTAGACTATTTGTTTAGCACTACATATACATCAACTGTCATTCTAATTTATGTAGGCTACCCTTCACTATGTATGTTGGTTGGAAGTTGCAATAAGAATGGCAATGTGGCTAACATCAATGTCCTACAGTATGTAGCCTACTTCATAGTCTTTGCAGGGGCATGGAGAGAGTGTAAAACCCACAGCTATGCATTACTGTGTCGTTATCAAGTGTATCGTTGTCTTTCCATATTAATAACCCGTTAACTCCAGGGGCAGGGCTCCGCTAGCTAGCTTAGAAGCTAACATGGCAATGAGACTAGCCAGCCTTGCTGAGAAACATTTCGTCACGGCGGTAATCGGAGATAGACCGAGGTACCCTTTTTGCAATACAACACAAGTGCATGAGAAGCACCACACTCCTATTGGGTGAGTTCTCTCTGTTAAACAATACAAAACAGTACAAAAAATGAATATAAAAAGCATAGATGTGACAAAATTAACCATTTGAGAGTTGCAAGCCTTATTAATTGCAACCTTTGCTATTAACTAATTGCATTAGTTCATATATCGATTTCAATTAAAGATCGGTTAATTGTGCAGCCCTATGGAGTAACATTTCACAATTAATTAGGTTCACTGGCACCATGATTTGATGTAAAAAGAGCATAGAGAGGCTGAGTCTCTCAGAACTAAAGACGCCGAGGTATGCAAGGAGAGAGAGATGAGGTTCATGGTAAGTGGTGCCATGACAGTCCTACAACAGATAGTCACTTTGCCTATCGGAGCACAGTGTAAAAAGACATTTGCCTTGTATTGTGCTTTTGAGACACACTGATGAGTGAGGCCCAGAAATGGGTTTGACAACATCTTCAATGCAACGCAAGACAATTAGAACAGTGGCCACACTGTCGCAGCCAGTGGAACAGGAACCCTGACATTTAATGTAAAACCTGGATTTTCCTCTTTTCTGCTGCAGGTTTTTAAGACTATGCAGTTTTTTTTAGCTTGATTTACTTAATTTAACATCTTCAGAGTCATTGGAATGGTTATATGACTTTTTCTGGGTTGAATGGTGGCCGTCTCACTTCATTAGCAAGCATCTGTGAGCGGAAAAAACAGTCTTTGATCCAGCGGGCCACTGGTCTCAGAGTCAGAAAGTCTGTAGTTTTCTGAGTATCAACACTGTGATTTCGGAGGAATTATTTACAGTTCAAATGCAGGGAATGCAGCATTTTTGGACATTTTACAGTACGAATGTGATAATGTTGGACAAGAACATATTATAGCACTTCAGAAAAACTGCAGTATAACTGGCCCATAACTGCAGTTATATTTTGAAGGGATGTGCCAAAGTAGTCCTGGTCAAACATGCATTCCGTAGGGTACCTAGGTCTAGTAACATTAGCGCTACAACACACAAATAGTATAGCAATCTTATAGCACTAGTAGAAATCGGAATCTTGTGGTAATCTAGGATATAGCCTCCCAGCCTACAGAAGTAAGGTACGGGGGGGCACTATGGCCCTATTGGCTACAGCGGTCATACCATAATCAGGACTATGGGCGGGTTGCACCAACGTGGTTTAAATTAATCCTAGTTTAGGCCTAAACTAGGTTTAGTAAATCTAGGTTTAAATAGGTGTTTAAATTAACCAGAGACTCGTTGAGTAATTTGTCATATAGGCTAAGTTAACCAATGTTCCATCAGGCAGACGGAGCGCAAAAGACGCCAGCTTGGTTCCTCGTTTAACGGCTTGTTCTGCATTCGAAGCGTCAGGTCACGCGCTAGTGCACGCAGTAGCCTATGTCGCGAATAACTATCTACAAGTTTACTGTGCATCACCATATAGCACAAAACACAAGGCTGTGCGATTCTGTCTCAGCGGCCTCTTGCATCAACTTTACGTAAAATGGCAAACGTTTGGATTTGTCTAAACTTTGATTGACGACAGGTTGATTCATTTAAGCCTTCTTGTTCTTTATATACCATGCTATCCCTGTAGTTGATTAAAGTGTGGTTCTTGATACACAACCATATGGGCTACTAAAGAAATTAGATACTTTACCAAGTCCAAGTCCGACTATGAGACGTCCAACCAGAAGAGTCTCCTTATTTGGGGCAGCGCTCATCACAACACTTCCCACGGAAAAGATGAAACTGGCCAGCAAGATGCACAGCCTTCGCCCTAAAACTCCGTTGAGGAAGCCGCCAGCGAGCGCTGACAGCGCCGCAGCGGCTATCGCGCTCGACACCAAAACCTCCTGCCACAGGAAACTCAAATTCATCTCCCGCTTGATCAGCAGCATCGCTCCCGACACCACTCCGGTGTCGTAGCCGAAGAGGAACCCTCCCAGAGCGGAGAACACCGCCAGGACGTATACGGACGCGGGCGTGACATCTTGCTGGAACTGCTTGCGAGCCGCTCGCTCCAGGTCCCCGGTGGAGGTAGCGGGTGCCGCCGCAGGCACTGCCCCCTGACTGCTGATGCTCGCGTTGGACGGAGCTTTGATGAGGCTCCGCTCTCCTCCATCGTTAACTTTTCTCCACCTGTCGCCTATTGCGTTGCTCATGTTCCGTAGGTTGTAGTCATGGTCGCTTGATTTTCGGGACATAAGTGAAGTCACGTAAAACGTGCACAAGACTTGTAGGCTATAGGGAGTTCGGCCGACTGTATTTTTGCAAAAAGCCTAAACGTCCTAAAGCGCAGCAATGAACAGAATGCAGGCCTACTTTTATCGCGCAAGCTAAACTGATCTCGCAAACAGACGCGGTCAGTGTGTGTAAACTTCTCCGTCTGTTGCGCTCAACTACATCCCAGTGGTACTGATGGTGCTTACGCGGTTATGGAGAGTTGTGGGAAAGGTGGGATCGGAGGGAGTCGACTTCACTCGTCACTGTCAGCGTCCGTGTGACGTAAGGACGCTTCACATCGATGTATCTCAGCGCATATGCTAAAAGGCACGGTCTGGTCGATGGTAATCATTATCTGAAGTGAAAATGGTCGTCATATCTTGTTCTCTCTCTCTCTTGTTTTTTTCCCAATCTGATTGCACGGCTTATGCTAAAAATGGCAATGAGACAAACAAAGCAATTAGCCCACCCTATAGGGGAGAACGGGTATGGTTGTACCATGGGGTGAGTTATAACACCACCATTTCCACAAGCAGGAATAAGACATGATCACCTCAGCACTCGCGTAATTCCACCACCACTGTCCCACATGGTGCTTGTTAAGCCCAGAATGCCACCCGTTCTAATTTTACAGACGGAAAAGTGATTTTGATATAAGAAAGTATTTTTTTTCACCAGGGCTATATTTTGTTTAGAACTTATAGCATTGAAGATAAAACCACATGCCATATTAAACTGTAGTCTCTGAGACAATACATGATGCATTTCTTCCAAGCATAAACCAAAGCATTAGGCCTATATACAGCAAGATACAAATGGCTGTCGGCATGTCATGTCCACCCCACATGCATTCAAATTAGTACAATTGCTAGATTTAAAAAATGTGACAGAATGCTTCAGTACTGGGTGGTGGGGGGCGGGAGTTGACCTATCCTACACCTCACTTGGAAACCTCTCCTTTCCAGACGACTTAAAATGATTTATGTGTCATTAATTATCATTTAATGTCATTTCTCTGGCATTGTTTTTGTCAGATGTAGGTTATCAACACTGGCACATCTGTATTACGAGTTTTGTGCAAAATGTTATACTATAGTCAAATTTACACAGAGAAACACACACACACACACACACTCACAAACACACCCATACACACATCTCACACATACATACAGTAGACTACTTTGGTTATGGTCATTCAAAGAGAAACAAAATAAAAATGTTTTCTTGTGTTCATAGACCTATTTCAAAGCCCCAAACGTGTTTTTGAAACATATTGCATGATGTGGCCTCTCTTTTTCTGTCTTTTGTCTAACTGTTACAACTTGCCCCAGTATGTGTTACAACCCACCCCGGTAGTGAGGTTGTAACAAAGAACCACCTTGTATTCTACATCAAATTACAAGGTCTGTGATTTTCTTGCAGAAATTTGAGTTGATTCTATTTGAAGTACACAAATGTGAGTATTTTGAAAAAAGATTACAGGATTGTAGCTCACAAAGTTTGAGCCTACACATCATAGTGATCTGTGTTAGGCCTAGGCTATAGCTTGTTACAGCACATAGGCTACACGTGATAGTGATCTGTATAGGCCTAGGCTATAGCTTGTTACAGCACATAGGCTACACATCATAGTGATCTGTATAGGCCTAGGCTATAGCTTGTTACAGCACATAGGCTACACATCATAGTGATCTGTATAGGCCTAGGCTATAGCTTGTTACAGCACATAGGCTACACATCATAGTGATCTGTGTTAGGCCTAGGCTATAGCTTGTTACAGCACATAGGCTACACATCATAGTGATAGTGATCTGTATAGGCCTAGGCTATAGCTTGTTACAGCACATAGGCTACACTTCATAGTGATAGTGATCTGTATAGGCCTAGGCTATAGCTTGTTACAGCACATAGGCTACACATCATAGTGATCTGTATAGGCCTAGGCTATAGCTTGTTACAGCACATAGGCTACACATCATAGTGATCTGTATAGGCCTAGGCTATAGCTTGTTACAGCACATAGGCTACACATCATAGTGATCTGTATAGGCCTAGGCTATAGCTTGTTACAGCACATAGGCTACACATCATAGTGATCTGTATAGGCCTAGGCTATAGCTTGTTACAGCACATAGGCTACACATCATAGTGATCTGTAGAGGCCTAGGCTATAGCTTGTTACAGCACATAGGCTACACATCATAGTGATCTGTAGAGGCCTAGGCTATAGCTTGTTACAGCACATAGGCTACACATCATAGTGATCTGTAGAGGCCTAGGCTATAGCTTGTTACAGCACATAGGCTACACATCATAGTGATCTGTATAGGCCTAGGCTATAGCTTGTTACAGCACATAGGCTACACATCATAGTGATCTGTAGAGGCCTAGGCTATAGCTTGTTTCCCACTCTGCCCACCCTAATAGGAAATTGGAGTGGAAAGCTTGAAACAGTGACGTTGGAAGTGGGTTGGGTGGAACTGAACCAAGACACTTCCGTGTAGACAGACCCATGGCTACACTGGACAGGCAACTGTGTTCTCTTCCCAGAGCATCCTTTCTCTATGATCTGCAGGGTAAGGGCCTCCTCGACGAGGAGTGTGCCCACATGGAAAAAGAAGAGAACAGAAAACCTGTCGATCCAGGTGCCGTCTGTTTCAGGATCTAACTGAATTTTCAGACTGTTTGGCTAGTGCGCCCTCTTGTGGACAGACTTAGTTATTACATTAATGGTGAGAAATAATGTACATTTTTTGAGTCCATACTCCATAGACTCCCTCTTTCCCCCTCTGATGGCAGCAGTTTTTAAACATCCGAAACCTGCAAAGGGAGAATTTACTATCTGAGAATAACCTAATAGACCCTAAGCAGTCTGGTTTCAAGAGTGGTCATTCTACTGAAACTGCTCTTTTGTCTGTGACTGAAGCATTGAGAGTAGGGAAGGCTTCTGCTAAATCCTCATATTCATGATCTCCTGTAAAAAGAATCTCTCTCTCTCACTCGTGTGCGCTAAAGGTGCGTTTCCAATTAAATGGAGTAGCATAATGTTCAAATTAGATCTGCTACATAGTGGAGACTGAGAGGAGTCATATCGTCTATATACCTCTTCTCTAAAACTTTGACAATGATGTGAGTTGTTTATTTCCAAGAGCTGTCATATTTGGCTAGTGTAGAGTTTTGACATATGAGCCAAATTCTGCAAAAACTGTATTTAATTATCATATCAATTATTTTGAATGGTGTTAGGGACACCACTAACAACTGTGGTGGTCTTTATCACCAAGATATCATATCATATCCCAGGAAATACTAAATGGATGTATTACAGGCAATGTATAAAATTAGTTAAACAGTTTGGTTAATACACAAGAGATAGACCTAAGATTAAATCACTGACCTCAATGTCCAGCTCACATCATGGGCTTTCTAATAGCAGTTTCATTTGGTTTAATCACATTGACTTATTATTTGATTTTTTATATTTGATTATAGATTTTTATTTTTAAAGGCCAGTTATTTCATGGATCCAGGATACTATGCATCCTGATAAATGTCCCTTGGCCTTTGGAATTAAAATAGTCCCACATCATTCCACAAAACGTTTAATTCATCTCAAGGCCATAATTATAATACTTTGAAGGTTTTTTTGAGAAAGAAAGAAGAATGAGAACGAAAGAGAGAGGGGGGGGGGTTAGCGAGGGTGAGGAGGCACAGTAGAACGGCAGGGTGCCGCAAACCAAGTGACTTGTCACTTCAGACGGATGCATAGGCAGGGGCACAGTGACCCAAAGGCTCAAATGTCTGTGGTCAGTGGCACCTGCAGGTCCTGCATGCTGAGCGTCAGGTGTGGTTGAAACCGGTCATCAGTGAGTGAGTGAGTGAGTGAGTGAGTGAGTGAGTGAGTGAGACTGAATGAATGAGTGAGTGTGTGTGTGTGTGAGTAAATGAGTGAGTGAGTGTGTGAATGAGTGGGTGAGTGAGTAAGTATATAAGAAGTAAGTAATTTTAATTTGTATAGCACATTACATTCCAAAGTGCTTCACAGTTAAAAAGATAGAGTTTAAAAGAAGATTCAAGCACCAACTACTTTACTTTACTTTACTTTATTTGGCAGACACATTTATCAGGTGACATACAAACAGGTTTTTTGACGTCAAGAAATGAAGATGGACATTAATGTCACCATAACACACGTCATAATCATCATTAAAATTCATTTAGAAGAAGTAAAATAACCCATAAAAGACATATGATAATTTGCCAGAAACTTTGTAAGTACAGCAAGTACAGAATTGTTGAAAAAGTAAAAAAAGTAAGAAAAAAGTAAGAAAAGTAAGAAGTAAGTAAGAAAAAGATAACCTATAAAAGACAAATATGAATTTGCCCACAAATATGTGCAGGCAAGTACAGACTTATCAAAACATAAAAAGCTAGGACAATTTAAACAGTGTAGATGTTTTTTTAAAGGAATCCAAACTAGTGGCCGAACGAATGACATTTGACATCTCTTTGCACCATTGAGATAGTAAGAACGAGAACAGTCTGGATTGAGACCTGATAATGACATTCGCTCTGCACAAAAGTCGCTCATTGGAAGAACACAGTGATCTAGAGGGAGTATATATCTGGACTAACTCGCTGAGGTAAGTTGGCGCTGACCCAGTGACAACCATATAGGCCAAAGTCAGGGTTCTGAATTTAATTCTGGCCTCAATAGGGAGCCAGTGTAGTGATACTAGACACCTCCAGTGGTATAACTGACACATCCAGACTCAAACCAAAGCAAAAGTACAAGTGGCTTCAAATCCATTAGTTCAAGACTGAAAGGACAGGTTTTTAGTAGAGATGTATAAACAATCACAGATGATTTGTTTAAGAGGGGTCTAAAGACATTCCTATTCAACATGTACTTAGTTGTTTAAGCGCTTATGTGTTATGGTTTGTATAATATTGTTTTATTTTCATTATGCTGTTAATTAATTTGACATTATTGTTTATTATTGACATTCTCCTTAATGTAGTCTTACCATGTCATTGTTTTATATTATTGATTGAATGGACATTATTGTTTTATTATTGCCTTTCCCCTTTTTTATTGCTTATTTTTATTAGGCTATTGATTGAATTGATATTGTTGTTTATTATTACTATTCTCCTTATTATATTTGACCAACATTCTAATCTGTTCCCTGTTCAATTTAAAATATTATGTTGTTTTGTATATATGTCGCTTTGGACAAAGGCGTCTGCCAAATCCATAACCATGATGCTGATTTGAGGTCCTGGGGTAAGCTGTGCCAGAGGTGCGGTGCATGAATACTGAAAGCACGGTCACCTTTCTGTGTGGAGGAACAGGGAGTGTCCAGGCGTCAGTGTTGAAGTAAGTACTCAAGTCCAGGACTCGGACTCGAGTCCTAGTCATGGGCTAAATTTAGAGACTCGTGACTTGACTTGGACTTGAGCACTGAATGACTCGAACTTGGACTCGGACTCGTACATTCAGACCATTCAGACTCGGAAATTGAGACGAGGACTCAACTTTTGTTTGTAATGTCATTAGGCTATAATATGTCAATAATATGTTAATATTAAAATATTATTTGGTATATGATTTTATTATCTAAATTATTCTCAGTATTAATATTAGTGCAATGGAGTGTTACTGCTTCATGTCATACATCACACATCATGCCATGTTCCTACAATAACGGACGTTAACTTTAACGGTGCCAAATGCCTGGAGACATGAATGCCCCGAAAGTTGTTTGTTTTGCATTAGTGACTCGACTCGGACTTGACTCAGATGAGTAGTGGACTCGACTCGGACTAAACTTGGAATTGGACTTGACTCAGACTTGAACACTGGAGACTCGAACCTGGACTCAGACTCGAGGCATGGTGACTTGACTACAACACTGCCAGGCGTGCGTGGGATGCAGATCTTAGTGGTCGTAATGGAGTGTAAAAGTTCAGCATGGTTGTTACATTAAACTTGAGCCTTCCCATTCAATCTCAATATAGAGTCCTGGATTGATGTGTTCTTGTTTCCTTGTCCCGATAAGCAGACTAGCGGCTGTGTTTTGTACTAACTGTATCTTGCAAGAGATGATTAATTAATTTCAATATAAAGGGCATTGCAATAGTTCAGTCTGGAAGTAATAAAAGCATGTAAAAAGCGTGACCTTCTCAAGATCTACTGCAGTTAAACATTTTTTAATTTAGCTATTGGTTTTAGCTGAAAGAAGCTGCCCTTGACAAAAGCATTGACTTGTTTGTCAAATTTTAATTCAGGATCAAAAAGTACTCCAAGATTTCTGACCTGTGGTTTTAGAGATAAGGTAAGGGGGCCCAGGAATCCCCTCAGGCCTTCAGTTTGCTTAGGAGGACCAAACAGAATAGTCTCAGTCTTACTGGCATTTAACTGCAGGAAACTGTGAGCCATCCAGGTATATATATTCATCATTGAGCCTTTTAATAGAACACTGATTTAAAGATAAAGATATAATATACTTTAAAGAATATTTTATCTTTATTTCCAAGGGACAAAGGTAGATATAATTGCAAATCATCTGCACAGCAATGAAAGGACACATTATGTTTGCAAATAATTTGACCAAGCAGAAGCATGTACAGAGAAAAAAAAAGAGGGCCCAAAATAGACCCTGTGGGACTCCAGAGGTCATAGCGGCAGGTGCAGAAGAGCATGCCCCAATGTTAACTGTGAAAGTTCTATGCTATATATATGAAGTAAACCAGTGAAGAGCCAAGCCCCTAATTCCTACACAGTGCTCTAGACACTCAATGAGTATGTCATGGTCCACTGTATCAAAAGCTGCACTTAAATCCAGCAAAACCAAAAAAGAACAATTTCCAGAGTCAGCATTCAACAACCTTCAGTAGAACAGACTCAGTACTGTGAAATGCCCTGAAACCTGATTGAAAAACCTAAATCTAATCTAAAACTTTGCTCAAAAATGGTATATATATTTTGAGAATGGCTGATAGTTATTTAAAACACTAACTTAAAAGTTATGTTTCTTTAAGAGAGGTTGAACTATGGGATGTTTAAAACAATCAGGAACTATGCCATTAGCTTGGCTGGAATTTATTATAGCCAGAGCATCATAGCCAATGGCATCCCAGATCTCCTTAAAGAACCATGAAGGAATTGTATCATGAGTAAGTGAGTGAGTGAGTGAATAAGTGAGTGAGTCAGTGAGTGAGTGAGTGAGTGAGTGAGTGGGTGAGTGAGTAAGTGAGTGAGTGAGTGAGTGGGGGAGTGAGTGAGTGAGTGAGTGAGTGGGTGAGTGAGTGAGTGAGTGAGTGGGGGAGTGAGTGAGTGAGTGAGTGAGTGGGTAAGTGAGTGGGTAAGTGAGTGGGTGAGTGAGTGGGTAAGTGAGTGAGTGGGTGGGTGGGTGAGTGAGTGAGTGAGTGAGTGAGTGAGTGAGTGGGTAAGTGAGTGGGTGAGTGAGTGGATGGGTGGGTGAGTGGGTGAGTGGGTGAGTGAGTGAGTGAGTGAGTGGGTGGGGGAGTGGGCCAAAGTGACAAGGTGCCATCAGGACTCCAAGAGAAGGCGTTGGACTGGGGAGTCCGGAGGGTTTGGCTCTTTACTGGGGGCAGACAAAGGAGAGAAGAATATCAATTTCATTTTTGATGACCACAGGGGCATGATGGATGTTCTCTGTGTTATAGTGGCAGGCGGTCATCTGCCACACGTCCAGGATGTAAACTCCCACGTCGCGGAATGCCTCTCTCAGGATTCGGTCCAGCTGCATGGAAAACCAATCACTGCCATAGATATCCTGCCACACACACACACACACTCACACACACACACACACACACACACACACATACACACATTTTAAGATGAACATACAACTCTTGCAAAAACAACACACACACAGGCCACCACACACACACTCGCACAGAGTACAGTGATAGAGGCTCTTCTAGAGATCCTACCAGTATGTGTGTGTATGTGTACAGTATGTGTGTGAGTACTAGGGGTGGCACGGTTCACAAAAATAATCTGAACCGTTCGGTTCACTTGTCTTGGTTTGGGGCATGTGCGGAGGTGTGGAGTGATGCGGGTCACGTGTAGAAATGGCTAGTGGGAGAGATAAAAAAGGCAGGCCGGAGTTGGAGGATGCACCAGCGTCGCATAAGTCTGGAGTGTGGGAACATTTAGGATTTAAATTTACCTATGATGACAGCGGAAAGAAAACAGTAGATAGAACTGCGACTGTGTGCAACACGTATTCATTATGCTAGTGCAGGCTCAGAGTAGTTAATCGGGAGCTTTGGGAGGATGGGCCTGTGAGCTTAAATGTATTGTTTCTGAAGTTCATTTGCGGCGCCCTCGCGGCACTTCAGCAGCTTAGGCTGTGCAGTCGCATCCCCTTTCTCCCAGTTTCCCAAAAAAAGTAGCCCTCACAAAAACTGTTTGGACATATTTGCGATAATTAAGGGGAGAAGAAGGCTATATGAGCGGCCCCTCCTCCAGTGGCACGGCTCTGATGAACTCTCATGTGTGCAGGGGAGACGTGTGGTAGGCTAATAATAATTAATTTTACTGTGAGGTAATAACCCCAGATCTCAAAAGCCCTTGAAAATAAAATATCATTACAAAGTGTGTTGGGTCCTCCTCACATGGAAGATATAACGTTCTGTTTCAGTGTTCTAGAGCAGTGGTTTTCAAAGTGGGGGCCGGGGCACCCTGGGGGCCGCGAGGGGGTGCCAGGGGGGCCTCAGCAAATTGGAAGGAAAAATAAAAGCAACAAATAAATACATTTAAAAAATGTAAAATACTATGACTTATATTACTATGAGGGTTGTTATACAATGCCATTATAATAATGTGACGCATATCTGAACATTATATTTCCCATGATAATGACTGGGAATAATAGTAGAGTGATAGCTCTCATATAACAGAAAGCCCCAAATACAATTTTTACACACTGTATGCTCCATTGCGAAGTGCTTGTGGCTAAAATAATTATTAGGATTAGCTTAATGTATTTTTACATTTGCCGTTGTATTGTTGATGGGTTTAATAACACATCAAGAGGGTCCTTAGCCAGAACCTAGTGGTATTTGGGGGGCCTTGTCGTGGAAAAGTTTGGGAACCCCTGTTCTAGAGGATTGTTCAAATTCGGCAGAGACAGGAGAGAAAGTGCGCATTTACAGAAATTGTCAATGTGGTAGCCTAGAAGCTATCTTGCATAGCCCGGGTAGGCTACGCTATGTGTAGAAATAAAATATTCTGTAACATTTCAGTCAATCTTCCTGTGCTAAAAAGGCACAAATGTTCCTGTAGAGGGCAATAACACATTCTACTTTTTGCCTCACCTTTCCTCAGAGATGGTCTTAATGATGTGCTTGAAGTCAAGTCAAACTATTTCAGTTTGTGCATGATTACATGATATGACTATACTAATCCTGTAGCCTAAATGGTGGATAATTAAGCTATACATCATATGCTGAAGTATGGTATTTCTGAAGTGTCAAAGATTAAAAGCAAAAATAACAACAAGAACCGTAGACTTGTGGACGGCCTGAAGTATTCACCTTGTAGCCCGTGTTGGCTGTCTTGATGACAACCTTGGTCCCTGGCGCCCGTCTAAGCAGCGCCACGACCGCACGGCGAATCAGAAACACATGGTAGGCGAAGAAGGTGAGCGGGTAGTTGGTGAAGTGCGCCCACATGTTGAAGACAATGACCGTGTGCGGCCCACCGACCATGTCGTCGATCTCGTTACTCATGTAGTGAAGCGACGACATTGGGGTCTTGAAGCAGCGCAGGGGCAGTCCGTGGGAGCGGTAGTGTAGGTCGATGTTGTTCTGCACGTCCACAGCCATCAGTGGGCCCACTTGGAACATGGTGTGGAGGTTCATGCGCCTCAGAGCTGGGAGGGAAAAACCAGCCAAATCAAATTAATTTGTTGCATACAACTACTGTATATAAGTACATATAGGTAAATTACCCCTCTACATTTCAACTTTGCTTTCTTACCATGATAGTGTTTACAGGACAAGGTTGTCAGAAAAAATATTATTAGTTATTCCATCAACAAGAACAGAACTTGGTAAAACAGATTTCTCATCATATGAACCTAAAGTCTGGAATGAACTTCAAAACACCGTAAATCTCGAATCACTTCCACCTTTCAATTCTTTTAAAAATCTTTTAAAGTCAACTCTGACAGAACAGTGTAATTGTTTTTACAGTAACTAGGTGTCCTTTATTGTTGTATGTCTGTATTAGCTTAAGTTAAGTGTAATGTCTTGTGTTGTAGTACGTATAGTACAGAGATTTGTGGTGTAGTATGTAACCTTTGTCCTGTCTTTTATGTATATATATATTTTTTGTAACTTTTTGCTGCCAGTCTTGGCCAGGACTCCCTGGGAGAAGAGTAACTGTAACTCGATGGGACTTTACCTGGTTAAATAAAGGTTAAATAAAAATACATTTAGAAACAATATGTAAGGAAATGCTTAGTCTTCTGGCATAAATAATCATTGAGCAGTGTGTATATTACAGTAAAGGAACACGCAGACTTTTTGGGAAATGACCTTCTTTGCTGTCTACCCCAGTTAGATAAGATAGGTAGATCAATAGATAGATTGATAGATCGATAGATAGATATACTGGACATTATTCCCCTGTGTTAAGATCCAAATAAAAGCATTAAAATGTGTGTGTCTCACTGGGGACAGTCTGGATGAGGAAGTCAAACCACTGCCTGCTAGTCGAGTCTCCCATAATGTAGATGTGTTTGTCCTTTAGACACTGGGCTGTGTCGTTCGCTGTGAAATGACGGGCACCACACACAAATGACGTCCAGACGTTGTTCAGGTAGAATCCTGCTGGTATCAGCGTGGGCAGTCCAGGTTTACATGGCTCTCTCACTCCTGAGGTTGAGACAGTATGACGAGGTTTATTTATTTTGCAAAAAGTTCTAAAATGATGCATCAGTCAATTTATTTTAGTCAAATCACCACATCATGCTGAGTAAAGTATTTCCCAGAGAGGTGTGAGTTTTCAGTGCATGTGTCAGTGCGTGTGTGTGTGTGTGTGTGTGTGTGTGTGTATTTCTGTGTCTGTCAGGGTGACACTGCAATCAGTTCCACAGACAGAATGAAAACGTACCAATATTTGCATTCGAGGCGATGACTCTAATCAGGCGTGCGTCACCCTTCAGCCACCGGTTCACATGTTTACTGATGAAACACAAAGCACATAAAGGAGCGTCTGAGAAACATTCTTCCTGTAGCTGACGTCTCACAGCACCACGATCATACTGTACGCTCCAGGGAGCAGCACAACTGAGTATGCATACTTGCTACTCTACAGTAGTTTGAATGACAACACCTGTTGAATGAATAAAAATGAATCACCTGTCCAGGAGTATCTTCTCGAGGGCCGTCATGCGATTCCTGTAGCCCCCCGCGGAGTGGTACACCATGGTGTCACAGGGCAGAGTGCCGGGTTTGCGGCACTGCCACGTCAGCCGCGTGCGGGCATCCTGGTACTCACAGCAGCAGTTCCTCTGGGCCGACAGCACCACCCCGTCCCATTTAATGTTGCACTCCACCTTCTCCTCCACTCGAGCACCCTGGGGGTTCTTGCCCACGAAGTAGCCGTGGAAGTAGATGCGGTCAGAGTCCGTGTTCCGGTGCTGCTTGAGGACCAACACGGCCTCGCTGGAGTGAATCAGACGGACCGCCACCGACGCCTCGCCTTCCCAGGGCAGAGTGAACCGGGCCGAGTAGGTGCCATTCTGGTGGTCCAGTACTTCTCCAAACACACTGGCCTACCATCCAGGGGGAAGAGGAAACATTCAGCTAACATTCACTAAACAGACTCTTTTTATCTAGACTGACTAGAATTACAGTCCAGATAAATGTTGTATTCGGTAATAACAAAATATAAAATAACCTTTTGTTTGCCTGAATAAACCTTTGCTTGGAAGAAATCCCCTCCATAGCGTTTTGGTACACCGGCAAAGTTCTTGGCAACAATGGTGACATGGAGTTCATCTCCCACATGGTAAGTGTCCTTGAGGTCATTAATGACGAAGGTGGAGTTGTCAGGGCTGGTGCTCATGTTCACCGTGGTGACCTGGTGGTCCGGTCCACCCCAGTGGAGAGCCCTCTGTATCCGGTCCCACTCCTCGGCACCCAGGCCCGGGTCCTTCATGGCGGAGGCTGGAGACGCCTCTGGGTTTCTGGGAGTTTGAGTTTTGATAGCGACTCCGTCGGATCCATCCCTGGGCTGATGCTGGAGAGGCCTGGGAAGAGGCTTGGCACCTTTCCCATCATCGTACATGTACGACCACAGCACCTGAGCAATGAGAAATAAATAAACATAAACACACACACACACACTGTTCAACTCCTACTCAAGCGAGTAGGACGCATTTCACACTGCTCCTGCTTCACCTATCCTTTTAGCAATTTCCACTCTTTTTCATTCTTTTATTTCATTTACAAGCTAGTTTAGCAAAGACAGTGAAACCAGTACATTTAAATCTGAAACTTTAGTGGTTAGTTTTTTACTTTAAATGAGCCAGCCAAGTCAACGAGCAAAAACTGAACGGCAATTCACCTTGAAGTTGGATTAAAACAAAATGCGCTCCTCCGGCCAGAGACCCAGGAGATCATGCCGAAAATGTACTGAGCTAGAACAGAGGATTTCTACTTTGGAATCAAAGATGCATGCCCTTCCATCAACGACAGATGAACTACGAGAGGCATCTCATGAAGTGAGTACAGCAACTACTGGAAATGCAGAGAATGTAACCCAGCAGTCTAATATCACTGCTAATAGAGCAGATGAATGCATCGACCTCACAAAGGGAAATGTGAGTACAGAGCCTTGGCACAGGCAAGGTGCCAGACCAAAAAACAAAAAACGTAATACAAGAACTGTAATTACCTCAACACCAGTAAATTCAGATGTTAACTTCAGGCCTCGTATCAGAAATACAGACAGATCAGCAAACTACTACAGGGCTTGTGGTCCTAAGGCAGTGGTCTCAAACACCCGGCCCGCGGGCCAAATCCGGCCCGCGTCCTGCCTAATTCCGGCCCGCGACGTATGACAAAATAATAATGTAATCCGGCCCTTGAGGCTATTAATTGCGACAAACAACGATACTGATTAAAATAGACGATAGATCCAGGTACGGGGACAAATCTCATTTGTAGGCCTACTCTGCTCCACTATGTGCAAGACATCCAGAGCTTGATTCAAACCCAAAATCGCTGCGCAAAGTTTTCAGGAAATACTTGTATTACACGCGAGAAACACAAAGACGTGCATATGTAATGACGCGGAAGCGATGCAGGCCATAGTGTTGCAGAAATGGAAGCAGAAATTAAGCAGAAATAGGCCTACACCAAATGTTGAAAAACGTTCACGTGTGATGAAGTCTTAGGTAAGCTATGTTATTCACCTATTCTAATTCTGAAGGAGAATATCCTTTTGGAGATTATGATCGATCGTCTATGACGGTGATAGTCACGGTGCGTCTGTGAATGGAGGTGCGTGTATACAACGGTGTCCACTAAGCATACCATGCTTGTTTCGACCCTCTCTGCCCAACATAGCTTGGAGGTTGCAGTGGTAATCGTGATGATAGTGTCCGTAATGGATGTGGTACAGACAGCAGGGCTAGTAGAAATAGGGCTCTAAAGAACTACAAAGTCACCCGCAATATGATGCGAACTTCTGGGTACTGCAGATTACCCGCGATAGGAACTGTTTGACCAGAATACTTTATTGTAGGCCTATATTGTAGTAATCTTTTACTAAACCACAACATCTTAGGTGTTGGTATACATCTTAGGTGTTTTCCTGTTAATTTGTTATGTGAGTAATATGAAAAAAAGAAAGTAAACCTGCTTAAATATGTTCATCCAGTATTTACTGAAAGGTGCATAATTTGAGGTGCTTGCCATCCATTGACAAATTAGATGGGTAAATTTACCCCCTTCATAAACTTTTGTTTTACTCAAAGATTTTTACATTTACAGTAGGACTGTATCTCTGACCACTTTCAAGCCATGGCCTTTTGAAAGTTTGATATAAAAATCCAATGGTGTTGGCAATGGCTTTCTTAACCCTGATGCCTAGTTTGCCAGGTTTAAAAAAGTAATGAGAGGAAATATTTTTATTTGGTGTGAAACACACACACATACTTGTTTTTATGTTTTTCATTTATTTTATCATTTGTGTTAATATTTATTTTATCATTATTTTATTTATAAGCTAAGGTTGCTAGCACAGGTGTCTAAAACTAGATAAAAACACTTGCACTTTCTGTTTGCAGTTTTGTGTGGTATTTGAAAAAAAGAACATTGCATTTTCAGAAATAGCCGGCCCTCCAATCAGATGACGTTGGCAGAATTGGCCTCCAGCTCATTTGAGTTTGAGACCCCTGTCCTAAGGGAAGCCCACAGCCCCTAACACTATGGAACAGATTTGAATGCCTCCGGGACGTGAGAGAGGAATTTCCCAGGGAACAGACCCAAAGCAGGCAGCGATCAAACCACAACAATAGAAAGATGGGCACAGACAAGAAGCAGCACTCGACCCCTATTCATCCCACAACCCTCGTTCTAGGCGACTTTGCTGTGAGACATATAAATGGGGAAAGGATGATTGTATGTTGTTTCCCAAATGCTTCAGTGTCTGACACAAAAAACAAGCTTGCAGAACTGGTGTCAAAATATGCAACTATCAAGCGCATCATAGTGCATGTTGGAGCAAATGACATCTACAGAGAACAGCTGTATGTCAAAGAAGATTTCAAGGAACTTTTCTCGGCCCTATATGAGCTTGGAATACAAATTTTCATCAGTGGCCCACTCCCAGCAGAGGGAAGCTTTGTATTTTCCAGACTATTCAGTTTAAACACCTGGCTCGCAAAAACATGCTTTTCAGTTGGGATGAATTTTATTGACAATTTTAACCTTTTTTGGAATCGCAGGGAATACTTCAGACCAAATAGCACAGAGCTGAGTTGGACTGGGGCCAAGATCTTAACCGAATACTATCACCTCTCTCTCCTGCACCCAACATTTTTTCTGCCAACCTTGAGCCGAGCCTCTGATAAGCACTCAGTGGCCATACAGACGGAACAAGCGGATGACATCAACAACTCAGCTAAACCAAAACACTCTGCACAGGCTGAAACAGAGATATGCCCAACCTCCCCTGCTATGGGGCCCTCTGATAACCACCCGCTAGCCTCCACTGAAATGCAGACCTTGGAGAAACATAAACAACCAGCTCAACAATGCCAAGCCATGTCCACTGGACAAGATAAGATGGGTGCTGCTAAAATGACTCAAAGTCAATCACTGGCGTCAAACTCCCTGGAATCTCAGCAAACAAATGGATGTGATGAGCATGAGGAGATAGCACCTATCAAAGCTGCTGAGAGGATATCAGAAAGGAAGGGTCATGTTGTAACACCAGTACCAATACCCCTGCCCACCTCCGTCATCTCCTTGTCACCACAAAGACACAACAACATGGAATACACTACTGGAATACATGCTGAAAGCGGAGCATCTGCAACAAACTTCCCAGAACCTCAGCAGGCAGATGGAGACTCTGGATCAATTTTCAACCCCAACCTCCTTGATTTCCCATCACCACCCACACCCAATCACGTCCCCACCCAATCAAACTCCCCAGGCCACACAAACCCCCCTAATCTCCCATCCCCATCCCCACCCCTTCATCCCACTCAAACTCCACAGGATCCCCTGAATACCCATCACCATCCCCACCCAAGCACATGATGTTCCCTGCAAGAATGGAGAGACTGCTACCAGTAGCCATGCAGAGTTTTACTAGCCCAAGATCATTAGCACCAAAGAAGCGAAGGGCACCTCCACCCCCTCGCCCTCCCCCTCCCCGTTTAGAAGGATCTCTTAAGCAGCAGCAACCTCTTAGTTCATTTTCTCAGCCGGCATATAGCATGGAATGTGCAGTGGAAAATACAGATGGCAGCAGCAGGGGACAATTATATGATGACTGTATTGCATGATATTCTCAGGGTCCCTGCAATATAAATGGTACTGACAGTAGTTTTGAGAACATGCCGGGACCCAGTAAGCCCATGACATTCTCTATTCCTGTATTGACAAGAAATAGAACACAAATGCATCGAGCTTATAGGGTAAACCAGTCCAATCTCCTACCCGTACCACATCAACCTCAGATTTCCCCCATGGATCATATTTCCCCAACACTTAAACTAGCAAAACTAGCACTCCTAAATATCAGATCTCTTTCAAACAAATCATTCTTAATTCATGATCTAATTTGCACACACAACCTTGATTTTTTACTTTTAACTGAGACATGGTTAGATCAAGCAAACAGTGCTGCTACTCTCATCGAATCAGCTCCCCCAAACTTCAGTTTCTTGAGTGCTACCAGAGCAAATAAAAGAGGTGGGGGGATAGCCACAATTTTCAAGACGTCTTTTCAGTGCAATCAGTCGTCATTCGGTGACTTTACTTCATTTGAATATCTGTGTGCATGCATTAAGTCTTCTCCTCAGATTTTATTACTGACAATTTACAGGCCTCCAAAACATTCAGCTAAAGTTTTTCTTGAAGAGCTAGGTGAACTGCTATCAGTTGTTTGCATAGAGTATGACTGTCTTATTATATCAGGGGATCTAAACTTGCATGTGGATAATCCTGAAAACAATTATGCCAAGGAATTCATTGCACTAATCGATACTTTCTCCCTAACACAGCATGTACAGGGGCCAACACACTCTCTTGGCCATACCCTCGACCTTGTTATCACAAAGGGTCTCGATGTCTCTACAGCTGTTAAAGACCTGGCCTTATCTGATCATTTTTGCGTGTTCTTTGATGTGTCTATGTCCCCACACACTCAAAACACAGCTATGATGGTAAAAAGGAGAATCATAAATGATCAGACAAGTGCTCTCTTTGAGCAAGCACTTTCACTAAAGTCAAGTCAACTGTCAGACTCTTTGATCACTTTAATGCAAAAATGGCAAACATTATGGATGACATTGCTCCATTACAATTCAAGAAAGTTAAGGACAAACAGAAAGCACCATGGAGGCAAAATCCAGCAGTTAAACTTCTAAAAAGAGAGTGTAGGAAGACTGAAAGAAAATGGCGTAAATACAAACTTCAGATCCACTATGAAATCCATAAAGAGATGCTCCGCACATATAACTCTGAAATATACAAAGCAAGACAGTCTTTCTTTTCTAACATTATCAATAGAAGTTCAAATAACACTCGTATTCTATTTTCAACTGTTGATAAGTTAACAAATCCCCCCTCACAATTAGCGCCTGAACTTCTCTCAACTAATAAATGCAATGAGTTTTCATCTTTTTTTAAAGGTAAAATTGACAAAATCAGACTCAACATATCTGCTCAATTACAAATTCAACAACCTGAACTTCCAGCAACAAACAGAGGGAAACTAAACTTGATGTCAGAGTTCAGCTTGATAGACTACGAAACACTTGAAAAAACGGTACAGAATCTCAGCCCTTCCACATGTGTCTTAGACACTCTGCCTACCAATTTCTTCAGAACTGTTTTTCACCTCATAGCGGCGGATGTCCTTCAAATTGTAAATGTATCATTGCTGTCTGGCACTTTTCCTAAGTCACTGAAAACAGCTGTTGTAAAGCCACTTCTCAAGAAGAATAACCTGGATGCCTCCATGCTAAACAATTACAGGCCCATATCCAATCTACCTTTTATTGGCAAAATTATTGAAAAAGTAGTCTTTAATCAATTAACCACCTTCCTAACATCAAATGGGTATTTTGATTACTTTCAGTCTGGTTTTCGGGCAAATCACAGCACTGAAACAGCTCTCATTAAAGTTTCCAATGACATACGCCTCAACACAGATTCAGGTAAAACATCAGTCCTAGTGCTACTGGACCTTAGTGCAGCATTTGACACTGTTGATCACAATATTTTACTACACAGACTAGAACACTGGGTTGGATTTACAGGCATAGTTATCAGCTGGCTAAAATCATATCTACAAGAAAGGAGCTTCTTTGTTGCCATCGGAAACTGTACCTCAACACCAACGTCCTTGACCTGTGGTGTTCCCCAGGGGTCGATCTTGGGGCCACTATTATTCAACCTCTATATGCTCCCACTTGGACAAATCATTCAAAATAATTTGATTTCATATCATAGCTATGCAGATGACACACAAATTTACTTAGCTCTATCACCAAACAACTATGGTCCTCTTGAATCTATGTGTCAGTGTATAGAACAAATCAACACCTGGATGTCTCAAAATTTTCTTCAGCTGAACAAAGAAAAAACTGAAGTAATTATATTTGGTAAAAATGAGGAAAGACTTAGGGTTGCCACTCTCCTTGACACAAAAGGGTTGAAGGCAAAGGATACTGTTAAAAACCTTGGTGTATTAATTGACAGTGATCTAAATTTCAACAGCCACATGAAAGCGATAACTAAATCAGCTTTTTACCACCTCAAAAATATTTTCAAACTCAGAGGGCTGATGTCAAAACATGACTTCCAGCAGGGTTGATTACTGCAATGGACTGTTCACAGGCCTTCCTAAAAAGACTATTAAACAGCTTCAGGTGATACAAAATGCAGCAGCTAGGACTCTAACAAAAACTAAAAGAACTGACCACATTACTCCAATTCTTAAGTCCTTGCACTGGCTTCCAGTAAGTCACAGAATTGACTTTAAAGCACTATTGCTTGTTTATAAATCAGTAAATGGAGCAGGACCTAAATACTTGTCAGACATGCTTCAGCAGTACACACCTTCTCGTCCTCTCAGGTCCCAGGTGAAAAACCTGCTAGTAAAACCTACAGTTAGAACTAAACATGGTGAAGCAGCTTTTAGCTGCTATGCGGCTCAGCTGTGGAACCAACTTTCGGATGACATTAAAAAGGCCCCAACTGTAGCCAGTTTTAAATCTAGACTTAAGACCAAACTGTTCTCAGACGCTTTCTGCTAACTGTGCCGAGTTACAAATTCTGAATCTGCCTCGATAATTATTCTACTTTGTCTTTTATTACTTTTTTTACTACTTTTGCCTTTGTTTTTGCTTACTAATTATTCTTTATTTTTAAATGATTTTACCTTGTGTTTTATGTTTTCCTTTTATTATGATCTTTACCTTTTAACTATTCTTTGACTATATTGCCCTTCTATGCTTTTATTTGTTATTATCGTTTGGTTTTGTTTATGTAAAGCACATTGAATGACCTCTGTGTATGAAATGTGCTATATAAATAAACTTGACTTGACTTGACTTGACTTAGTATAATTTGTATTTTAGTATATTTAGCATATTCTTTATTTTCTACTGTCCTTATTGCTTAGTTGTGTTTTTATATTATATACTTTAATTACTCTTTCTGCTGTTAAAGAATGTTTTTGTGTTGTCTGTATGCTGCTGAGACCTTGAATTTCACATTAAACATTAGGCCTAGGCCTACAATCTTCTTGAATTTCCCCTTGGGGATCAATAAAGTATCTATCTATCTATCTATCTATCTATCTATCTATCTATCTATCTATCTAATTAGTGACCATTCTGAGCTGGTAAAAGCTGTGTTTTTGACCACAACAGCAATTTACTTGTTAAAGCAAAACTCAGAGTCAAAGAAGACACCCAAGTTTCTAGCACAGGGTTTAACATAGAGGGTGAGATCACCTAGGTTTGAGATGGTGATGACTCTGGATTTAGAGGGGCCAAAAATAATAACTTCTATTTTATCATCATAAAGTTGGGAGGAAGTTACTTCCCATCCATGCGTTGATCTCCTTAAGGCAATTGAGGAGGGTCTGGAGGGAGTCCCCCGATCTGAGTGGGAGGTATAATTGAGTGATCTGCATAGAAGTGAAAGGAGATGTAATATTTTTTGATTATGTTGCCCAGAGGTAAATAGGGGGGGCTCCATGTCCATTTTGCTTGGGGCCCCCAAATTCCTTGAAACGGCCCTGCAAACGAGCAGGTGGAAGGATGAGCTGGATGGAGGAAGAGGACCTGAGAGAGCGGGTGGGTGTCTTGATATGGAGGAGCTCGGTGAGATACTGAGGGGCAAGAATGTTGATAGCTTTGAAAGTAAGGAGGGGGATCTTGTAAATGATGCAGTATTTGAGGGGGAGCCAATGAAGTTGCTGCAGGACAGGTGTTATGTGACTGATGGAGGGGGTTCTGGTTATGATGTGGGCAGCAGTTTTGGACTAGTTGTAGTTTATGGATGGATTTATCAGGTAAATCGTAGCGGAGAGAGTGGGGGGGGGGTGCTATAATGTTATTGATGTGGGACTGGAATGAAGTGCTATCTAGGATGACACCCAGACTCTTAACCTGGGGGGAGGGGGACACATGAATTGTTGATGGAGATGGTAGGTAGCTTGTACAAGCAGAAGAGGACCAGACCTAATATGGACCCCTAGGGGACCATATTACAGTAGGTCTGGCTCACTGCTCCGGGTTAGTGTGTGCTTCACCTCACTGTGTGTGCTCTATGTGTCACTAATTCACAGATGGGTTGAATGCAGAGACCAAATTCATGCAAGTATACTTGGTCTATAAACCTGATTTACATTACATTTACATAAGAATCATGGTGGGGAAACTCTAATGCTAAGCAATTTACAAAAATATATGACATACATTGTACTGACACCTACACATTTTATTCCATTTTATTCACTAGGGTTAAGTATTGCCACTGAACTAAGCCTATTGGGTTAAAGAATGTGCCTTAGATGCTGCATTTGTGACCTGAAGTAAACTGTGCTTGCATATATGCAGATATAATGGGTGTATCTTGCTAACGAATCCGACTAGAATAGGAACGAATACGCTAACGAATCCGACTAGAATCTTAGTTCCGCCGTTTGCATCAGCCCATATCATCGTGAGAAAGCATTACAGGGGCACTGGCCCCTTGCGGCCCCCATTTCAACCGCCCCTGAAGTTCCATTGCAAGAAGTGACCGGATCGTCGTGGGACAGGTGGCTAAATCTTTTATGTCACCTGGATTATTGTGCACCTCAACTAAACTAGGTCAACTAAAGAAATTACTGCCCAGAACAAAGCGGCCAAGTTAGTATTACATAGTGCCATAAGAACAAACACCATTAGTAAGCACCGTCGACTCTCATGGTTAATGGTAGAGAACAGGCTGGATTTCAATACAACTACATTTTTCAGAAACACTGTCTTTTCTTCTCAACCTGTTTTCTTATAACCAAATTGTTAAGTGTGATCAGGTTCATTCTTATTTGACTAGGTCAGCTGATGATGGCCAGTTGATGTTACCACACCCAAAATCGATAGATAGATAGATACTTTATTGATCCCCAAGGGGAAATTCAAGGTCTCAGTAGCATACAGACATCACGCACAACATTCACTAACAGCAGAAAAAGTAATTAAAAGTATATAATATAAAAAACACAACTAAGCAATAAGGACAGTAGAAGATAAAGAATATACTAAAATACAAATTATACTAAATAACACTAAATCTAAATCAAGTCTAAAAACAGTATCCACATAGTGGGTGATTAATCATGAGGCGCTTGCAATGCCTGAGGCAGGGACTGAGCCTGTGATTCTCTGTGCATAGTAAGGTAAGGTGCTCTGTGTGAGTGAGTGTCATGGTGATGGTGCAAATGAGTAAGTCCAACAGTGCAACAGTGCAAGAATAAAGTCTACAGACCAACATAAAATAAATATGGACATATAAGAAAGTAGGCAAGGTAATATAAAAAACTATAGAAAAACTCTCTCTCTCTCTCTCTATATATATATATATATATATATATAACTATATTAAGTTATTAAGTAAAGGTATAAGTGTGGCCACAATCCGGCTGTGGCATGGAGGGAGGGGTTATGCATATATGCTAATATAGCACGCAAACAATGAGGCAGTAAGTCAGTGGTAAAAAGTGGCTAGTGGACAGACAGTACCCAAACATGGAGAGGGTGGAGAGGCAGACAGACTATGCGGAGAAGTCTATCTCCTCTTCCCTTAAGTGAAGCATTGAACATGAATGGCCCTGGGGACAAATTACTTCCTCATTCTGTCTGTTGTGCAAGGCAGTGAGCGAAGTCTCCAGCTGATCAGGCTCTTATGCTTAACAATAGTGCTGTGGAGTGGATGACACTCATTGTCCAAAATGTTGATCAGTTTGTTCAGGGTCCTTTTGTCAGATATTGAAGTGATGCACTCCAGTTCAGCTCCCACTACAGAGCCAGCTTTCCTTACCAGCCTGTCAAGTCGCCCAGCATCCTTCTTCTTTGTGCTTCCTCCCCAGCATACCACTGCATAGAAGAGGACACTGGCCACAACAGACTGGTAGAACATCCTGAGGAGCTTGCTGCACACATTGAAGGACCGCAGCCTCCTCAGAAAGTACAGCCTGCTCTGCCCTTTCTTGTAGAGTGCGTCAGTGTTGGCTGACCAGTCCAGTTTATTGTCCAGGTGGAGACCCAGATACTTGTAGGTGCTTACCACCTCCACATTGACCCCATCAATGGAGACTGGTAGCAGAGCGGGCTTAGACCTGCAGAAATCCACCACCATCTCCTTGGTCTTTGAAGTGTTGAGTTGAAGGTGATTGATTTTGCACCATTGCACAAAGTCCTCCACCAGGCTCCTGTACTCCTCCTCTTGCTCGTCCCTGATACACCCCACAATTGCAATATCGTCAGAAAACTTCTGCATGTGGCATGACTCGGTGTTGTAGCAGAAGTCAGATGTGTACAGGGTGAACAGGACTGGGGAGAGCACAGTTCCCTGTGGCGCTCCGGTGGTGCTGATCACAGTGTCAGAGAGACAGTTCTTCAGTCTGACGAACTGTGGTTGCTCGGTCAGGTAATCTGTAATCCAGGTTACCAGGTGAGCGTCCACACCCATCTGCAAGAGCTTGTCTCCCAGTCTGAGGGGTTGGATGGTGTTAAAAGCACTTGAGAAATCAAAGAACATGATTCTCACAGCACTTTTCCCCTTGTCTAGGTGAGAATGTGTCCTGTGTAGAAGATAAGTGATGGCATCGTCCACGCCCACTTTCTCCTGGTATGCAAACTGTAATGGGTCTAGTGCATGGCGTACCTGGGGTCTGAGCATACCTAAGACCAGTCGCTCCATTGTCTTCATCACATGTGATGTTAGACCGACAGGTCTGTGTATCTGATGGCTGTTGACTGAAGTCGTTGTCACCTCATTGTTCGTGATTGCCATGTGGGGGAGGGGTGCAATATCCAGTGATGGTGGGGGTACGATAGCCTGTGATGGTGGAGGTGAGTGTTGCACTGGTAGTGAGGGGGGTGGGGGCTGGGGGATGACCGCCTCCTTGATGTCCCTGTCAAGGCTGCCATGGTCGTGGACACCTCAACAGGCACAGGCAAGGAGGCGTCAGGCGGGGGCAGGGCGTGAGGTGATGGTGGCTTAGGTTGTTGGGTGTCCCCGGGATGCAGGGCTGGAGAGACTGGGAGGTGGGGGTAGGGCAGGCACGCAAACAAGAGCAGTGTCTGAGTCAGCAGGGGGTGGTGGACAGACCACTGCCATTGGAGCTGGAGCAGGGCAGTCAAACCTGTTGTAGAAGTGGTTCAGCTGGTTCGCCCTGTCCAGGTCCCCCTTCATAGAGCTGCTGCTCTTCTTCAGGCCAGTGATAGTCTTCATGCTGTCCCACACCTCCTTCATGTTGTTTTCCTGCAACTTCTGTTCCACCTTCCTTCTGTAGTCCTCCTTAGCTTCTTTCAGCTTGACTTTGCAGGGCTCCAGAGTGCGACCTAATTTTTCAAAAGTGCGACTACAAAAAATCGGAGGTCGCACCTGTGCGACCAGCTATTCGAGAGAGGAAAAAGTGTCCGCATTGAAACTCTACCTTTCAATAACAGACACACAGGTTCAATAACAGACACATATTTGGCCAATATCGTGGTTTAAACAAATCACAGATAGTGAAGGGCGGGACCTCCCCTCTGATTGGCCGTGGCCCAGTGCCTGTGTGTAAATGCGGGTGCTGCAGAGAGAGAGAGAGAGAGGTCAGAGATTCGTCAGATAAACAGAGTGGATGTAGTTGCATTACAGTGTGGTCACATAGGCCGAGATAAATGTCCCCTCTCTCAACTGCCTTTCGGCGGCTGGCAGCAGCAAACCGATCAGACGAGCCCGAGATGATGATCAAGTTTATCGTTGCCTACGATAGGCCTAGTGAAACTTCCCTTTACCAAGTTCAGTCCGAAATAATTATTCACCAGAAAAATAGTTTGAACGTAAACCGTAAAACGTACAGGAATGCCACTTGCGCCAAATTTATAGGAGTCATTGCAGATGAAAAGACGTCTTAAAATTTCGAACAATGCATACTAGGCCTTCCCGAAAGACAGAGATACAGATATTGCCGAAAAGGAGTGAGTCATTGACCGCAGTTACATGCAGGGAGTAACCCGGTTTTCAACAGCAATATTTGTTTTGCGCGCGAGTTGTGTAAACTCATTCTGATGGCATCAATCAATTTAATCTGGTATTTGGCGCAAACCGAATATCGCTGCTACATTTAAAGCCCGAATATTCCCTGCATGTATAACTGTGGTCATTGTGTGCGGTGAATTGAATGGACACATTTAGATCGAGCATGGCAAGTCAAGTCATCAATAGCCTATAATAATAGGCCTACCATTTCGTTACTGCATTAACCATAGTGATGTTCTTATTGAAAATGTAAAAATACTAAAATTAAAAAGTTAATTGCATTGTGGGGCTGTCAAATGATTATTGCAATCATCATTGCAAAATCACATAAAAATCCCCCAGGCTACTTGGAACATCTCTTTGAATTGTGCTCAAATACATTTCTATGGAAGATGCTAGCATGGCGAGCTGGTTTAGCCAAGGCCTAAAGATCATGAAGGATAGTATGTAAGACATTGAGCCATGAGATGTGTAGTTTGAAGCCCTTAAAAGACGTGCACTGTTAATTTACTCACTGTTATTTTTATTTAATTCATCTTGAGATGTTTTAAGTTTAAATTTCAGCTCAGTGAAGCACTTAAAGCACCAACACTTCATTACAGTTACTTTTCTTGTAGAATTGTAAATCATAAGTCATAGGATAACCTATATAGGACAGTAATTAAGGAAAAAAAGTGAACCTGCTGCGGTGTTAAATGCGATGTGGTTGAAAATTTGGGTGCACCTAACTTTTGTGCTGGTGCACCTAAAAAAAAAAGTTAGGCGCACCAGTGCAAAAAGTTAGTCTTGGAGCCCTGCTTTGAATTCCCCTTGCACGCGCCTCAGCTCTGCCATGTCCCCCTCTCTGAACGCCATCTTTTTCCTATTGAGAAGGGTCTTGACATTGCTGGTTATCCAAGGCTTGTTGTTAGGAAAGCAGCGTACAGCGTACTTGTGACTTGCCAAACAGTGACTTGGTCCCACCTCCGAGAGCTGCACTAGTATTTATTCATTCATGTTTTTTAACCCCTTATGTAACTACAATTTAACTTATATTATCTGTTTGCTATGTTTTTTATGTCGCCAGAGTGCCAAAGATAAATTTCCAGTGTATGTTCATTCAGTGGACAATAAAGTTTCTATCTATCTATCTATCTATCTATCTATCTGCGTGTGTGTGTGTGTGTGTGTGTGGATGACCTGAGGTGAGTGAGAGTGTGAATGAGAGCTTTGCAAAATAGAAAGAGAGGGAGAATGAATGAGGGAATAACAGAGCGAAACCGCATTAGAGAATTAGAATGAGAGAGGGGGACATATCAGGAGGAACTGAGTGAGAAAATGCAAAGATGAAATGAGAGCGTGTTCATAATGATGCATTCTGATGGTGTTGCTCTTTAGGAGTGTGTGCCGCTTCTGCATACAATGACTATGATCAACTATGTGTGTGTGTGTGTGTGTCAGTATGCCTGTGTCTGGTCATGTCCTGGAAGAGATGAGGTCCGGCTGCTTCTGCCCAGAATCCCAGGGGAGCACAATGACGTGTGTGTGGACACCTGCACTGGTGAGTACATGCACACACACACATGAACATACACGCACACACACACACACACACACACAGACACACCAAAACAAAATAATTGAAAAATTAAAAATAATTACCTGGGAGCAACTCTGATGCAGTTAGTGCTAATTAAAGATTATTATCACCCGGAGAGAAGAAATACTCTTTTCTGATTGGCTGGCGGGGTGGCTTTTAATTCTGAATAACGGGACACCTAGGAAGTGGATCTGGTAAAAAAAGTTTTCCATATCAATACTTATGAATGGTAACTATAACAACCATAGTAGGATGACGGTTGAGCCTGGAGGCAGTCTTTGTAACAATGGACCATGCTATTGCTGTTATACTGTAGGTCCAACAAAAGTTGTACAACAAGCTGAACTATCGAGCTTCTTTTTAAACGGAACCGCGTGTTTCCTTTGCTTCCTCCGCTGCGCGTCGGGGAGTTCTTTACCCCTCGCCCTCGTCCATTAATTCCGTATAACAGGACACCTCGGGGCCGTTATCCCTTACATATACTGCTACTAATACAAATCAGCTCAATAACTTGATTAAAAAAAAAATGAGGGCTCCGTCCCAACTTTTTTTAAAAACATGTTGCAGGCATGACATTTATTTTCCATATTATTTTCCAACATATATTTTCCACGAAATAGTAAAAATGTTCATTTTTTAAATTTGATATATGTTGTCTATGTACTATTTGCAGCTAAATATGTGTTTATGATATTTGTATATTATCACAATCTGTTTTTATTTACATTTTACATAATGTCCCAACTTTTTCTGATTTGGGGTTGTATAATACTAAATCTAAAGTAGAGCTGGTATCCTTTTGTATTCAAGCTCCACGTAGATGAAACATCCAACCTGTGTTTTGTATTAACTGCTGTTACACTTGATGATTCTCTTGCCACATACAGAACACTGTCGAGCAATGGGATAGAGGGGATCTTGATTCAGTACATCACTGACAATGTCCATTTGATTTCAGGTCCAACAACCCACACTACAACCACCTACCCCACAACACCATCAACCACCTACACCACTACACCTAAAACCACCACTGCACCTACAACCACCTACACCACAACACCATCAACCACCTACACCACTACACCTCCAACCACCACTGCACCTCCAACCACCTACACCACAACACCATCAACCACCACTGCACCTACAACCACCTACCCCACAACACCTCCAACCACCACGTGTAAGTGCAGGGACCCGCAGAGAGGACTGATCTTGCCATGTGGGATGACCTGGACGGAGGACTGTTTTGATAAAACGTGTGATAACGGGAGAATCATCTCGACACCGGTCACATTCCGGTTGTCACTCGGATGTCCAGGGTTCGGGAGGGATGCTGCGACATTTACAAGTGTGACTGTGAGTGTCAACCAGCTTCATTTGACTGCATGTATGTGTCCCTGTCCACATAGTACTGTACAGTAAGTTTGATCTGTACAAATGGACCGAATGTTATTGATTTCTGCTGCTTGCGTTTGTTACCCGTTGCCTGTTACCCTGTCTTGCTCTGTTTACACTCTTATTGTGCCAATGGAGCAATGGAAATGTTTACTAACAGTGATGTCATTACAGCATTTTCGTTGTAAATGTGATCTCAAGTCCCTTTGACCTAAATCTCAATGTGCACTGGACTGTGCACATTCAGTCTAACATCAGTAGCCTTTAACTGCTGAATGTACAGGATCTTTACATAACTGCTGAATATACAGGATCTTTACATAACTGCTGAATGTGCTGGATCTTTACATAACTGAATGTACAGGATCTTTACATAACTGCTTAAAGGATAACTCTGACCATTTTTCACACAGATCCCTGTTTCTTGAGGTCACCAAGTACTGTCGGTATGAAAGAATATTGGTGCTACTTAGCTGGAGTTGCTGCAGGGAACAGCTGGAGTAGCCAGGCAGCTACAGTGCTACAGGGGCATCTTTAAAATCATGCAACCCTGCACACAACACTGCACTTTGCTGCCGCCACCGCGTCGGTTCCGATTTAGTTCTATTGTTGTTGTTATCGGCGCTCAATCAACAGCGCACTCATGTTGGTGTCTATATGCGGAGTACTTTACATGTCTGCTGTCTATCCCCCACAGGCGTGTGCACTGTCTCTGGAGACCCCCACTATACGACCTTCCAGAACACCTACTACGACTTCCAGGGTGACTGTACCTACACATTGGTACAGGAGCTGTTGACTTCCTTTGCAACAGACCATCGACTGTGACCTGTGCTAAAGGGATCGTTATGAAATTCCGAAACCACATCATACAGTTGGTTTGCTTAAAATTGTCTTCTGGGCGAGGGAGCCCAGAAGACAATTTTAAGCAAACCAACTGTATGTGCTCATAGGTCTTATAGTCATGCTTAGATTCTCTTACTTGCATAACGCAGAGATTGCGGAGAGAAATGCAGAGAAACATGCCAGCTTTTGGGGAAATTAGCTTATTCACCATCTCCCCCAGAGTTAGATAAGATGATACGTACCAACTAGCCTAAACTCTGATGCACCCACTGTTAACTTAGCTTAGGATAGCTCATTGTGGTAGCAGCTCAACAACTAGCCTTAAACGCCCAAAAGTAACAAAAGAACTCCGGTTTTACTAACCCAAGTTAGTCCAGAATTTGCCGGAAGTGCGTCTGGGTTTTTCCCAGGCTAATCCCAAGTAGCAGTGCTTCACCTTAATGAGAATGTAGTACCAAGCATGTATATGCTTAGAAAATCGCTGTGTCTCATTTTACATTGAAATGTGTTAGCCGAAGCTAGGCTGCCATGCAGTCACAATGGGCGGCAAGGATATTCCCGTCACTTCTGACAGCAACCCAGGTGTTGTGACACTTTTCAGTAACTTTATAAGATGGCTTGACTTGGGTCTTAAAGATGGTGCAATCTGATTCATCAGGTTTATTATGATAGATTGTCTGCACCCATCCATCAGTGAAAAATATGTGTGCCTCAAGAGATCTAAAATTCTTCATTCTGCTTGCTGTGTAAATTCCTGTAATGTCAAAATAAAACATTTGAGCAAATATAGTAGTCTAGGCTAAGCCTGGTAAGTTTGTTATGCTAGCTGCACCTTAATCCAGGTGGGTTAGGCTACAGCTTTGCTGGCAAATAAATATTAGCCTAGTTATTAAATCTTTATGAAATTATAATATCGTTCATTAGTCTTCAAAAGACAAACAACTAACGTTACACCAAAAATGAATCAGACCAAAGAAAACAGAAACCTAGGCTAACACTTAACGTCTATGACAGAAATTATCATATCTTGGAATTATCTAACTAACATACTTTACATATGAGCCTGTGAGTCAACTACACTACATTAAAATTCAAATATGAAGGCAAAAATACAGGAAAACAATTTAGTTACTTACCTGGAGACTCGATGAGATACGTGTAAATGTCCGGGTATGACACTTCTGGCCACTGAGTGGGGTTGTTGCACCACTTCGTACTCGGGAGACTGAAGGGACATGTTTCTATATTGATTGAATTAAGCTTTTGTAGGTATCTTTCACGGTCAACGACCGGCAAAGTGGTTATGTGTTGAGTTATCATATTGATTTGTAGTATTTTTTGTTATTATTTACTCCTGCGATTTCTGTACGAATTACGTTTATTGACCCTAATTTGCATTGGAGTTAATGAGAGGGGTTGTTTGTTTTCCCCCCGAAAGGGGCGGGAACGTTTGTCACGAGTCAAGTTCCCGGATGTGCCGGTCTAACGTATTGTTTAGATTAGAATGTTGCCGCTTGCAAAAAAGCTACCATCTATGCCCATATAAGGAGATCACCTGTTAAATTCTCGCGCAGGGAGACGACGAAATCGGAGACGCAGACGTTTTCCTGAACACACTTTTGTCTTCAACCTTCGAGTAGATATTATAATCAATGGTACGTGAAGGCGGCACAATTAGATTGTTGCTACCCCAGAGCTAACTTGCGACTTCTTAGCAAGTTAGAGAAATCAAGTTAGACTCCAGAGGTCTATGATGGTCGGACGTGACAAACTCGCGTGCAGAAGACTCCTACCAGAAATTGCAGTCTAGATTTGGCGCCCAGTTTTAACCAAGTGAAACGGTGTGTGGGTATGAAGGATTGTGCAGAACTTGCCACCACGAAAACTCAGAGAAGGTACATTAACATTTTGGTAATTTGCTAACTTTCTTGCATATTTTTAGACTCAATATATCATTGAACAACCTGACGAAGCAGCACAGACAGTTAGCTAGCTAGTTAATGTTAGCTACTTGTAAGTTACATCACTGGCTGTGCCGCTTGTATATAAAGCTAACGTTAGACAATTTAACGTTGCTAGCTTACTTTGCCTTATACAGCTTTAGTCTGTATGTTTTGAATGGTGTTAAGCCATGCTGTAGCCAAAATGCACGGAATTTTAAAATGTCTTTGGGATGTCAGTCAAGATGACGAAGCTAACGTTATTGCCACTGGTTTAAACTGGTTCCAGCTCAATTCCACTGAAAAGAGGCCGGCAGCTCTGGAAGACTACGCTAGACCATCAGATCAAATTGCTGAACAAACAGCGTACCAAAATGGTAAGTATATTTTTCCCCACAATATGTTCTCACTTTTGTTTAACCTGCTATAAATTACAGCATATTGTAACAGGAGTGAAAGTAACCCTTCTTGTAACCCAGGTAAACTAGGAAGTAGCGTTGCTGCGGTCGAGGGATCGTGAAATAGGCAAGTCAGCATCTGCAGTCATGAATAACTTACCAGTCAACATTTCTTTTGCAATTAATAGAATCTGTAGCATGCAAATCAAACCAGCTATTAGCCTAATATAAAACCATGATATATCTAGGTATGGTGAAGGGTATGTGATGTGGGGCTATCTATCTATCGTTTAATTACAAAGGCCAAGGGAACTTTATCAGGATGCATAGTATCCTGAGTCCATTCAATAACTGGCCTTTAAAAATAAAAATCTGCCTGCCTCTATGGGATTTTAACATAGGGGGTTCCTTACTTATGCCCCCTGTATTTTAAGGAATAACATTTATTAATTTACGATACCTGGTTCATTCACAAAGAATATTGGTGTGTTTAAAGGTTGGATTTTTTCCTCATTTTTTAATTGAGGCATTAAGATAAATTTCCAACAGATGATTTATTGTATTCCTCTGGTTGTCTTAACTTATGCACAGTTGATGGTTTTATAAAGACTACACCAATAAATAGTTCATGTAGACTGTCACACAATGGTAAGTGGAACATTGGCCACAGCTTGTAACAACTTCATTTTTTCCATTCTTTGCGTAGGGATGTGTACACAAGGATGTGTAACCTTGTGTAACTTTGTGTAACTTGGGAATTACAACAGAAAGGAACACGTTTCAGCTAATCAAAATCAATGACTGAAACTGTCAGTTTCAGAGCTATTATTACCACACTGATAGATTGATTTTGCTTTTTATTTGCAGCCTACGTTATGCACTGTGGAACGCTCTGCGGATGGACAGCTGTGGAATCCGCAAAGGTCAAGAAGGCTTTTGTTACGAGGGCTGGAGGTTCCAAAACATCCATGAAGCTGGGGTAATTTTCTCTTATTTTAAATGATTTCCAATTGTGGTGAGCATTATTGGTGGCCTCTATTGCACTAAAATTATTCAACCTTTATACAGTTAACATCAAACTGTGTAGCTACGAAAGCTACAAAATCACATTGTCATAGAAATGATAGAGGCGAAATTTCCACTAGGTTTTATGAAGATATTTTACAGATGGGCTGAACATACATCAAAAGTAAAAAAAAATGGCCAAAATGATTAACTCACCAACAATATTTGTTGTATGGTGTATACCAGGGATCACCAAATGGCGGACCGCGATCCGAGTCCGGACCGTGACGTGATCCTATCCGGACCCAGACCATAATAGTCTAATTTAGATTTTCACGTAAGATTTCAAAGCTGCGCTAAATGTTTTGTTGGTTAGGATAACAGCATTTACTTCAGGAGCTTCAGGAACCATCATTTCGCTTGCTGCTACTCAGCCAGTGAAATCTGTGAATTCTGATAAAGTCGAGTCAGTGAGTAAAGTAGCCTACTATGGGGAAGAGACTGATAGCCTGAAACGAGCGAGGAGAGGAGACGGGATGAGAAACAATCAGATGGATATCTAAGTTAACGATAAGTAAGTTATTTTCAAATCATCGATTGCTCAAAGAGGAGGAAGCTAGACAGCGAGAACAGAGCTTTATATAACGATACGGGGGCAATACCACGCAAAACTGTCACGTCCGTAACGCCAACTAGGCTAAATATGGATGTGACAGGTTTGGGCAGAATTGCCCTGGACCTCTTCTATTCTGAGACAGGCGATTCTTAAAAGCGCCAATTTGAAGCACCTCTACTAGACAAAGCATATTGAGCAAGCATAGGGTAGGCTAGGCCCATTCAACAGTGAACTGAGACCACAGAATATTTTACGATTTAAGAAGGCAATATGATTGATCCACCACAATCTAGTTAAGCCGACATGCATTCACTGCCCAACAACGTGATGTTCCTGGGTTTCCAGGATTTCGGGTCAACATAAAAAAAAAACTAAAAAAATTAAATTAAACTTGCTGATTAATGGGTTCAAGGAACCAGCCTTGTCTCAGCTCAAATTTTATTTTAAGTTCACGTTAAGATCTTTAAAATAGCCAAGGCTACTCAGTTTTTCTCCCCAATCACTCTTATCTTGCCTTATTTATCCTCATTTCGAATGTTGCCTTTTAGGCTACTTATTTTATTTCACATTAAACATTAGGCCTAGGCCTACAATCTTCTTGAATTTCCCCTTGGGGATCAATAAAGTATCTATCTATCTATCTATCTATCTATCTACAACTAGGCTCCATCCATCCATCCTAATATTATATATACACAGTGGCGATTCTAGACATTTTTAACAAGGGTGGCACTAGTGAGGCACTGATTCAAGGGTGGCATGAGGCAAAACATCCAGATAAACAGAAACAGGCTCAAGATGTGAAATTAGCACAAATACATTAGGGAAACCAGATGCAAACACCATATTCATAAATTGAAGGACAAAAAAACACAAATACCTTACTCTCACATAAAATGTCTTTGTATTTGAATAAAATGTAATACAAACATATTAAAGTTAATTATCTAAGTTGTCTGTCACTGGGCTATGCTGTTCTAAAACAAATTCCATCATGGGGACATTAAAATATAATCAATTTTATTATATTACTGTAAATGAAGATATACAAAATATACTCATCCAAGACATTTCCCCCACTCTATGGCCATCTATTTTTGTAGCTGTTACAATAATTTGACCTGCTTTTTTGTCTATTTGTTTATTTTCTCAAGAAACTTGAGGTTGGTATGAAGGAGTCTATTGTGTATGTGAGCAATTTCATCTTCCTGAATCTCAATATTATGATAACAACAAGTCTTGGCAAATTATTAATTCAATTTTCACGTGGGGTAACTTGTTGCAGGGCAACCATAACCGGTTCCATGTCTTCCGATTAGATGATTAATCATCAGTTTCTTGAGAACTTTAAAGTTGTCAAGAAACTTGAGGTTGGTATGAAGGAGTGTATTGTGGATGTGTGCAACCACATAACCGGTTCCATGTGTTTGAATTGGATGACTTCCATGTGTTTGAATTGGATGACTAAAGTTCTCAAGAAACTTATCTACCTGAATCTCAATATTCTGATCACAACTCTGGGCAAATTACAAGTCAGCACCAGTGCTGCATTCATTGTTTTGCACTTTTATAATCACATCACCAAAAGTAGGTTATTGGTTTTACCAAAATAATTTGGCACTATTTTTAAACTACAAACCTATAAAGTATTTTGATACAAAATATGATGCCATTTTTTCCAACTAAATAAAATAAAAATGACCACACACTATTTTGTATTTTACATACATGTATCAGACATACTGCCTATCCCTGGCTGTTGGCTGCAGCAACTCAAGCTAGGTAGTACTGATTGTTTTGTGTTTGTTTTGTGTTTATGTTAGTTTTGATCCAATTTGACAGCTTTGCTATGTTGCCCACCCAAAATTTCTACCAGCCCACCCAAATATAGTTGCCTAGCCTAGGTTAGAACCAGCCCTGCCCTGCATGGAGACATATTTTACGATAATAATGGAGAAAATGTTAGCAAAACTTTAGGTTTTTGTTAACGGAATCTCCCGACCCTCATTCATCTATTTGCGCAACAGCCCACATTCTGCCTTCAATCCAGCGAGACAAGTGAAATAAATGGTTTTTTTTTTTAAAGCTGTCATCGTCATAGGCACGATATTTAGGCTACCTCTGTTAAGCCTACACAAAGTTGCGTATTAAGGAGTATTTCCTGATCGGGGAAACCTTTCGTTCCGCAGTTCAATTGTGCCGCAGGCCAATAAAGGCAAGTGTGTTTGCCACTTACATTTCTGACGTCTGACACTTCACACTGCTGCAAGTGCATCAAGAAAGGTCCCGCCTTACACCATGTTAATGGCCAATCGTAGACTAGGATTTGGGGTGGCCAATCGAATCTCAAGGGTGGCCTGTGCCACCCGGAGCCACCCCTCTGGCTCCACCCCTGTATATATATTATACATACATACATATACGTAGCCTAAACATTATGATGCTCCGGACCTTTGCTTGAGGAAATTTTCCGTAACGACCTCGCTGAAGATTAATTGAATACCCCTGGTGTATACTGTATTTTCTGTATTTTGTTTTTGTTCTTGACAATTGTCAGTGTCTCTTGAATGATCAGAGCTAAATGTTTTGGGCTAATTTAGATGTAATATTGAGTCATTGTCTTTGATTTACCGGATTGACCCTAAAGCACTCCTTGTATACAAATCACTTAAAGGACAAATCCGGTATGAATTGATCCATAGCTCTTGTTGGAAATCACTGTGTGCTGTTCATAGGAAAAATAAAATGTAGCACAGCCAATTCTGAGTTATCCAGAGCCATATAGAAGTACTTTTGGTATTCCTGACATAATGCAGGGTAGCCGCGGGGTCTTAAAAGTCTTTAAACGGTCTTAAATGTCATGTTCCTTAATTAAGGTCTGAAAAAGTCTTAAATTCCGTTGCCAAAGTCTTAATTTTTTAAACGAAGGTCTTCAATTTTAATTATACTAGCCTGCAAGCAAGGTGAAATGGGGGAAAAAACTAGCCTGGCGGGCCATCCTATATCATTGAAATGTATAGTCTGGAATCGAGCCATTCACCTCGCTTAATCCAAGGGGCGGGCAGAGAATTGTCTTTCAAACTGCCTAGGCATGCAATAGGCCAGCGCTACGACCATATCCGTATCCGGTCGGCAAAACGGCAAATACATCCTTCTTCGAAAGGAATGACTTAAGTGCATTGTGTTGCTCAACTTTCAAAGAAAAGTCCAACTCCTCCAAAGTTGACGCCAACGCCGATTCAAACAACCGCTCTTCGTTTGCCATAGCCACCTTCCTTGTTGTTCAGACTTTCTAACAAAATAGAGCGCTGTGATTGGATGACGTCCACGGCGTCAGCCAATAGAAATCCCTATGGTTTGATACTAGACATACAGGCTGAGCAAATGAATTTGCCGCCGCTAGGGTGCGTCTAGATTTCTAGGCTAGGTAAAAACAACAACAATGTGAAAATTCAACAGGGGGTTGATTAATGTCAGAGATCGTCTAATTTAGTGTTGCACGGTGCACCGATACTACAAAAGTGTTGCAATAGCTATTAGCAGTTGTCACAATACCTAATTTTATTAGTATCAATACTTTTAAGAATGACCGTGTTCTTGTTTGTGTGCACAAGGCATGCTTCTAGTGCCTCCTCCCCAAGCCTGTGGCTGTGCGTCTTTTCTCCTCACACACATATGCGCAGCTGTCGTGCCATAAACAGCGAGACATGGCTGCTAGTTTAGCTTAAGTGATTCTGTGGTAACACATAATAATAGGCTAATATCAAGTTGATTTGCTCACTTGCACCTCTCAACTTTGTGTTGCTAACCTACCTAGGCTATGAGATGTACGTAGGTCTACTATTGGGTTTAATGTCATTTAGAAATAGGCAGCGCAACCTTTGCAAACTTTTACATCTGGAGAGAGCTCCTTGCTAACTAATTCTGCTAGCTCAGGTCATGTATGTCATTCGTAATTAGTGCTAAAATCATTATTGAACATGATCCCTTCTATGAACTTGATAGTTTTTTATTTACATTTATTTTATCTAATGACAGACAACAATGAATTGCATCCACATATCCTTATGCATTATGTGCAACTATTATTCACTAGCCTAAAACCGTGAGACTGAAGGCTACAGTAATTACTCACGTATTTCTTAAAGGTGCCATGTGTAAGAATTGAGGTAAAAATATCCAAAAAATGAGCTACACGCATCAAAAGAATGAGAGGAAATAAGGGCGATGATGTCATAAAAAAAATGACAAGGTATAGTGCTGAAGAGATATCAACCTGAATTAGCATGCTAAATTACTAGCCACAGCCCGACAAGTGTCATAATACCAGTTTCGGCCATGGGAGGCAGTATGCGGGTAACATAACCGCCAGTCAAACTGCAATACACGTGTCTCGGTTGTTACTCTAGGGTAGTGTGACGCCCCAGCTGGTCAGTGCTGGGTCTTGTCGCACTTCTTGCTCTTTGTCTGTGTTGGCTCTGCTGCTGTTCTGTGTGTGGCCTACAGGGGGAGCTCTGCAGAATGGCGTGGGCTAATTGCGCCAGCGATTAGGGCAGGATATAAGCGGGTCCCGGGAGCCTGCTTCAATCTCTCTCACTCTCTCTCCCGCTTCCGCTGATTGCCGGTTCCAGAGTTGCGGGGTGCTGTCGTTGCGGCCGGACGGGCTGCGCCCTGTTCGTTTCTTTTGGTTTTGCACTTCACCTCACTATGCTGACATACACTACAGTCTTGCTTTACTCTTCATTCACTGACTTTTGTACATAGTTCATTTATTTAATAAATATTTTCTTAATTTTGAGCAGCGTGTGGTCTCCCCTTTTATGTTGTGTTTGCCTTGAGCCGGGCAGGCACAACAGTAGACAAACTCACTTTCTGGGGGTATACTGCCCCATCTTTTATGGAATGTGGAGTATGAATTGATTTTTTGGCAGACATTACACATGGCACCTTTAAAGTGACAAACACTCAATTACACCTAGGCCTACACACCACATTAAAATTTGCCTAGGTGTAATAGTTTAAAAATAAATATTAAGTATTCAAATGACTAAATATGTTTAGCAATTAAGCAGATTAATAGTAATTATGCAGATTAAAAAATACTATACATTAACTGTACACTTTATATGAATTCGAAGGTATATGAAATAGAAACATATGAAATAAGCCATAATTTTCCGTGTGTGTGGAAAGAGTCAAGCAGAATCTAGGATGCCCACTGGTGTGAATGATAACACTATATTCAATATTACTGATGATGTCAAGGTGGTCTGGGCCCCCAAATCAAATACATTTTTTAAGAATTATCGAAGAAGTATCGAAATCGCAATTCTTGATGTGGTATCGGTATCGAAACAATAATTTTGGTATCGTGGCAACTACACTAGTCTAATTTCTTAGGATATGCGCAAACAATACTTTGGGTTTTCGTACCGGCAGCAATGAATCAACATAATCAGTCGAAAGGAGAGGACAGCACATTATGGGGAAGTGTTGTTTTAATTGTCATTATGGATTTGATCTGGTGTTTTACAACCGCATAATGGGTGTGATGTAGGTCTTAATTTTCATGTAAGTGGTCTTAAAAAAAGTCTTATTTGGGGTGGTCAAACCTGGGGAAACCCTGTAATGGAAAGAAGATACCGAAGGCTTTTTTGCCATATTGAGTCTGCTTTACTTTCTTGTCCATAACTTGTCTAGGTTATGACACATTTTATTGTTCTTTGTCCTTTGGACAGTGCCTGGTGAGCTCGAACAACAAGGCTTTGAATCAGTTTACACCAGATTTGCCCTTCAATGAGACTGTGCGACATGTTCCAGCAATACTCATCACTTAAACCTCACTGATCACAGGAGAAATGTTCCTGTTGAAACCCACTATCAGAACTAAACAAGGCAACGCTGCATTTAGTTGTTATGCATTCTGACTATGGAGCCAGCTCCCAGATGACAAAAAAAATTGCCCAAATTACTTTTTTGACATCAGGACTCTGAACTAAACTATTTTCAGATGCCCATTTTTTTTTTACACTGAATAGGCTTAGTCCAACCAAAACAAGGTTTTGCCTAGTGGTAAGCTGGATAGGGGGGACAGTTTACTCACTAGATGAGGTGAGGGAATTCAACAAACTTGTTTAAGCTTAACAAATATATCAATACAATCTGTTTTTCAATTGGGCTACATATAGCAAATGTGAGTGGTAGCTATCACATCCCCCATTCTGTGTTTAAGTGATTAATAAGGTGTGTCTGATCTTTGTGCTGTATCAAAATTCCCACAGTTATGAAAGCAGACGGTCAAACAAATGTCTTACTTTGTATTTTTGAGTGGCTCACAAACTAACAATGTTCTATTGTCTGCTCTTCTCTCCCTCCTCCCTTTGGTTGGTTCCATCACCAGGATAAAAGACGCAGATTGACCAGCCCACGCTTTCATCCACCATTGTACACAGTATGGCACGCTTTGGCACAAGTTCAGTTTGTTTATGTTATTGTTTATTAGTTCATTTCTCTATGTTGTATGATTTATAGATAGACTTAAATTGTCATTGTGCAGTTGGTCCGTACAATGCAATTTGCTTGTGCAGCTTTTAAAAATAATACTCACACACTCACACACACAAAAAAATAAAAAATAAGAATACACAATTTTTAAAAAGAACATATCAAGGCATTAACATGCTTCCATTGCTTGAAGTACATTTTAAAGTGCAACTGTGCAAGCTCCCATTGCTTAAAGTCCATTTTTAAAGTACAACTGTTTTGCTTTGTTTTATAAAATAAAAGTTTGAATGGCTATGGAGTGCCCTATTTTTTGACCCTCAAACTGATATCTCAATTGTAACTCCTACTTCTCAACAGTTTCTCATTGCAATGTCTCCTCATTTGCTCTATTATTTCTCCTAAGGAGAAACAAGTTGTAAATGAGACTACACTCAAACATATAAGAGATCTCCTGTACTTCTCCTGCTTCTCAAACTAATATCTCTTATGTGACTCCTACTTGTCTTATTGCTATGTGTCTCATCTTTTGCTTGTTTTATTTCTCCTAAGGCAAAATTAGGAGAAATAATTGTGACAAAAGTAATACTTAAATGATCCTTAAAAGAGAATCACCATTTTGCCTCCTTAGCAACAGAAGGGATACAAATGAGAAGCAAAAGTTTCCTCTGGGTTCCACAACAATGTGGAGGGACAGTGTGGTGAGTGTCCACAGGGTCCAGCTGATTGGGGCAGATACATGGGGGTTGGGGCAGATGTTTGGGGGCCAGGACAGATACTGAGACTGGGGCAGATGTTTAAGGAGGGGGCAGCATTCACACAGTTTATAACAATGGGATACATCTGTAACCAATCTATCTAATGTTTATTACAAACTCAAGATCCAGATAAAATACATCATATACAGTAGAACGAATTGCATATAAAATATATACTGTATGCAATAACTTTAATTGGTGCACAGATAGTTAGTGGGGCAGCCGTGGCCTACGGGTTAACGCTTGGGACTTGGTTGCCGGTTCGAACCCCGACCAGTAGGCATGGCTGAAGTGCCCTTGAGCAAGGCACCTAACCCCTCACTGCTCCCCGAGCGCCGCTGTTATTGCAGGCAGCTCACTGCGCCGGGATTAGTGTGTGCTTCACCTCACTGTGTGTTCACTGTGTGCTGAGTGTTGGGATAAATGCAGAGACCAAATTTCCCTCACGGGATCAAAAGAGTATATATACTTATACTTACTTATACAGATAGAGGAGGTGCAGAGATACATGTTGTAATAGTAGTTCTTATCATGAACAAACTGTCAAAAATAAGCCCCGCCCCCTGAAACGTCATAAATCACGTCATAACCACGCCTCCTTTTTAAGCAAATTAGTCATGTGGTTGTCACCACGTGTTGTTTGTTATTGTTGTTGTTTTGTGAGTCATGTGACAGTCATGTGACTGGTGTCAAACCCCTGGGCAGCCATATTGGATGTAAAGTCATGTGACAGTCATGTGTCTGTTGTCAAACAATGCCACGCCCCCCTTGGCATCCATATTGGATGTAGAGTCATGTGACAGACATGTGACTGATGTCATACCCCTGAGCGGCCATATTGGCCCCCAAACCCCCATGTGTGTTTTGTGGTTGTTGGGGGGTCAGATAAACATTGTAAGAGTTGTATATGTTTAGTGGTAAATGGGGGTAGATATAAAGTGTGCTGCTAGCATAGCCGTTAACCTGTTTAGCATGTTGTTAGAGGTTCTGATTGAAAAAATGTGTTAGCTATAAGTTACAAGTGCTAACCAGTAGGCCACGGCTTTGTCCGGGCATGTCTCTGAGTGTGTTGTTTGAGACCCCTTTCATGTGGGGGGTCTGCCTACTACCTACGTACACTAGTGCTGATAACATTGTAAAAGACCTGTTTATGAGTAGTGATGTCTGTATGCAGACACCTGGTTATCTATAAACCCTTTTGTAGTGGGTGTGTTTTGCCCCGGCATGTCTCTAGGATTGAGATTATAAAAGCTGTGGGTGATGTATAGCTATCATTGTTAGCAGTGATTTTGAACAGAACTTACCATGGCTGACATGATTGAATCGGCAAAATCAAAGAGACGGATTACACTCACGCCTGTTAGCGGTAAGCTATCGAATCCTGAAATGACTTATGCACCGCAAAGGAGGAGACCTGAAACTTTTGTTAATTTTCTGAGTAAACCTAATGATGGCATGGAATACCAATGGTTGTTGAACGATGGGCGCATACAGTAGGAGGCTATGTTTTTGACAAGGAAGATCGCAGTGTGAAGCTATACGCTTTGACATCTCCGGATTTGGCGTTTTCAGACGACATGGCACACATTTCATTTTGTGATGCAGATTGGGTGATGTTTAGGGACTCTTGGAAGGATATTGTACAGCCTGCTATGGACAGTCGCTACACAGCATCATGGAATAGTCCAGCCTATGTCAAGTCTTACCATATGTATGCTAACTGTCCACAGGATTTCATTCGCCTGTCTAGCAGTGCATACAGAAGACCTACATATTATAATGAAGAAGATTTGAATGAATTCGCATATACACCTAAAGTGGAGTATCTTTGGAAAGACCGGCATATTCTAAGTGATGTTTTCAAAAAGGTTGATAGATTGTTCAAATGGAGTGCTGGTTTGGAAAGATACCAGGGCGTCAAGGCGTGTCTCTTCCAGACGTGCCAAGATGATCTGGAACTGGCCAACCATTGTGCAGAAGCAGCTCCGGAATCAGCGCCCCCTCGTTCATGAAGCTTAAAAAGAGATAGATAGATAGATAGATACTTTATTGATCCTCAAGGGGAAATTCAAGGGTCTCAGTAGCATACAGACATAACACACAACATGCACTTACAACAGAAATGGTAAACATTAGTATAAGTATAAACATATAACTAAACTCCACTGTACAATAAAGACAGTAGAAGATAAGATAAGAAGCTAACAAAACTAAATACTAAATACACTATACAAGTTAAATTAAGAAAGTCCAATGTGCTTGAGGGTGATCAAGCATAAGACGCTTGTAGTGACAGGGCCAGGACTGGTGAGGTGCTAAAGGGAGTGAGTGTCATGGTGAAGGTGCAAACAGTAGTCCAACCATAGTCCTTAGTTGTGTGTGCCTGGCAAGGCACACAACAGAGTCCAACAGAGTCTGTGACGACAGAAGAGGATTATACTATTGCATTACCCGGGGGTGAAATATTGGCTACGGTCCCTACCGGTAACAAAAACGTCTCTGGAGATAAAGGAGAGGTCACCCTTGATTGGGTAGTGGAGAAGTCTCGCCCCTCCAGACTACATCCATTGAATGGTTAGTGGCTGTATACGATCACACCAGCCGGATCATCGAGATGTTCAGAACCGTCGTGATGCCAGCAACAGATGTTAAGATGACTGATGCGTGTGTATATCAAAATACCTGTGGTGGGGTGGTAATGATGGATTGTTCAGAAGACTTAGAGATTGGTGTGTCATTAAACCCTGTATCATCAGCAGATGGAACCGGGACTTCTAAAGCTACTGGTGAAGACCTTGTTGGTTGTTTGGCAGAGCTACCTCTTGGACTTATCAAGGCCTGTGTGTGTATTACACTACAACACATCATCACCCAGAAGTTACAGGAGGACTGTTTTGGATGTCAAGTAAACCACCCCAGCCAGATTCAACATTCTTGCCTCTTTGAACCAGATGCGTATTACTTCCAAACAAATGTTGAGGATATAAAACATCGGCTATACAAAAGACCACCACTGCAAAGCGTGAATCATCTATTGGGACATTACGGCTATCAGACCCATCCTCCAAAAATTTGGGGGTCTGTAGAAGCTATTGTCTACGAATTAACAGGCGATGATATTGCTGTACCTTACCATCATTTTAAAGCCTTAAAAAATCAAATGATGCTAGCTAGATCATTGTCTGAAGAATGGTCCGATCTACTGAATATGGGGTCCTCCATTAACAAGGCGTATCATGTAACAGTGCATGAAATTTTAGAGAACATGTGTATGATTCAGCAAGCGTTTTTCAAGATAGGGCTTATCGTAGCTCTTTGTACATATGTAACTGATGTATGTGTCATCAAACAAAGTAAGAATGAGTCTGTGGATGTCTATGCGGTTGTGAATAGCCTAGTGGAATTTCTGGTTGCTAAGGACTTTGATGTGTGTGTTAAATTTTTAAACTACCTTGATTCTCTAACCATGATGGATATGTAAGTCTGCTTGTCAAATAAAAGATTGTGAACGCACATCATGGTCTGTCATTAGTTGTATGGAAGGAGTCATGGAGGAGGTTCTAAATACAATCTACTACACACCTTCAAGTGAGGGTTCATATGGGGGTATAACTAGATTAAAAGAAGCTGCCTTTAAAAAACAGGGGTACATCTGTCCGATAAGGATGTTGCTGAATGGTTATCAGGGGAGGATGCCTACACGCTTCATAAACCTGTGCGTGTCAACTACAAAAGGAATAGGGTGATTGTGTATGGTATCAACAGACAATTTCAAGCGGATCTGGTTGGCATGTCCATATACTCCAGGGAGAATGACCATGCTAAATATATGCTGACGTGTATAGATGTCTTTAGCAAATACGCATGGGTGCGTATTTTAAAAAACAAAACAGGGATGGCGGTTGCCGCTGCTTTTGAATCAATCATAGAAGAGGGTCGTATACCCCAGAAGTTGCAAACTGACCGTGGGAAAGAATTTTTTAATCAGCATTTCCAGAGGATCGTGAATAAAAACAACATTCATCATTTCGCCACTGGGAGTGAATTAAAAGCTAGTGTCGTGGAGCGATTCAACAGAACTATTAAATCAAGAATGTGGCGTTATCTAACAGCCGCCAACTCTAAACGCTACTGTGACATCTTACCTGATATGGTATCATCTTATAATAACAGCTATCATCGTAGTATCAAAATGAGACCTGTGAATGCGCCTCTGACCTTAGATACTCTAACAAGCTCTCCTACTTTGTGTTTGAACACAGATTTTTTGGGTGCTCCCGTCTTTACACCATACAGGTTTTTAAAGACCACATTTATTGGGCTTATTTTTGACAGTTTGTTCATGATAAGAACTACTTGTAATTATTGTAAATAAAGGTAGGTTTAAAATGTATGTATGTGTTTGTGTGTGTATGTGTGTCTCTAAAGCTCATCTATGAGTGTGTGTGTTTGCATATAAGTTCGTGTCCATTTATAATGTGTCTAATGTAGGTGAGTGTGGAGGCAGCTCTTGTGTGCGCCCTGGTGGTGTGAGAGAGGATAACAACTGCTGTCCACAGACTGCACTGGATCTACCCCGACCCCGTCAAGAATGGATTCTGCGACGAAGCACCACGAAATAAGTCATGTGTCCCCACCAGGGTTGGACTGGGAACAAAATTCGGCCCTGGCAATCCTCCCTGATTCCCCCCTATAAATAACAAACACACAGTATCATGCTGTAGCAACACTTCATAAACTGAACCCAAACATTTAGATTTGGACCTATAGGTTATTATATAATCAGTATCGTAATTTCTGTCAACTATGACGATATCCATGCATGTTCAGTAGCCTATATTTTTCATTTAGTCAAGCAGTGACCTGTGGTTTAATCAGTGTTGGGCAAGTTACTTCAAAATCGTAATATATTATATATTACTTATTACTGTCATTTCAAAGTAATTCATTACATTATAATATTACTGTCTCTGAATTGTAAGGCATTACACTACTATCGTATTACTTTTAAGTTACTTTTACCAAAATATCTGGAAATATGGATTTGGAATTCTAAATGCAGTTTATTATGCTCAATGCAGCTCATTGCACTTCTAATGGAGGGTGATGTGGTACAACATAATGACTGAGCTAGGCTTAAGGCTAACAACAGTAGAATGCAATAGGTGCAGTGATGGCTCATGATGCAATATAAGGAACAATCATAGCCAGAATTTTGGCAAAAGGTCTCACATTAGCTGATTGCGATAAACATAAACCATTGTTGCCTAATTACCAATTATTCATTACACCTGTGTGTAGTATCTACTTTTTTGTGTTTTTCACATTTAGTATTTTGCAGTATTTTTAAAATACAAAAATACACACCAATAAAGTATTTTGATACAAAATACAGAGCCATTTCCTTTAACCCAATAAAATACAAATGACAAAATACTATTTTGCATTTGAAACACATATTACATGTTTCAGAAATACTACCCATCCCTGGGAACAGGCAGATTACATCTTTGTAGTTGGCCATATGATGACATACTTAGGTTAATACTGTATTTCACCAGTTAGGGCACCAAAATGTGCCGTCATCACATTTTGCAAAATTAGGCTACCTTCGTTACTAACCTACCAGTTGATACTTTTTACGTGCATCAACTCGCGATTGATTGTGCATCTAATGTAACACTCGGTGGAGAGACTTCCACTTTCCAAGTTCCACTTTCACTGTCGTTGTGAGCTAAAAGGCTACTATATGGGAAATACTTTGAAGTTCCTTTTGAGTCCAAACATGAATAGGTTTTCTTTAACCTGTGCTACACTTTTCCACCAAGTTGTGCGAAAATTGTAGGTACCCGGAGTTTTTTTATGTTGACAGACAAACCGCACTACAGTAGCCTACATGGTGCAGTAAATGGAAGCTCTTCGTAGCGCGTGCAACTTACGTCTATAAAAACAATATATTTATGGAATAAAATTAGACACCTCTGATTGCTGTTTACGGTTAAACTGCGATGATGTGAACACCAGCCAGCGGAGGGCACTTATATAGCCTAGGCTACCATGCATAGACTCGTAGGCTATATTTCCCCACAAACCAAGCGTCTGCTTGGACAAATCCACTTGAGGGGTGGGGCAGGGGGGCGCGATCGTAACACTCACTGAACCGGTCATGAAGAGGCCAAAATGATTGACCTGTCACCCCCCAATCCAAATGGATGCAACTGCATTTATAGGCTAAGCCTAGGTCTACATGACGGGCCGCAAATAGGCTAAATAACTTTAAAAAAAAAAGCAATCATATTTACAGTCTATACTTCTCTGCGTTCACTTGCGCACCCATTTCTCTCATTTGAATTACTCGCGGACCCGTGATAGGATAGATATGGCAAGCATATCAGATGAAAGAGGAGACACAGAGCCACAGAGCTATCATTTGATACCAAGTACATCCTTCTGGAGAGTGAATGAAGTTTAGATTATTTTATACTTTTGTGTAATATTTACAATTTTGAATTAGAATGTTTGCCAAACGATGATAGATAGTACGATGACATTCAACCACCAGATGCCGTTGTTCAGACGCATCACACAATTCGGAGGCATATCCTACCCGTAAATCCTCAAATTATGGCCGGGATTCTATTTAGCCTATAGCCGGGCCTTGGATAACAGTCGGGGGCGTGGTCGATTCGGAAATAAAGGCTGGCCCCAAATAGCCTGGGTGTTCCCATGCTGCCTTGCGCGCGATTTGATTCATGCTGCTAAGGCAGCCTGGAGACCATGGAGCAAATTTTCGCCTGAGATAGGGAACCAATCACAGAACAGGGGGGAAAGCAAGACGATGATGAGCTATGCACAGACGCATTTGATAGACATCCGTGGCACCCAATAAACGGATCTGGGCATTTTTTTCAAATACGAGAAAATGAACGTTTGGTTCCCAGACCACGTCTCATTGAGAAGTGGTGGCGCTAGCCAGGCTAGGCCCCAAATACAAGCCAGGGTAATAATTGTCTAGTAGGGCTATCAGTCCACGAGCACTAGAAGACATATTGTTTCTATTTAACTCAATGAAATTAAAGAGCTCTTCTTAATATTTTATATTGTTGGTTGGTTTAATATTGTAAACTGTTGGTTTAATATTGAAAAGTCGTTGTCCTATGGGTCTCCAACACGTCACTCTCAAGCTACCAGTCGCTTGCCGACCCCTTCTGAGCTTGCCAGAGGCTGAAGCAGTAGCCTACCCTAATACATTTAAACACAATTGTTGCCGCGAGGCATTCCAGCCTACGAATTTAATAAAAAAGTAAATCATGCATAATTAAAAAAATGAATGAAAGCGACTGCCTGTCTCGCAATAAACATCGGATGGAAATCCCGACTGTCTTTCAACTACATGAAACTAGTTTAATCAAATACCCCCCAGAGTTCAGTGCCTATCAGTCCCAACATTTTGCAATATAATCAAACAGTCCAAAAAAGTAAATTAAATCCCAAACCAAAACGAAAATTGTATGCTCTTGATAGCCTACCGGTTTGCTGCTCTAAACGAAACGCATGTCTCACAATAAAATGCATGTAAGAAATAAATGCCTGCCTCGATTACAAGCCTGTCCAAAATAAAGGCCTGTGCTTTGCGCAGCCTAAGTAAATAAAAGAACCCAGCCATAATTTGAGGATTCACGGCATTTAAAGATTGTAAAACTTCCAATTCATGGCACGTTTTTTTTTTTTTTTTAATGCATTCTGCAGAGAAGGGAGACTGAGACTGTTTGGAATAAAAGGGAGAAAACAGTAGGCCTACAGAATATCGCTCATATACATTTTTTTTGACGACGTAGGCTAGTTAAGGCGGCAGGTGTGTGTTGCTCAGGCGGCCACCTTAGCTGCAAAGTACTGCGGGAAACCCTGCTGTATGTGTCTGTATGTATCTGTACGTTTGTGTGTCTGTCTGTCTGTAAAGATGTGTTTAACTGTCAACATCATGCCTGTCTCTCCCCTCAGTGTGTTCGACACGTGCAGAGAGCAGGGAGTGGACCTTGAGTCCCTGAAGAAGAACTGCAGGTTTGATGTGTGTGTAATGGATGTTCCGGAGCTGGCCTGTTCCATGGTGGCGCAGGCTGCAGAGGGGTGTCTGAAAGTGGGCATCTGTTTGCCATGGCACCACCTGACCAACGGCATCTGCAGTAAGTGGTCACGCACACACACACACACACACGCACACACATGCACACACACACACAAACACACTTTCTCTCTCTCTCTCTCTCACACACACACACACACACACACACACACACACACGCACACAAACACTCACACACACACACACACACACACACACACACATGCACTTACAGTAAGTCATTTGTTAATTATGCCAATTGTTCTGGGCAATAGGCAGAGATTATGTTGTCAAAAAGCAAGTGTACTATACTTGCATGATAGATCTGAAGTAAAGAAATTGCATATCCGTACATTTCACACTAAAATGTTATATTACCATTAAACATAGGCCTGCAAGGAAGTTAATATAGAAAATATATTTTCTATTACTGTAAATTAAATGGACTATAATTGTGTTTACTCATTATGCTGTTTATACTCTATATATAAAAACAAAATATTCATTGGGCTCTATCATGACGGTCTAAAGCTCATCGTCACTCACTAGTCAAAAGCTTATTCAAATTTAGTAGGTTGTCCAGTCCACATTGGGAGTGTTCCGTTATCAAACGTCGAGCGCATGGCGCAACAAGGTGTTCCTAGGTTTCTTAATCAGTCATGGGTGTGTTTGGGGCGTAACATCATTTAAATCAATGAGAATGACATTTGTCATTCCCTTTATCGCGCAAAGCGCGATGTCAAAGAATGCATCGGTATTTTAACAGTCAATGGCGCATTTGAAGGAGTCTGCTTGCGAGACCGTATGGAATAGTCATTCCACTAAAGCTTTTTTTGCTTTACTAAAACTTATAGCATAGCCTTTACGCGTTTGCACTCACTCGTCTATTATTTGAACTCATTGGCAAAGTGAAACTAACTTCACCATGGTGTCAGTCAACGACAAGACAGTTATACGCAGTAAGTTACTTTCACTATTGACTGACAATGGGTGGAAACTGGAAAAAGCAACACTTACCCTAATATTTTTCGAATGACTGAATAAAACAACGTTTATCCTGCAGAGGAGTTGCTTATATCTCGTGATGGTGCGTCTTCATCTGTGCTCTTGCCTAATCACTTTTAGCCGTCATTACCAATTTGCAAATGCATTGTGAGATGTATTTCATAATATCTTTATTTATGTTATCTTTATATATCCCATTGTAGCCTAATCGTGTAATTTCTAATTGCTGGTGCGCGTTCATGGAGGATAGAAGGATGGTGCGTTGTGCACCCGCCAATATGACAATGCGCTTTTAAAATAAGCCATAGACTTCTGACCAGGTTTCTCTTGGTCAGTGGCGTAATGCGTTTTAGGTGGTGTACAATAGCGATTTTTAGAAAATGCGCCAGGCCACTCCCTAGGTTGTTAATTGTCACACCCCTGGGCGCATTGTTTAAAAAATAAACGTGCAAAATAAGAAAATAAACTTTGCGCCGGGTGGAAAACGTGCTTCACAATAAGTGTGTTGCAGAATTGCAAACAAAGTGCAAAGTAGAAAATCTGTTGAAGCTGTGGTTCCACAGTGTTTAAGGTATGCTACAAGATGTGCAGGTGATGGCTTTGGTCTAAGCATTTCTTTTTAGTGTCTAAGCAATGGCCAAAAATTGTCAAATGAATAGAAGCGTCCATCCATCACACTCTCCAGGTTTCTGTAATATCCCCTATATCAGGGGTTCTCAAAGTTTTGATTGATGAGGGCCAATTCAGGAACCCAACATTGAACTGAGGGCCGCCAAAGGGGTGGGGGTGGGGGGAGAAAAAAAATTCTATACAGTTTATATTTATTGCATTAAACACATTTTAATTCATAACTGAGGCTAAACCTGGCAATACTTGTGAAAATCTTAAGAAAAATTGCAATGCACACACAATCTCTACCCTCAACAGACAAATGTGGGATATAACAGTCCTGTGTGCAGTCCATTTCAAGTACAAGCTTATTTAGAACAAACAGTCTCAGTGGGCCTTGCTTATTATCAGCATAGGCCTTATTCAGGGCCAATATCAGCTACCAAAGCACCACAGGAAAACCTGACGGCCACTAAACACCACTAAACGGAGATTCATTCTTTTCAAAGCACACAGTACAGTTGTACAGTTTTAACAGTTTTACAGATGTTATCAGATGTTATCGCGGGCCGCCAGAAATGTTTCCGCGGGCCACCATTGGCCCCCGGGCCGCACTTTGAGAACCTATGCCCTATATGGTAAAGATGTTACTAAGTGCAACACTAGGGGGAGCTGTTACACTTTGAGGACATCAGTCCACTGTAGTGTGGTTGATGATATAAGACTTAAGGTAAAATCTACCATTGTTACATTTACCCTCAGACACAACTTTGTTTATGGGCTGCTAAGGTTTCTATTCCTGTTCCTGTTTCACGCGAATCTTGCCCTGATGGAAAGGTGTACCAGGAATGTCGTCAAACACCAGAAGACTACTGTTCTGGAAGGTGTGTGTGTGTGAGAGAGAGAGAGAGAGAGAGAGAGAGAGAGAAAGAGAGTTTATCAAAGCTGAGGTGAAAGAATGACGGACTCATTATCAAACCAAAGTGGGAAAGAATGACCAAATGCAAGAGTGAGAGAGAGAACAGGTGTCTCTTTTGTGTTCCCTTTCAGGAAGACAAAAGAGACAAGAGATTTTTAGGCACCAGGGTGATTTTGTGTTTGTCTGTCTCTGTGTGTGTGTGTGTGTGTGTGAGAGAGAGAGAGAGAGAAGTGTGTGTGTGTAAGAGAGTAGGTATAATTTAGTGAGTTCTAGGACACTACTGCAGCTGCACGCCAGTGGGTGTCCAGACACACACACACATGTGTACGTGTGCCAGATAAAGGTATCTGAGAGAGAATGGCTCAAACCTTGTCCTTGCCCCTACTATCCAAAATGTCATGTTTTTGTCCTCCGTTTCCACTGAAGTCAACATGCTTTTCCTGCTGAAGAAAACTAAACCGATGACCTGTACAGTTCAGCTATTTTAAATGAATCAGACAGACCAGCACACTGACACAATAAAAATATATATTTTGTATCAGTGAGGTAATGTTTGCTTTCTAGAAAATATCCAGTCCTGAAAAACAGAGCTTTCCTTTGAAGCAACCCGACACAAGGCAGTTGTTGTACCTTAAAATAGTCTCCAAACCCATTGTCATGATACTGACTAATAAAGAGAATAATGTCTTTGACATTGTGTGATATTGTAACATTGCTGATCAAGTACTGTAGGACCCTTTTAGTGTGTTTTTGACTGACTGGGCACCATCTTAGCACAAAATGGCGTTGAATATTGACACCAAGGAACATAGATTCCATTGTGTTCTTTAAAGGTATATTATGCAGTTTCAGGTATTTTTGGCGACTGTAGAGCTCCCCCTAGAGTCGCAATATATTTATATTTTATATTTTACTCTGCCATTGTAAACAGCCTACTTCTTGTGGCTTGTTCAATGAAAATGCTTTTGTTGTGGAGGTGAAGGATTAACAGGCAAAAAGTATGTCCAAAGAGCTATATCTACCGACAAGGTAATGTTTCATGATTCTCGTGAGATGTCTTCGGGCCTCTATTCTTGAAGTTGCATGGCTGGTTCTCTAGTTAGCGACTCGCTACGGCTGTGCTGTGTGGCTATACTAATTGAACAATACCCCTATTATACGTTTGTTTACTATCAAATTGGCTTCGTGCATAGTGCATAGTGTACCTTTAATAGAACTGATTCCCTACGCCCCCCCCCCCCCCCCAAACGCACACACACACCCCTATAGAAGCATCAGTTTCTGCCTGTTCACCTTTGACGACTCCTAGTTTCACCACACCCATCAGCCAACTGCAATGGTTCTACCAGAGAGGGTTCAAGCGGAGCTAGTAATCAAGGATCTTTGGTTCTACTATGGACAAGTAGCCATGGAGAAGACCAAACCAAGGACCATCAGAGGACCAATCAGAGGGTCAACAAAGGGGCAATGGTTCCATGATAGAAAAGTCCCCATGGATGTCTAACTACTATCTAAATACAGAGACTGACGCCTGGAAAACAATAAGACACGCCAACACAATATTTCAAAGTTTATTAAAGGAATCACCCGGTATGTTTGTGTATATTGATATGACAGGGTATGAAAATAGAAAACATCCCATGAAGAACAGTCATGCATTGTACATGTAAGGATTCCATACATGCACATAGACATACAAGCTGTACTACAACAAATACAATATGTGATGCCTCACACACACCATCCAGAATATAAAGGTATGGATTTCTGCTGCCTGTTTTATGGCAACAACATACAGTAAAGAGAAACTCAGAGAGGGCTGATGAGAGAGAGAGGGAGAGAGAGAAAACAGAAGAGAGAAAGAGACAGAGAGAGAAAACAGGAGAGAGAAAGAAAGAGCGAGAGTTGGAGAGAAAGAAAATGGGAGAGAGAAAGAAAGAAAGAAAGAAAGAGAAAACAGGAGAGAGAGAAAGAGAGAGAGAGAGGGCCTCAAACCCCCAACCAAAAACATCCAGAGCCAGAAATGATGAGAAAGGGCCATTAACAGAGTGTGTTTACTGTAAATAAAATCAAACAGCATGGCGGCTCATTTACACATAGAGAGAAAACATGATTTAGCTGTTGTTTCTTTATGAATCGTATACATTTAGACAAGGCATTGTACACACACACACTGGTCATTTGAAGAAAAAATGAAAGAGCAAAGATAATTGAACCTCCATAAAGTGCAAGATGAAGCGCAAGAAATTAACATTCAAACAAAATAGTGAACAAACTGATATGCAGTCCAACTGAAACACCAACAATAATTTAATTGATTATTTAATCGATTGGTAAAAATCAAGGTAAAATTGGTAAAAAATAAGACCACTAACTAAAATATGATCAAAAACATTGATTGAATTGCTGGTTGAGTGCATGGTGCATTAGTGGCGAATTTAGCTGCTAATTATGCTGCCTGGCTGCTATGGCGCATTAGCAGCTGATTTTCCTGATCGCTCCAGAGGTGGGACACTCCTGCTTCAGAGAGTAAAACTCCTATATATTATATATAAAACTCCCATATATCCCATATTTTGTTTCTACTATTCACTAGAAACGAACTGATTCTAATTAGCACTACTCCTCAGCCAGGTAGGTCAGCTAATTAATGAAATTGCCTGTGTTAGGTGCACAGGTAGAACCAACACATGGTAAGTCGTTTAATTTCTGAAGCCAGCGTTTTCCACCTCTAGTTTGAAGCCTGTAGCTCAGGTGTGCTCAGGTGTGAAGCACAGTGGCAGGAAGTGATGTGTCTGTAGCGGAATGGTGTGGGTGTGTGTCCGTTACATGTCAGGTAGACGACACGCTCATCCCAAAAGACCTCCTGACACAGAGGACACACCCCCTCCACCTGCAGGACTCCGCCCTCCACAATCCACCTGGGGATGGAGAGATGGTCGGTCAGCTTACCTGGCCTCAGGTGACCACAGGTGAGACACACACCATCTAAACTCTCCCACACAGACGCACACATACACACACACACACACAAATACACACACACACATACACTCACATAATCTTACACACACACACACACAGACACTCACAAAAACACACATACACACACACACACTCCCACCTCGCTGTGTGTCGTACTCACCTAGAGCGGGAGTCACACTGTCCCTCACAGGTGGGCAGCTGCACGGAGGCGAAGCAGAAGTCGACCGTCAGGTTCACCCAGGCGAGTCTCAGGCCACAGGTGTGGTTACCTGGGGGACAAGAGATGGAGTGGAGTCTCCTGAGGTGCCATTCCAAATGTAACCAATAGGAGGAGTCATAGCACAATCAGCAGCTGTCTGCCTGGAAAAGATCCCATTGACGTCTGCCTCTGAATCTCCCATTTTATGACTTCCAGGGGCGTAACCAGTAGTGAAACTAAACTTAAATTGGGGCATTAAACTCTTACCCAATTGTTTTAGAAATGCAGCACACACATTTCTTGTAAACAAAGGTTTTAAATGCAGCTGTTTACTTAATGCCAAAGAAAGGTTCGTCTGAGAGTTATAACGCAAGCAGCGGTGGTAGCATAGTGGATAAGGAGCTGGGCTAGCATGCAGAGGGTAGAATAGTGGATATGGAGCTGGGCTAGCATGCAGAAAGTAGCATAGTGGATAAGGAGCTGGGCTAGCTTGCAGAGGGTAGAATAGTGGATAAGGAGCTGGGCTAGCATGCAGAAGGTAGCATAGTAGATAGTGGATAAGGAGCTGGGCTAGCATGCAGAAGGTAGCGTAGTGGATAAGGAGCTGGGCTAGCATCCAGAAGGTAGCGTAGTGGATAAGGAGCTGGGCTAGCATGCAGAAGGTAGCATAGTGGATAAGGAGCTGGGCTAGCATGCAGAAGGTAGCGTAGTGGATAAGGAGCTGGGCTAGCATGCAGAAGGTAGCATAGTGGATAAGGAGCTGGGCTAGCATGCAGAGCATAGTGGATAAGGTGCTGGGCTAGTATGCAGACGGTAGCATAGTGGATAAGGAGCTGGGACAGCACGCAGATGCCAAAAAAGGTGGTGTGTGTCTGTGTGGGCAAAATACCCCTATTAAGGCTCCTATCGGGGTTTGTGTGTTGGCCTCTACTTACACAAATAACAGCAGTGGTGCTCATCCCAGATACGAAGCTCCTGCAGACACACACACACACATGAAAACAAAAACCTCTATAGACACAAACCTATGCAGCACATGCATCATAAAGAGGGATGATGTGAAGGAGGTTGCATATTATATATTATTTACATTTATACAGTGTGTGTGTGTTTGTGTGTGTGAGTGAGTGTGTTCAAGTGTGTGAGTGTGAGTGTGAATGTGTTTGTGTGTGTGTGTGTATGCAGAGTGCAATTTGTCGCGATTTGCCGCTCGTGCTGCTGACACAGTGGTTGCGTGATGACTGGTTAATTTGGCCTTGATCATGCAGGACATTTCAGAATGGCGACTGTGTAACCAATCATAAATGGCTAGTTTCAATGGAAAAGTTAGCTTGACAAATGAAAGAAAGCGAGAAGGATTCAGTGCAGCATATCGTCATATTTTAGAACCTTCAAAATCAGATAACTGATGTAACTGAGATGGAGGACAACTCCACGTAGAGTAGAACATATTGTCCGAAGCAACTTACATTAGGTGAGGAGATATTTGCTGAATGTCAAGTGTTACATATTAGAAATTGCTTCGCATCGCTTATTCAAATGGCTCTCTACCAAACTACCTGTAGTTTGCGGAGGACGAACGAGAAACCACTCATTTGATAAATCAGCCAGTAGGCCTAGTGGACAAATAATTTTCAGAACTAATCTGTACTGCAAAAACGAAAAGAGTCACAAACTTATTCAAAATCCCCCCCTCGATTTTTTTCACAAATCACACCCTGTGTGTATGTGTGTGTAACAACGCATTGTGTGCGTGTGTGTGTGTGTGTTACCTCTGGGCAGTTCTCCTGAGGACACACTTTCTTCTCCATAACGGTGCCGCTGCTGGTGCAGCTAAATGACACACACTTCTCTGAGGGGTCTGACCAGCGATCTCCAACCTGCACACACACACACACATTATTAATATCTGGCATACAGTACATGGACACACATACTGTACATAAGACTGTCATGCTGTGGACTCTTTTTGAACACACACACACACACACACACACACACACACACATACACAAACACACACACAACACACACACAGCACACACTTACCTCATAAGTGTGTCCTTTGTACGGACATGTCCTCTCCACTGTGAGGAGAGAGAAACACAGAACAACTCAGCCCAGACACATTCTAAATGCTAAATGCTAACAGTAGCACAAGCACTGAAACTGTCAGCACTTGTAGCCCACCTCTTAACTGAGGCAGCCAAACTCAAAGCACATACACTGTTCTACACTCAGGTTATAATTTTTCTAGCATACTTTTTGCAAAACTGTAAACTGTAAAAATGTACAGTTTGCTCCTGCTATGCTGCTTCTGTCCACTCTGACATCAGACGTTCAACACAATTAACACACAACCTAAAATAAGCACTCTAGCCAGAACGCCACATGTTGTTTGCAAGGTTCTAAGAGTGACAAAACATTTAAAACATGCAACAAAAGCTAATATTTCCTTCAAACAATTCAACTTGTGGTCAATTCAGAGTAAATTCTTGAATGCTGAAGTTTATAGAGCAGAGGTGAATTTCAGTGTGCGGTTCTAGAGCAGAGGTGAGTTGTAGTGTCAGGTTCTAGAGCAGAGGTGAGTTTCAGTGTGAGGTTCTAGAGCAGAGGTGAGTTGTAGTGTCAGGTTCTAGAGCAGAGGTGAGTTTCAGTGTGAGGTCCTAGAGCAGAGGTGAGTTGTAGTGTCATGTTCTAGAGCAGAGGTGAGTTGTAGTGTCAGGTTCTAGAGCAGAGGTGAGTTTCAGTGTGAGGTTCTAGAGCAGAGGTGAGTTGTAGTGTGAAGTTCTAGAGCAGAGGTGAGTTGTAGTGTGAAGTTCTAGAGCAGAGGTGAGTTTCAGTGTGAGGTTCTAGAGCAGAGGTGAGTTTCAGTGTTTTCTGTACCACAGGTCTGGACTCCACAGCAGCCTGTCACCAGCATGGAGTCTGGACTGCAGAGGGGGGCAGGGAGAGTGAGCCGGTCCTGGCACTCGGTGGTTCTGGTCCGGTTATCACAGGTACAGATCTTACAGCCGGACTCCCAGGTGTCACCAGGCTGGAGGAAGAGAGAGAGAGAGGAAGAGAGAGAGAGAGAGAGAGAGAGAGAGAGAGAGAGATTGACAATGATGCATCAAAATCTGCCATGACGTACATTATGCCTGCTTACAGTATGTCATTACATCTGCTTATGAAGGAGGAGTTGACTGAACAAATGCGATAATTAACTATGTTGTGTGTTAATTATAGAGGGAAACAAATGAATCACATGTGATGTGAGACACATCATCATCCAGTAAACAGCAGCCACAGTCTGCACCCCTGAGACTTACCTGCATTGGCTCCCCATACGGACCTTGACAGCCTGCGCAAAGACAGAGAAGAGAGAGAAGACCGCAGTTTACAATAGGCAAGGCAAGGCAAGGTTATTTATATAGCACGTTTCATAGACAGGGGTAATTCAAAAGTGCTTTACATAAACAAAAGCAAAGAATAGCAAATAATGGTAAAAAGAGCAATAGGCCCCTATTTTAGCGATCTGATACGCATGGTCACTAACGAATACCGTAGCTTAATTAAATTTACATTTAAATTTAAAATTGGTTTGTCCAGTCCACATTGGGAGTGGTTTTGTTATCAAACGTCGGGCAGATGCCACAACAAGGCATTCCTATGTTTCTTAATCAGTCATTGGAGTGTTTTGGGCGTAACATCATTTAAACCAATGAGAATTACATCTGTCATTCCCTTTAACAGCAACCAGCGCAACTTCAAACAGCACATCAGTATTTTGATAGTCAGCGACGCATTTGAAGGAATCTGTTTGCACGCGAGATTGTATGGAACAGGTATTCCACTAAACCATGCTTTACTAAAACCTGTTTAGCAGAGTATAGCCTACACGCATCTGCACTCGTCTATTATTTGAACTCATTGGCAAAGTGAAATTAACTTCACCGTGGTCTCGTAGTCAACGACAAAATAGTTATACACAGTTAATTACTTTTACTATTGACTGACAATGGATTACCATCGAGGGCATAGCCTGGAAAAAGCAACACTTACCCCAATAATGTTCGAATGACTGAATAAAAAACCTAAGGACATTTATCCTGCAGAGGAGTTGTTGCTTACATCTCGTGAAAGTACGTCTTCAGTTGTGCTCCATATGTGCCTTTCGCCTCTCACCTAATCACTTTCATCCGTCATTACCAATTTGCAAATGAAGGTAAATAACTACTCATTGTGAGATGTATTTAGTAATATCTTTATTCTAATTATGTTTCCCATTGTAATTGTGTAATTTGTAATGTTTTGCTTGGATGTGCGCCGGTGTGCATTTGTGGATAAGAGAGGTGCGTTGTGCACCTGCCCATATCACTGTTGATAATGCGCTCTTAAAATAACATGTAAACAACTCGCCATGGACTTCTAACCAGGTTTCTCTTGGTCAGTGGCGTAATGCGTTTTAGGCAGTGTACGAGAGCAATTTTCAGATAATGTGCTAGACCCCTCCTTAGGTCGTTACTGTAATTGCCACACCCCTTGGCGCATTGCTCAATAAAAGAGACGGGCATGGTGAAAAACTGGAGTGTACGATAGGAATAAACTTTGAGTCGTGATGATTATACGCTTTGCGCTGCTCTTTAGACTATCATGATAGAGCCCGTAGTTTAAAAAGTAAAGTACATAAATAGAATAATGATGATACGCAAAACTTACCAGTGCAGGTGTCCACACACACATCATTGTGCTCCCCGGATCGTAACTGGGACTCTGGGCAGAAGCAGCCGGACCTCATCTCTTCCAGGACACGACCAGACACACGCAGACTGGGGGACAGACACACACACACACACACACACACACACACACACAGAGACACACACACACACACATTACCCTGATGCTCCTAGGCCTGGTGTTTTGGAAGCATACTATTTTTCAGTGTACAGTTCTACAGTCTCTCTCTCATGTATCTCATTCCTTACATCATTCCCTTACCTTCCACTGCAGTGGTCATCCAGGTGGATACGGCACTCCTGGTACACCAACCCATCTGGACAGGACACGTCTGAAACAGGAGCAGGGTACACACACACACACACAGCTCAGGGATATGAATTACAGTAAGACCAGGAGCAGGGTACACAGCTAAGGGATTTGAATTAAGACCAGGGTACACAGCTCAGGGATATGAATTAAGACCAGAAGCAGGGTACACAGCTCAGGGATCTGAATTAAAACCAATTCATCAGTAATTATGTTCATGGTATTTGGAAATTAAGAACAGTCAATCTAAGTAATTATGTTCATGGTATTTGGAAAATAAGACCAGTCAATCTAAGTAATTATGTTCATGGTATTTTGAAATTAAGACCAGTCAATCTAATAATTGTGTGCATTAGCCCTACTTGCCCAGCTTGCCCTGACGAAGGCCATTTTGGCTGAAACATGTTGCCATGATTTTATTTGATAGCCAAACTCAATAAAGGCGTTTTACTTACAAATATCCTCTTGAGTGCCTCAGACTCACTACTAAATTTGAAATTGTGTGTATGTTTGTGGTATTTGGCAAACATGTTTGCCTAAAGCACACTCACAAGTTACACAATATTTAGAATGTATGATTATAATTTATTTATAATTTATAACTATCATTTTAAATGATAAGTTGCACCATTACTCCCTGGCCTAAACTTTGTTGCCATGAGGCCAATGGCTGATGTAAACTACAGTAAGTCACTTAGTACTGAGCCTTTGTAAGTGTTATAGCTCCCTCTAGTGGATTTATTTATTATTGCTTAGTCACATTTACATGACATTTATTCATTTGGCAGACACATTTATCCAAAGTGACTTACAGCAATAGAATAACATTTATGCTACAGATTTGTGTTTGTTGTATGTGCACTGATGTGTGTGTTTGTTTGTGCAGCTGTATGTGTGACTATGTGCTTGCATGTGTGTGTGTGTGTGTGTGTATTTGTATGTGCATCTGTATGTGTGACTATATGCATGCATGTGTGTGTGTTTGTGTGTTTGTGTGTGTGTGTGTATGTGTGTGTGTGTGTGTGGTGCGTGCGTGCGTGTGTGTAAGAGTCTTTGTGTCCATGTGCAGGTGTGTGCACATATGTGTGTGTGTGAGCGCTTACCACAGATGCCGTTGGTGAGGTGGAGCCACTCCACACAGAAGCCCTCCTTCTTGCACTCCTCAGCAGCCTGCGCCAGCACTGAGCAGGACATGTTCTGATACGTACAGGACACGTCAAACTGGCAGCTACGCTCCAGCTCTGCCAGATCCACAACCTCTCCACACGCTGCAAACACACTGGAGACACAGACACCATGCTGTGAGAGTTACACACACTTTTATACACACACACTAGGGTTGTGCCGATGGACGATATCAAACATTGTGATGCCACGCCCCCACACGCCAGTGACTAATTCCTGCTGTAACAGGCTAAAACATAAAAAAAACCTTTCCCTGGAAATGAAATTGAGCCTACTAAAAAGGCTGCCATCACGTATTAGTCTACCGTCTTGTAAAATAAAAGACTTATTAGTCTACCGTCTTATTCAAATAATTCCTGACTTTGACGTGAATGTGTAATTGTCTTTTTGTAGCCTACATGTCTTGCAGGCCTATAGCCTACATTGGACGTAAAATATGTAGCCTAATGTTTTAGCAGAAAATAGTCCTATTTAATTATTATTGTTAGGCTACGACTAGGACATTCTACCGCTCAAATATTTTTGTGAGGCTACAGCGAGCGCCAAATGCGTCCTTTTCCTCTGTGTTAAAATAAACCATTTCTTTCGTTAATTATAGAATCAGGTAGCCTATCCGTCTTTCACTGTAAGGCTTGTATTTCACGCATTTAGCAAAAGTCCCAGACAGCAGCGGAGTGGTAATCGGGATTCGTTATTTGTAAAAGTTTTTTTACTTCTCCCTCCGGTTCTCCGCTTCTCCAACCTGCACTGCGCGATCGCAGCCCTTTACTTTCACTTCCCGCCGCCCTCATAGTCAGCATAGACAGGGCGGGGGGTGCTGCATAGCGTACTACTGTAGATTTGAAATGAGTGGCCACGATAGTAGTCTTAAGTAGCTTTTTTGCTAGGCCCAGCGAAGGCTGGCAATGTGTAATATTCCGCTGGTTGGTGCACACGCAAGTGTTCAGATTGATTGTCTATCCGTCTTTCACGACGATTTTCTTGGAGCAGATCTTCCACACAACTTCGGTAGCCTGGTCAGTATCTTTCTTAGCTGGTCACTTTCCTCAGCCTATATAATATATTTTTTATGTAGAAAATTATAAATGTATTAGTGTTTACTACCTCCCCCCCCCCACGATATCATCGTCCATCACGATGTTTTACTGTACACATCGTCAAATGCCAATTTAGGGGACATCGCCCAACCCTAACACACACGCACACGCGCACATGCGCGCGCACACACACACACGCACACACTCACACACGCACACACACACACACACACACACACACACATATAGTTACACAGACACACACACATTCATACACACATGATTTTGAAGGTTGAATCGGTTTTCCCTTCATAGTACACAGGGCAAAATTCATCAGTCATACACTCAAATTTCCCCAATGTATTATGCATGGGCAACAAAATAATTAGGGTGGGTGGGACATGTCTAAACACATCTTGAACTATACGTTTGGTCAGTGTTTTCTTTCTTTCTTTTTTTTTTTAATTCCAATTTCGAGTCTGTCAGTCACAGTAAAAACCGGGGACATTTCCGGGGACTGCTCCAGCCGTGGACAGGTCACTGAAACCGGAGACGTCTGGTTACCCTAACACATATGCATGCACACAGACACACACACTCACACTAAACTACAATACACACGGCACCAATTTTAGCAGAAAAAAATCTATACATTTCTGTAGAAATAATGCACAGAGACACCCATGTAGAGTAGTCTGGGCTCTGGATCTTACGAGTGTTTGAGGATGTCACAGATGGGAGCAGGGGGACAGTCAGTAGTTGGTGTTGGTGTTGGTGCAGGGGGTAAGTCACAGGGCATGTTTCGTAGTGTGGAGGTGCAGTAGGGTTTACGGGGGTCAGGATGGATCCAGTCCGCTGCAGTCTTTGGACAGCACGTGTCCTTCTCTCTCACACCACCAGGGCGCACACAAGAGCTGCCTCCACACTCACCTGAATTTAACACACACACACACACACACACACACACACACACACACACACACACAGAGACACACACACACACACACACACACACACACACGCACACACACACACACACACACACACACACACAAATACACACAGATTTTTTTAGTTTACACAACTCAGACCCAAAAACTATACATTGAAGAAAAAATATAAAATTCTCATGCCACTTCTTTTCTCTGTGGGCTGTGGACAGTCATGTATTGCCCCAAAGTTACAGTAATTCCCACCCACAACCAGCAGTATCTATGCCCCCCACCCTCCCCAGTAGGCATCATGTGACTCGTCTCCATGGTGACTCACCACATTGTCCCTCTGTGTTGTTCAGGAAGTGCTCCATGGCCAGGCTGACGACCAGCGTGTTTGAGGGGGTCAGTGAGACGTGGGAGCGGATCTCCTCGATGTAGACAGACACCACGAGTCCCGTGGTCTCGAAGCGGATGCCATCCTCCTCGTAGGGGGGGCGCACAGCGACCTGGTTCAGGGTGGCCTGGGGGGTAGGGGCATGTCAGTCACACTGGGGGGTGGGGCCATGGAGGGCTTCAGTAAGAGTGTGTCAGTCACACTATGTGTCAGTCACACTCTATGATGTGTAAGTACAGCGGCACACAGTCTACTGTGTTTGTAATCTGTTTTAGTTTCAGACTACAGAATGTCACTGCTATTGCTTGATCAGTATTCAGTACATGTACAGCTATGCTATAATACAGGCTCATGAATATTTCAGATGTTGCTGTTTATATGATGTATTACTGTAGCATAGTGGCTAAGGAGCTGGGCTAGCATAGCCTAGAAATCTAGATGTACCCTAGCGGCAGCAAATGTAATTTGCAGCCAGGGTAGTCTACCAACTCTCCGTTGGCTTGCGAGCTGGAAAAATGTATTTCGATAAGGCCAATCACATCGTGTATAGAGTCGGTAGGCGGGCTTAACATAATGATGGCATAGCGACGGTTCCGCCTGAATTCCCTGCTACTTGAAAACAAAGAAGATGGATGCTGCTGCTGGCGAACAGCACAACATGAGTTAAGCTTTCTTTAAGTTGGCAAAGTTGGTGTCGCGAGTCAACCCAGACGTGATTCCTGAACCCGCTATTGTGAGTCAGTGTCGCTTTGGGTAAAAACATCTGGTAAAAACCAGTCACAATAATTTGACTTTTTACTTTAAAGGGGAACTATGCAGCTTTTTTTAGCTTAATTTACCTTAACTGAATAGCTTCGCAGTCATTGGAATGGTTATACTGTATGACATTTTCTGGGTTGAATGGTGGCTGTCTCACTTCCCCCTAGCGTCTATGAGCTGTGAGGAGTGTCTTAAAATATTTAATCTGAAGCTGTAGGGGAGCTCTGCAGAGAAAACTGCGAGCAAAAAGCGAGAAAACAGCGAAGAAATTGCCAAAACTGCATAGGGTCCCTTTAAATAGGTGATCGGTAATCTCCTTTTATTCTAGGCTGCCTTTTTCACAACTGGCTAGGGGCAGTAGATGGAAATTAGCCCGTACGGCTATCTCTGGGTTGATTAGAGTACTTTTGTCTGCTGATTAAATGACCACTGGGCCTATAAAATAAACACGTCAATTGATGTGATGTGATGTGCTTTTGTGCTGTGTTGTGTTGTGTTGTGCTGTGTTTTGCTGTGCTGTGCTGTGTTGTGTTGTGTTGTGTTGTGCTGTGCTGTGTTTTGCTTTGCTGTGCTGTGCTGTGCTGTGCTGTGTTTTGCTTTGCTTTGCTGTGCTGTGTTGTGTTGTCTTCTGTTGTGTTGTGCTGTGCTGTGCTGTGCTGTGCTGTGCTGTGTTGTGCTGTGCTGTGCTGTGCTGTGCTGTGCTGTGTTGTGTTGTGCACGTACGGCCACTCTGTTTTGATCCTGCTGGATGCTGAGGGTGATGGTGTGGTTTCGGAACGTCATCATGATGCCCTTCGTGCAGGACCCTGCCAACCATGGGATGCAGAAGTAGTTGTCCACCACGATGCTGAGCTGGTACCGTGGCAACCGCTCCCGGACCAGCGTGTAGGTGCAATTTTCCAGGAAGTCGTAGGTGGTGCCCTGGAAGCTGATGTAGTGGGGGTCGCCGTACACCTCACACCGACCTGCGTACAGATGGAGGTGATTCAGATACACACACACACACACACACACACAGACACACACACACAAACACACACCTCACATCGACCTGGGTAAAGATGAAGGTGATTCAGATACACACGCACACACACACACACACGCACACATACAAACACACCTCACATCGACCTGGGTACAGATGGAGGTGATTTAGATACACACACACACACACACACACAAACACACACACACGCACACACCTGAAGCTAGTTAAATAATACTCACAGTTACACGTGTAAGTCCTACAGGAGCACTCCCCCTCAACCGTGACCACGTCCCCACGAGGGCATGCTGGCACTGGACTCTCTGGACAGGTCACGGGGGTCATGACGATTTCCCCACCACGGCACTCTCTATGAGAACAGTCCTCCGTCCACCTCGCCCCGCACGGCCAGCTCTCGTTCCTCCGCACGCCCCTGCACTCACACACAGCTGCAGAGGACAATGCAATATATAGAACCTGTTTACTTCAGCACATCCTACACTCACACACAGCTGCTGAGACAAAAACACACAAAAGAAATAACCTGTTTACTTGTGCAGGAGGTTTGGAGAGGTAAAATCTCTGCATCACCAGATGCATCACCTGACTGGTCTTATCTGATCTAACAGTTTAACCTGTAACATGTTTGAATAGTTTAACATCTAGCTGTTTAAAGAGTAGAGCATTTCAATACTTTTATTGAAGAAAGCAACTTGTTTTACAAATAAACTAATAATCAAGTAATGAATCAATAAATGAGTGACAGTACGTGTAGTTGTTTGAACCGTTGGTTGAACCGTAGCTGTCGTAGTTGTAGTCGTAGTTGTAGTTGTAGTGGGTTCTGTGGTTGAAGTCGTTTGAGCCGTCGTAGTTGTAGGCTTCACAGTGGTAGGCGCTGGTGTTGATCGTATCGTAGTTGTAGTTCTAGTGGGTTCTGTGGTTGAAGTTGTTTGAGCCGTCGTAGTTGTAGGCCTTATGGTGGTAGGCGCTGTTGTGGCTGTTGAGGTTGATAATACTGTAGTTGTGGACTGCATGGTTGAGGATGTGAATATCTCTGACGTTGGTTCCCAAGTTACCACTGTTGTGGGCTCCACTGTGGTTGATACTGTGGTAGTTATTGTTGACGCTACCCTTGTGGTCAAAGTGGTTTTAGGTGTTGAAGGCTCCCTTGTTTCAAATGTTGTTTCTTCTGGCGTGCTTGCGGAAGTTGAAGGTTTCATAGTAGTTGTGGTGGTCACAGTTGAAGATGTTGTTTCCATGGAAGTGGTTGTTGAAGTCTTTGCAGTTGTAGGCATGGATGTGGCTGTAGGAGTTATAGACGTTGAAGTAGTGTGTTCCATTGTAGGTTCTACTGTTGATGTTGAAGTAGCTGTTGATGGTTCCACAGTTGTAGTTGTGGTTGCAGTTGTTTCCATAGTTGTGCTAGTGGACGAAGTTGAAGTCGGAGGCTTCATAGTGGTTGTGGTTGCCATTGTTGTGGCTGATGATGCTGTTGTTGGCTCCATGGTTGTAGTTGTTGTAGGAGTTGTTGATGGTGCAGTTGTAAATGAAGTTTCTGTTGTGGTGGTGGTTGTTGTTGGTTCCATGGTTGACCAGTCTGTGGTCACTATTGCAGTTGTTGACGTTGTTGTTGTTGTAGTTGTAGGTGTTGTGGTTTTCACAGTGGTGGTTGTTGGTGCTGTTGTTGGTGATTCTGTGGTTGAGCTTGTCGTTGCTATTGTAGTTGGTGTTGGTGGTTCTGTGGTTGTGGTTGTTATTGATGTAGTAATTGGTGGTTCTGTGGTTAAAGTTGTTATTGATGTTGTGGTTGGTGTTGGTGGCTCTGTGGTTGAGATTGTTGTTTCTGTTGTAATTGGTGGTTCTGTGGTTAAGGTTGATACTGATATTGTAGTTGGTGTTGGTGGTTCTGTGGTTGTTGTTTTTGTTGTAGTTGTTGATTCAGTTGTAGAAGTTATAGACGTGGTTGATTTAGTGTGTTCCGTTGTAGGTTCTACTGTTGATGATGAAGTAGCTGTTGATGGTTCCACAGTTGTAGTTGTGGTTGCAGTTGTTTCCATAGTTGTGCTTGTGGACGAAGTTGAAGTCGGAGGTTTCATAGTGGTTGTGGATGTCATTGTAGTTGTTGTGGCTGATGATGCTGTTGTTGGCTCCACGGTTGTAGTTGTTGTAGGAGTTGTTGATGGTGTAGTTGTAGTTTTTGAAGTTTCTGTTGTGGTGGTGGTTGTTGTTGGTTCCATGGTTGACCAGTCTGTGGTCACTATTGCAGTTGTTGACGTTGTTGTTGTTGTAGTTGTAGGTGTTGTGGTTTTCACAGTGGTGGTTGTTGGTGCTGTTGTTGGTGATTCTGTGGTTGAGCTTGTCGTTGCTATTGTAGTTGGTGTTGGTGGTTCTGTGGTTGTGGTTGTTATTGATGTAGTAATTGGTGGTTCTGTGGTTAAAGTTGTTATTGATGTTGTGGTTGGTGTTGGTGGCTCTGTGGTTGAGATTGTTGTTTCTGTTGTAATTGGTGGTTCTGTGGTTAAGGTTGATACTGATATTGTAGTTGGTGTTGGTGGTTCTGTGGTTGTGGTTGTTGTTTTTGTTGTAGTTGTTGATTCAGTTGTAGAAGTTATAGACGTGGTTGATTTAGTGTGTTCCGTTGTAGGTTCTACTGTTGATGATGAAGTAGCTGTTGATGGTTCCACAGTTGTAGTTGTGGTTGCAGTTGTTTCCATAGTTGTGCTTGTGGACGAAGTTGAAGTCGGAGGTTTCATAGTGGTTGTGGATGTCATTGTAGTTGTTGTGGCTGATGATGCTGTTGTTGGCTCCACGGTTGTAGTTGTTGTAGGAGTTGTTGATGGTGTAGTTGTAGTTTTTGAAGTTTCTGTTGTGGTGGTGGTTGTTGTTGGTTCCATGGTTGACCAGTCTGTGGTCACTATTGCAGTTGTTGACGTTGTTGCTGTTGTAGTTGTAGGTGTTGTGGTTTCCACAGTGGTGGTTGTTGGTGCTGTTGTTGGTGATTCTGTGGTTGAGCTTGTCGTTGCTATTGTAGTTGGTGTTGGTGGTTCTGTGGTTGTGGTTGTTATTGATGTTGTAGTTGGTGGTTCTGTGGTTAAGGTTGTTATTGATGTTGTGGTTGGTGTTGGTGGTTCTGTGGTTGAGGTTGTTATTGATGTTGTGGTTGGTGGTTCTGTGGTTGAGATTGTTGTTTCCGTTGTAGTTGGTGGTTCTGTGGTTGTGGTTGTTGTGGGTGTTGTTGGTGGTGTTGTTGTAGGATATGGCTCTGAAATGAGATAAGAATTGTTCCTCATGCAGATTGAAATACAACTAATAGCTAAATCGCACATGGTTATTATATTGGCAAATGTTCAATTTCACATTTTTAGAGGACAGAACTTACCACACTCCATGGTTCCATCTGTGCATGTGCTGAAACAAACAAATAAACAGAGTGTGTGAGTAAAACCCCACTCCCTCTGGTGTTAACCCCACTCCCTCTGGTGTTATATATATCTATAATGATAACTATAACGATAATTACAACGATAGCTATAACCATAACAATAAAAGCATCCACACTGACCAACAATAAGAAAAGTCTCTTTATGACATCACATTCATCTTTGTGTTGATGAATGTAATGGCTAAAATTGGATACATTCTGATTAGTTATCAGCTTTTTATCGTTCTCAAAATCGCTCTGAAAGTGATCCTCAATGATATCGTTGTTCATGTAGTTATGGTTATAGTTTATGTATGGATGTCGTCGTTCATATTAGCTAGAACAATATTTTTTGCCATTAAAGTTATCGTTCTAGGTGTGAACAGCCCTTTATAGGGATGAAATATATAATTGTTTACCCTCCAGGCAAAGTACATTCAGTGAGTACATATCAATATGCCTCAAGGTACTTTGGAGAGCCCAGCTGTAACTTGATCCACTTAGAGCAAATATTAAAGCAATAGGGGCATTCAAGCATATTACCAGTACATTATTCCCATTAAAAAAAAAATGCTGACTCACCAGTGTCCACTGGGCGTGCTCACTCCAGTGTCATGTGTTAGGACTGTACCATTGAAGAGGCAGGTGCAGTTCTGCCGTGTGGTGCAGTTCCCGGTGTTCTCATCATAGTATGGCGCCTCTGCAGGACACCTGGGGTAGCAGCCTGGAATTACAAAATATTTGGAGGTGCAGAATATTTATCCTAAGAACAGCAAAAATAACAAGTTGTAACTCTTCAAATGCACTGGACTGGCTTTGGTTAAAGTAATATGGTAACATTTTAAACATACCACACCTACATAAAATGATACTGATGTAGCTTCTATAGTAGTGTATAATACTTCTATGATGTTCTATATAGTATCCTTGCCCTCTATAGTGCTCCTAACTGTATTCGTCCTATAGTACTTCTAATGGATTCCCCAAAATACAATATATATAGTATTCCTATAAAATTACTATAATATTTGGTCCCAAAACACTATAAGATTCTTATCATTCTTTTTCATTGGGCTATAACCATAACATTTACCTTCCAGTGTGCCATTGAACTTGTAGTTTCTTCCACAGGTTGGTACTTTTCCGCATGGGTCATAGTGCCAGCTAGATTGACCCTCCCTGTTATAGTAGTCACAGAACACAGCTGGGAAGGGGAGAGAAAAATAACATCTACTTAAAGAAGTGTTATACCATTTTATAATATCTTTCCGTTGTCTTCTTGGATATTCATAAGCTTGTAATTATTACCTTATTAAAAAACGAAAAACAAATTGTTTTATAAAAAAAAGTCTAAAATAGGTGAAAGAAGCAATCTAATGCCTGGATTCCAGATAATATCTAAGTAGATATACACAGTAGAGTCCCAAACATTCCAGGCTCATTAAAGGCCTTCTTTTACCTAACTGATCACTCCAGCTGTCATTGAACACTGACTGCCCTGAAGGGCAGCGCAGGTGCTGCGGTACTCATGGCACAGGTCTGGTCTAGGCTGTGGCAGAGCAGTGCTGTGGTACTAACAGCAAGGGTCTGGTCTAGGCTGTGGCAGCGCAGTGCTGTGGTACTAACAGCAAGGGTCTGGTCTAGGCTTGGCAGCGCAGTGCTGCGGTACTCACGGCACAGATCTGGAGTCCTCCAGTGGACGCAGACGTTCTGCTCACTGCAGGCTTCAGCGTAAGCTGCCACAGCCGTGCAGAAGCCCAGGAACTTGCCCTCGAACTCACAGGAGCATGCCTCCAGTACACAGGCCTGGTAGTACGGATCAGGGTCCACCTATGTGCACACATACAGAGAAAGAGAGAGAGTACCATTTTTACAACAGAACAACACACAAGAGACCCAAAGGGCTGTATTTTGCACACTCGTTTTCCACCCGGTGCGAAGTTTACTTCCTTATTTTGCACGTTTAATTTTTTAACAATGCGCCCAGGGGTGTGGCAAGTAACAACTTAGGGAGTGGCTTAGCGCATTGTCTATTGTACACCTGGTCAGAAGTCTATGGCGAGTTGTCCTATCATCAATGAATGCACACCAGCCACGTCCAAGCAAAACATTACAAATTGCACGATTACAATAGGAAACATAATTAGAAAAAAATATTACGAAATACTGTACATCTCATGATGAGAAGTTATTCACCTTCATTTGCAAATAGATAGATAGATAGATAGATAGATAGATACTTTATTGATCCCCAGGGTAAATTCAAGGTCTCAGCAGCATACAGACAACACATACACATTCTTTAACAGCAGAAAAAGTAATTAAAGTATATAATATAAAAACACAACTAAGCTATAAGGACAGTAGAAGATAAAGAATATACTAAATATACTAAAATACAAATTATACTAACTAACACTTAATCTAAATCAATTCTAAAAACAGTATCCACATAGTGGTGATAATCAATCAGAGGCGCTTGCAATGACTGAGGCAGGGACTGAGCCTGTGATTCTCTGTTCATAGTACAGTAAGGTAAGGTGCTCTGTGTGAATGAGTGTCATGGTGATAGTGCAATGTTGATAGTGGTCATGGTGATAGTGCAAATGAGTAAGTCCAACAGTGCAACAATGCAGAAATAAAGTCTATATATCTATTTAACTATTTTAAGAAAAGGTATAGTGTGGCCACAGTTCGGCTGTGGCATGGAGGGAGGGGTTATGCATATGTGGTAATGTGCTAATATAGCACGCAAACAGTGAGGCAGAAAGACAGTGGTAAAAGTGGCTAGTGGACAGACAGTATCCAAACATGGAGGGGGTGAAGAGGCAGATAGACTATGCAGAGAAGTCTATCTCCTCTTCCCTTAAGTGAAGCATTGAACAGTTCAATGGCCCTGGGGACAAATTACTTTCTCAGTCTGTCTGTTGTGAAAGGCAGTGAGCGAAGTCTCCAGCTGATCAGGCTCTTCTGCTTAACAATAGTGCTGTGGAGTGGGTGACACTCATTGTCCAAGATGTTGATCAGTTTGTTCAGGGTCCTTTTGTCAGATAGTGAAGTGATGCACTCCAGTTCAGCTCCCACTACAGAGTCAGCCTTCCTTACCAGCCTGTCAATTCGCCCCGCATCCTTTTTCCTTGTGCTTTCTCCCCAGCATACTACTGCATAGAAGAGGACGCTGGCAACAACAGACTGGTAGAACATCCTGAGGAGCTTGCTGCACACATTGAAGGACCGCAGCCTCCTCAGGAAGTACAGCCTGCTCTGCCCTTTCTTGTAGAGTGCATCAGTGTTGGCTGACCAGTCCAGTTTATTGTCCAGGTGGAGACCCAGATACTTGTAGGTGCTTACCACCTCCACATTGACCCCATCAATGTGGACTGGTAGCAGAGTGGGCTTAGACCTGCGGAAATCCACCACCATCTCCTTGGTCTTTGAAGTGTTGAGTTGAAGATGATTGAGTTTGCACCATTGCACAAAGTCCTCCACCAGGCTCCTGTACTCCTCCTCCTGCCCGTTCCTGATACACCCCACAATTGCAGTATCATCAGAAAACTTCTGCATGTGGCATGACTCGGTGTTATAGCAGAAGTCAGATGTGCACAGGGTGAACAGGACTGGAGAGAGCACAGTTCCCTGTGGCGCTCCGGTGCTGCTGATCACAGTGTCAGAGAGACAGTTCTTCAGTCTGATGAACTGTGGTCGCTCGGTCAGGTAATCTGTAATCCAGGTTACCAGGTGAGCGTCCACACCCATCTGCAAGAGCTTGTCTCCCAATCTGAGGGGTTGGATGGTGTTAAAAGCACTTGAGAAATCAAAGAACATGATTCTCACAGCATTTTTCCCCTTGTCTAGGTGGGAATGTGTCCTGTGTAGAAGATAAGTGATGGCATCGTCCATGCCCACTTTCTCCTGGTATGCAAACTGTAACGGGTCTAGTGCATGGCGTACCTGGGGTCTGAGCATACCTAAGACCAGTCGCTCCATTGTCTTCATCACATGTGATGTAAGAGCGACAGGTGGACGGATGGTGGACAGACCACCGCCATTGGAGCTGGAGCAGGGCAGTCAAACCTGTTGTAGAAGTGGTTCAACTGGTTCGCCCTGTCCAGGTCCCCCTCCACAGAGCTGCTGTTCTTCTTCAGGCCAGTGATAACCTTCATGCAGTCCCATGTCTCCTTCAAGTTGTTTTCCTGCAACTTCTGTTCCACCTTCCTTCTGTAGTCCTCTGTAGCCTCCTTCAGCTTGAATTTGAGTTCCCCTTGCACGCGCCTCAGCTCTGCCATGTCCCCCTCTCTGAACGCCATCTTTTTCCTGTTAAGAAGGGTCTTGAAATTGCTGGTTATCCAAGGCTTGTTGTTGGGAAAGCAGCGTACAGTTCTGGTGGGAACAACAAAGTCCATGCAGAAGTTCAAGTAGTCAGTTGTGCACTGTGTGACCTCCTCTAAGTCCTTTCCATTCTGTAACACACTCCAGTCCAGTCAAATTGGTAATGACGGTTAAAAATGATTTGGGGAGAGGCGAGAGACATGTATGGAGCACAGCTGAAGACGCACTGTCACGAGATATAAGCAACTCCTCTGCAGGATAATCATTTGAGCAATATTAGGGTAAGTGTTGCTTTTTCCAGCCTATGTTTTCGATGGTAACCCATCGTCAGTCAATAGTGAAAGTAACTGCATATAACTGTCTTGTCGTTGACTGACACCATAGTGAAGTTAGTTTCACTTTGCCAATGAGTTCAAATAATAGAGTGCAAATGCGTGAAGGCTATGCTAGGTTTTAGTAAAGCATGGTTTAGTGGAATGACTTATCCATACGGTCTCGCAAGTAGCCTCCTTCAAATGCGCTGTTGAATGTCAAAATATAAATGCATTTATTTGACATCGCGCTTCGCGTCGTTAAAGGGAATGACAGATGTCATTCTCATTGGTTTAAATGATGTTATACGCCCCAAACACACCCATGACAGATTAAAAAACCTAGGAACATCTTGTTGCGCCATGCGCTCAACAGATAATGAAAACCCTCCCAATGTGGACTGGACACATCCTACTAAATTTGAATAAGCTTTAGACGAGTGACAATGCGCTTTTGACTGTCATGATAGGGCCCATAGAGATCAGAGGCTTGTATACGTAGATGATGTATTGTTATAGTCTCTGATATTTGTATACGCATGCATTGTCATTAACCTGAGGGTGTGTGAACATCTTATGCAGATTCGGATGCAGATGCCTAAATCAGCAGAGAGACTTCATGTGAACTGATCTATCACATCTCTATGCAGCAGGTAAAGTTTTAAAGGAACACGCCACCCAATGTCAGTAGTAATATATGTTCTTACCTTAACTTTCACGAGTTGAGTCATACCTCTCCCGTGTCGGTACGTGCACTCAAACACTCTGGTGCGCGAATGTGCTAGCATGTTGCTATGCAAGCGGGCTCAGACGTAGCCATAGAGGGAGGAAGATAGCAGTAATCAAAAACATCCACGTTTCCCTACTTAAATACAGTTGCACGAGTAGTTGATAAAAATGTGTAAGGTCACACAACATGAAACGTGGCGATTTTCCAAGCGAATAAACAGGAGAACTACAATGACTGGCACAATAGCACTTGGGAGTACTTCGACCTAGCATAGTAATATTAATTAACACCTAATTGTAGATCCTATCCACCATGAAATCACTATAATACTTCTGCTTGTTATCACAACCCTTCACAATGCATGTTATAACCAGTGTTGGGAGTAATGCGTTACAAAAGTAATGTAATTACTGTAATATATTGCTGTTTGCAGTAACGCGGTAATGTAAGGCATTACTAAAAAAAATTGGGTAATATTTTACTCGGTACAAACTTCAGTAACGCGTGTTACAATGCATTTTAACCGGAAATTAAGTGGTGTTTTTTTTTTTTTGATACATATTTGCAAACACCACCGCGAGAACAACAGAGAAGAAAAAATCGTGCATAATAGTAGAACGTTATCTCCTGATACTAGTTGAAGATGACTGTGGCTGCAGCAGACTCGAAGTTGGATTATTTGCTGGATAGACATAAGCCTACGCTCATTATTTTCAGCTTGTCAGAGACAAGGATATGAAGAACATAATAGTTAAGTAAGTGCACTTTGTGTGCGAAACCGAAAGATCTATGCCTCGCGAAATAGCACAAGTAGTTTAATGAAACATCTAAAGTGGTGCCATGCTAATCTTTTTGATTCTTGTTAAAACACAAACTATGCTCTTAGTAGTGCATGTCAGCTTTGTGCTGTGAACTTGAATTAAAGAGAATAAAGGGATAGAAATGCAGAAAAAGATTGTGTAGCATGGCAATGCCACCGCTTCCACCACGCGCATCATGCACTTTGCGTAGGGCACCAAAGGACAGAGGGGGCACCCAAATATAGCCAATAAAAAAAAGTAGCTTTACTGCAAATGGCGTTTCACTCAATAACATTTACAATGTCAAAACACACTAACACCATGTTACATGCAAGTTTGATACTTTTTGGGTTCTCTCAATCTCCACCACGTAGTACTAGAATGGAATTGGTGGGTCTTCAATAATTCGTTTTCCAAGTATTTCATGAAGCACATGATATGCCGAGTCGACTGAAACGCATTCCATTTAGATAGCTAGGTGGCTACCAGGCACATAATTCACTTTTAATTGCAAAAAGAAATGTGAAGCAACATGTCATTGCACACTTCCATTTCCAAAGCAATGAAAGCTGCTTATAACAACTTAACATTGTGCATATTATTGTTAATATTGTGCTATCAATGTAACTCAAATAAACAAGAGCTGGCAAAAGGGCATTATGAGAACGTAAAGATAAATGTTGTTAAAGTGACAGTGCACCATTTATAAGTAAAACAGCATTTCTTCAGAAATTAATGTTTAAAAACACACAGTAATGGTCTTAAATTATAAGCCTTTTTATTTTACTTTAGGTGTTTGAGTTATCATTTAAATGTCACTCACTCAAAGTCACTCACTTAGGGCACCGAAATGGCCAGCTGGCCACCATCTTGACATTTCTTTATGTAAGCTTTGATTTAGGCTCTCTGTTGATTTTAATGAGAAGGCCTAGGCCTTAAAGTTACAGTATTTCTATCACAATTTACCAGACTTTGACCTTTTGTCGGTTTTTAACAAAATTCTGACTATGATTGTTCCTTGTATTGCATCATGAGCACTGCTCCTATTGCATTCCTAGCTCAGTCATTATGCTATGCCACATTTCCCTCCATTGGAAGAGCAATGAGCTGCATTGAGCGTAATAAACTGCATTTATAATGCCAAATATATATTTCTAGATATTTTGGTGAAAGTAACTTAAAAGTAATGCAATAGTAGTGTAATGCCTTACAATTCAGAGACAGTAATATTATAATGTAACAAATTACTTTGAAATGACAGTAATAAGTAATACATAATACATTACGATTTTAAAGTAACTTGCCCAACACTGGTTATAACCATGATTGTTCACAATCTAATTTACCACTACCTGCTACTTTGCTAAGTCAGCTCAAACTAATGCCAGCAGGGCAGGTTGTCTCTATTTACGGATGACTGTGTGTGTGCCTCGGAGGGGGAGGGGGAGGCTGAGGGGTCGATCCAGCATGAACTCTGTGGTGGATAGGATCTACAATTAGGTGTTAATTACAGTACTGTTCTTCCTAGGCTTCTTATTACAGTGCATGAAAATGCACTGTACTGTTCTTCCTAGGCTTCTTATTACAGTGCATGGAAATACACTGTACTGTTCTTCCTAGGCTTGTTAGCATTATTAGCAAAACTGCTAAAAATGATTAGGTAAGTTAGCTAAGTAACATGGTTAGCATAGTTAGCATTGTTAGCATTTTTAGCAAAACTGCTAAAAATGATTAGCTAAGTTAGCTAAGTAACATAGTTAGCATACTTAGCATGTTAACATGCTAGTTAACATAGTTAGCATAACTGCTAAAAAATTATTAGCTAGGTTAGCTAAGTAACATGGTTAGCAAAGTTAGCATGCTAGTTAGCATAGTTAGCATAACTGCTAAAAATGATTAGCTAGGTTAGATAAGTCACATGGTTAGCATAGTTAGCATGTTAACATTGTTAGCATGCTAATTAGCATAGTAACTTGGTTAGCATTATTATCTTTGTTAACATAGTAAGCATAACTGCTAGCAAACATTAGAGCCATTCCAACTGTTAGTTATCATCAACTATCTACCTAAATAATTTAACCATTTAAACTATCCACCTATTTAACTGTTCAGTCATTCCAACTATATTAAACCTCATCTACCTAGCAACCAATATAGTTTGTTTTTACTATGTATGATAATATTTTTGCATTTTCATGCACTATATTTCCTTCAGGAAATGCTTTTCTAGTTCTTCTTCTTCTTCTAACGCGTTTAATGCAGCTTCAACCGTTTAACGTAGAAACTTCATTCAAACTATGTTACGTAGGTCTTACTTAGGACAAGAGTGCTGTGTATTCTTCATCTTTGTAACTTTTATACTTTTTAAACTATTAATTAAAAACTAGAAAAGCATTTCCTGAAGGAAATACAGTGCATAAAATTGCAAAGAATATGATGTAAAATATCATACAGAGTAAAAACAAATAATGCAGATATAGTTGCAATAGTGTTGCTAAGGTAAATATGTTGGTTGTTATGCCAAATTAAGTGGTTGCTATGCTGGTTGCTTAGGTAATCCTGTTGGTTGCTATGGTGGTTGCTAGGTTGAAGTCGTGGTGGTTGCTAGGCTGTTGCTAGGGTATTTGATATGGTTGCTAGGCTGTTGCTAGGATATTTGAGATGGTTGCTAGGCTGTTGCTGGGTTAGTTGTTGTGGTTGCTATGCTGGTTGCTAGGTTAAACACATTGGTTGCTATGTTGGTTGCTAGGTTATAACTGTGGAAGTGGTTGCTAGGTTGTTGCTAGGGTATTTGACATGGTTGCTAAGCTGTTGCTAGGGTACATGGGGTGGTTACTATGCTGGTTGCTAGGTTAAACTTATTGGTTGCTAGGTTGTAACTGTGGAAGTGGTTGCTAGGCTGTTGCTAGGGTATTTGACATGGTTGCTAGGCTGTTGCTAGGGTACATGAGGTGGTTGCTAGGCTGTTGCTAGGTTAGTTGTGGTGGTTGCTATGCTGGTTGCTATGTTAAACTCATTGGTTGCTATATTGGTTGCTAGGTTGTAACTGTGGAAGTGGTTGCTAGGCTGTTGCTAGGGTACTTGAGGTGGTTGCTATATTGGTTGCTAGGTAGATAAGGTTTAATATAGTTGGTTGGTAAGTTACTTAACTAGTTAATGTTTTCATTTTTAGTAGTTTTGCTAAAAATGCTAACTAGCATAATAACATGCTAGCATGCTAACTATGCTAACCATGTTACTTAGCTAACCTAGCTAATCATTTTTAGCAGTTATGCTAACTATGCTAACTAGCATGCTAGCATGCTAACTATGCTAACCATGTTACTTAGCTAACTTAGCTAATCATTTTTAGCAGTTTTGCATGCTAACTATGCTAACTAGCTACAGTGGGTAGGAGTCATAGTTGATGATAAGTAACAGTTACAATGGCTGAACAGTTAAAAAGTTCAGTAGTTTAAAGGGTTAAATTGTTTAACAGTGAAATATTGTAGTGAGGACTTTTATTTTGAAACAGTTTTTGGCAGAGGAAGCAGTTGAACAGGATGTGTAGTCTTAATAGGGCCAGTTTGTATGCTTAAAGCCTGGGACTGGCAGTTGATCCAGGTGGCCGGAACACCTGCCATAGGATTCTAATTGCTATTCTAAATCATAATGTTAAGTCAATGGGGAAATTTTGATTAGTTTTTAATTAATAGTTTAAAAAGTATAAAAGTTACAAAGATGAAAAATACAAAGCCCACATGTCCTAATTAAGAGCTACACGTCAATGTTTGAATGAAGTTTCTACGTTAAACGGTTGAAGCTGCATTAGCTGCGTTAGAAGAAGAATAATAACTAGAAAAGCATTTCCTGAAGGAAATACAGTGCATGAAAATGCAAAAAATATTATGTAAAATATCATACAGAGTAAAAACAAACTTTATTGGTTGCTAGGTAGATGAGGTTTAATATAGTTGGAATGACTGAACAGTTAAATAGGTGGATAGTTTATATAGTTAAATGATTTGCTTGGTAGATAAGGTTTAATATAGTTGGAATGATTGAACGGTTAAATAGGTGGATAATTTAAATGGTTAAATTATTTAGGTAGATAATTGACGATAACTAACAGTTGGAATGGCTCTAATGTTTGCTAGCAGTTATGCTAACTATGTTATCAAAGATAATAATGTTTACCAAGTTACTTAACTTAGTTAACTTAGCTAATGTTTTCATTTTTAGTAGTTATGCTAACTAGCACTATGTTAACCATGTGACTTAGCTAACCTAGCTAATCATTTTTAGTAGGTATGCTAACTATGCTAACGAACATGTTAACATGTTAAGTATGTTAACCATGTTACTTAGCTAACTTAGCTAATCATTTTTAACAGTTTTGCTAAAAATGCTAACTAGCATGCTAGCATGCTAACTATGCTAACCATGCTAACTAGCTACACTGGGTAGGAGTCATAGTTGATGACAAGTAACAGTTACAATGGCTGAACAGTTAAAAAGTTCAGTAGTTTAAAGGGTTAAATTGTTTAACAGTGAAATATTGTAGTGAGGACTTTTATCTTGAAACAGTTTTTGGCAGAGGAAGCAGTTGAACAGGATGTGTAGTCTTAATAGGGCCAGTTTGTACGCTTAAAGCCTGAGACTGCAGGTGGCCTGAACACCTGCCATAGGATTCTAATTGCTTAACGGCCGTATTGTGATGTCATAATCATAATGTTAAGTCAATGGGGAAATTTTGATTAGTTTTTAATTAATAGTTTAAAAAGTATAAAAGTTACAAAGCTGAAAAATACATAGCACACATGTCCTAAGTAAGACCTATGTAACATAGTTTGAATGAAGTTTCTACGTTAAACGGTTGAAGCTGCATTAAGTGCGTTAGAAGAAGAAAAATAATAAGAACTAGAAAAGCATTTCCTGAAGGAAATACAGTGCATGAAAATGCAAAAATATGATGTAAAATATCATACAGAGTAAAAACAAACTATATTGGTTGCTAAGTAGATGAGGTTTAATATAGTTGGAATGACTGAACAGTTAAATAGGTGGATAGTTTATATAGTTAAATGATTTGCTTGGTAGATAAGGTTTAATATAGTTGGAATGATTGAACGGTTAAATAGATGAATAATTTAAATTGTTAAATTGCTTGTTAAATTGCTAACATGCTAACTATGCTAACCATGTTACTTAGTTAACTTAGCTAATCATTTTAAGTAGTTTTGCTAAAAATGTTAACTAGCATGCTAACATGCTAGCATGCTAACTATGCTAACCATTTTACTTAGCTAACTTAGCTAATCATTTTTAGCAGTTATGCTAACTATGCTAACTAGCATGCTAACATGCTAACTATGCTAACCATGTTACTTAGCTAACTTAGCTAATCATTTTAAGTAGTTTTGCTAAAAATGTTAACTAGCATGCTAACATGCTAGCATGCTAACTATGCTAACCATGTGACTTAGCTAACTTAGCTAATAATTTTTAGCAGTTTTGCTAAAAATGCTAATAATGTTAGCAATGCTAACATGCTAACTATGTTAACCATGCTAACTAGCTACAGTGGGTAGGAGTCATAGTTGATGACAAGTAACAGTTACAATGGCTGAACAGTTAAAAAGTTCAGTAGTTTAAAGGGTTAAATTGTTTAACAGTGAAATATTGTAGTGAGGACTTTTATTTTGAAACAGTTTTTGGCAGAGGAAGCAGTTGAACAGGATGTGTAGTCTTAATAGGGCCAGTTTGTATGCTTAAAGCCTGAGACTGGCAGTTGGTCCAGGTGGCCCGAACACCTGCCATAGGATTCTAATTCCTGTGATGTCATAAAGGGCAATGTTAAGTCAATGGGGAAATTTTGATAGTTTTTAATTAATAGTTTAAAAAGTATAAAAGTTACAAAGATGAAAAATACAAAGCCCACATGTCCTAATTAAGACCTACGCGTCAATGTTTGAATGAAGTTTCTACGTTAAACGGTTGAAGCTGCATTAGCTGCGTTAGAAGAATAATAATAACTAGAAAAGCATTTCCTGAAGGAAATACAGTGCATGAAAATGCAAAAAATATGATGTAAAATATCATACAGAGTAAAAACAAACTATATTGGTTGCTAAGTAGATGAGGTTTAATATAGTTGGAATGACTGAACAGTTAAATAGGTGGATAGTTTAAATGGTTAAATTATTTAGGTAGATAGTTGACGATAACTGACAGTTGGAATGGCTCTAATGTTTGCTAGTAGTTATGCTAACTATGTTAACAAAGATAATAATGTTAACAAAGTTACTATGCTAACTAGCATGCTAACACGCTAGCATGCTAACTATGCTAACCATGTTACTTAGCTAACTTAGCTAATTGTTTTTAGCAGTTTTGCTAAAAATGCTAACTAGCAAGATAACATGCTAGCATGCTAACTATGCTAACCACGTTACTTAGCTGACTTAGCTAATCGTTTTTAGCAGTTTTGCTAAAAATGCTAACTAGCATGCTAACATGCTAACTATGCTAACCATGTTACTTAGCTAACTTAGCTAATCATTTTTAGCAGTTTTGCTAAAAATACTAAAAATGCTAACAATGTTAGCAATGTTAACATGCTAACTATGCTAACTAGCTACAGTGGGTAGGAGTCATAGTTGATGATAAGTAACAGTTACAATGGCTGAACAGTTAAAAAGTTCAGTAGTTTAAAGGGTTAAATTGTTTAACAGTGAAATATTGTAGTGAGGACTTTTATTTTGAAACAGTTTTTGGCAGAGGAAGCAGTTGAACAGGATGTGTAGTCTTAATAGGGCCAGTTTGTATGCTTAAAGCCTGAGACTGGCAGTTGATGCAGGTGGCCCGAACACCTGCCATAGGATTCTAATTGCTTAACGGCTCTATTGTGATGTCATCAGCCCATGTTAAGTCAATGGGGAAATTTCGATTAGTTTTTAATTAATAGTTTAAAAAGTATAAAAGTTACAAAGATGAAAAATACAAAGCCCACATGTCATAAGTAAGACCTACGTAACATAGTTTGAATGAAGTTTCTACGTTAAACGGTTGAAGCTGCATTAAGTGCGTTAGAAGAAGAATAATAACTAGAAAACGCAATTCCAGGGAATTACCAGTGCATGAAAATGCAAAACATATGGTGTGAAATATATTGTTAAAACAGATGATGTGCTAATTGGCAACCAACATGATGAGGTTTAATATAGTTCAAATGACTGAACTAGGTAGATGAGGTTTAATATAGTTGGAATGACTGAACAGTTAAATAGGTGGATAGTTTAAAAGGTTAAATTATTTGCTAGGTAGACAAAGTTTAATATAGTTGGAATGACTGGACAGTTAAATAAGTGGATAGTTTAAATGGTTAAATTATTTGCTAGGTAGATGAGGTTTAATATAGTTGGAATGACTGAACTAGGTAGATGAGGTTTAATATAGTTGGAATGACTGAACAGTTAAATAGGTGGATAGTTTATATAGTTAAATGATTTGCTTGGTAGATAAGGTTTAATATAGTTGAAATGATTGAACGGTTAAATAGGTGGATCATTTAAATAGTTAAATTATTTAGGTAGATAATTGACGATAACTAACAGTTGGAATGGCCCTAATGTTTGCTAGTAGTTATGCTACTATGTTATCAAAGATAATAATGTTAACCAAGTTTTTTTGCTAAAAATGCTAATTAGCATGTTAACTGCTAGCATGCTAACTATGTTACTTAGCTAACTTAGCTAATCATTTTTAACAGTTTTGCTAACTATGCTAACTAGCATGCTAGCATGCTAACTATGTTAACCATGTTACTTAGCTAACTTTGCTAATCATTTTTAGCAGTTTTGCTAAAAATGCTAACTACCATGCTAACACGTTAGCATGCTAACTATGCTAACCACGTTACTTAGCTAACTTAGCTAATCATTTTTAGCAGTTTTGTTAAAAATGCTAACTAGCATGCTAACATGCTAGCATGCTAACTATGTTAACCACGTTACTTAGCTAACTTAGCTAATCATTTTTAGCAGTTTTGTTAAAAATGCTAACTAGCATGCTAGCATGCTAACTATGCTAACCACGTTACTTAGCTAACTTAGCTAATCATTTTAAGCAGTTTTGCTAAAAATGCTAACTAGCATGCTAACATGCTAGCATGCTAATTATGCTAACCACGTGACTTAGCTAACTTAGCTAACTAGCTACAGTGGGTAGGAGTCATAGTTGATGACAAGTAACAGTTACAATGGCCGAACAGTTAGTAGTTTAAAGGGTTAAATTGTTTAACAGTAAAATATTATAGTGAGGACTTTTATTTTGAAACAGTTTTTGGCAGAGGAAGCAGTTGAACAGGATGTGTAGTCTTAATAGGGCCAGTTTGTATGCTTAAAGCCTGAGACTGGCAGTTGGTCCAGGTGGCCCGAACACCTGCCATAGGATTCTAATTGCTTAACGGCTCTATTGTGATGTCATCAGCCCATGTTAAGTCTATGGGGAAATTTTGACTAGTTTTTAATTAATAGTTTAAAAAGTATAAAAGTTACAAAGTTGAAAAATACAAAGCCCACATGTCCTAAGTAAGACCTACGTAACATAGTTTGAATGAAGTTTCTACGTTAAACGGTTTAAGCTGCATTAACTGCGTTAGAAGAAGAAGAATAAGAAGAAGAAAAAGCCTTGGAAGAACAGTACAGTGCATTTTCATGCACTGTAACTAGAAAAGCATTTCCTGAAGGAAATACAGTGCATGAAAATGCAAAAATATGATGTAAAATATCATACAGAGTAAAAACAAACTATATTGGTTGCTAGGTAGATGAGGTTTAATATAGTTGGAATGACTGAACAGTTAAATAGGTGGATAGTTTAAATGGTTAAATTATTTAGGTAGATAGTTGACGATAACTGTCAGTTGGAATGGCTCTAATGTTTGCTAGCAGTTATGCTTACTATGTTAACAAAGATAATAATGTAAACCAAGTTACTTAACTTAGTTAATTTAGCTAATGTTTTCTAGCAGTTTTTTTATGTTAATAATGTTAATGCTGTTAACTATGTTAAAATGTTAACTATGCTAACCATGTGACTTAGATAACTTAGCTAATCATTTTTAGCAATTATGCTAACTAGCATGCTAACTATGTTAACCATGTGACTTAGCCAACTTAGCTAATCATTTTTAGCAGTTATGCTAACTATACTAACTAACATGTTAACTATGCTAACCATGTTACTTAGCTGACTTAGCTAATCATTTTAAGCAGTTTTGCTAAAAATGCTAACTAGCATGTTAGCATGCTAACCATGTGACTTAGCTAACTTAGCTAATCATTTTTAGTAGTTTTGCTAAAAATGCTAACTAGCATGGTAACTATGCTAACCATGTTACTTAGCTAACTTAGCTAATCATTTTTAGCAGTTTTGCTAAAAATGCTAACCAGAATGTTAACATGCTAGCATGCTAACTATGCTAACCATGTGACTTAGCTAACTTAGCTAACTAGCTACAGTGGGTAGGAGTCATAGTTGATGATAAGTAACAGTTACAATGGCTGAACAGTTAAAAAGTTCAGTAGTTTAAAGGGTTAAATTGTTTAACAGTGAAATATTGTAGTGAGGACTTTTATTTTGAAACAGTTTTTGGCAGAGGAAGCAGTTGAACAGGATGTGTAGTCTTAATAGGGCCAGTTTGTATGCTTAAAGCCTGAGACTGGCAGTTGGTCCAGGTGGCCTGAACACCTGCCATAGGATTCTAATTGCTTAACGGCTCTATTGTGATGTCATCAGCCCATGTTAAAAGTCTATGGGGAAATTTTGACTAGTTTTTAATTAATAGTTTAAAAAGTATAAAAGTTACAAAGCTGAAAAATACATAGCACCCATGTCCCAAGTAAGACCTACGTAACATAGTTTGAATGAAGTTTCTACGTTAAACGGTTGAAGCTGCATTAAATGCGTTAGAAGAAGAATAAGAACTAGAAAAGCATTTCCTGAAGGAAATACAGTGCATGAAAATGCAAAAATATGATGTAAAATATCATACAGAGTAAAAACAAACTATATTGGTTGCTAGGTAGATGAGGTTTAATATAGTTGGAATGACTGAACAGTTAAATAAGTGGATAGTTTAAATGGTTAAATTATTTAGGTAGATAGTTGACGATAACTGACACTTGGAATGGCTCTAATGTTTGCTAGCAGTTATGCTAACTATGTTAACAAAGATAATAATGTTAACCAAGTATCCTAACCATGTAAGAAACAACGTAGAAACTTCATTCAAACTATGTTACGTAGGTCTTACTTAGGACATGTGCGCTATGTATTTTTCAGCTTTGTAACTTTTATACTTTTTAAACTATTAATTAAAAACTACTCAAAATTTCCCCATAGACTTAACATTGGGCTGTGACATCACAATAGAGCCGTTAAGCAATTAGAATCATATGGCAGGTGTTCAGGCCACCTGGATCAACTGCCAGTCTCAGGCTTTAAGCATACAAACTGGCACTATTAAGACTATACATCCTGTTCAACTGCTTCCTCTGCCAAAAACTGTTTCAAAATAAAAGTCCTCACTACAATATTTCACTGTTAAACAATTTAACCCTTTAAACTACTGAACTTTTTAACTGTTCAGCCATTGTAACTGTTACTTGTCATCAACTATGACTCCTACCCACTGTAGCTAGTTAGCATGGTTAACATAGTTAGCATGTTAGCATTGTTAGCAAAACTGCTAAAAATGATTAGCTAAGTTAGCTAAGTAACATGGTTAGCATAGTTAGCATGCTAGTTAGCATAACTGCTAAAAATGATTAGCTAGGTTAGCTAAGTAATATGGTTAACATAGTTAGCATGTTAGCATGCTAGCATTTTTCAGATGCAGCTGGGCCCCTGGGAGTACGATCACAAATATGTGATTAGAACGTTTTCGAAAAAGGTTCTATAACATGACGCAACAATTACCCTCAGGGACTTTTCTGCCATTAAACAATTTTAAGAACACTGAAACTATAAAACGTTCGCGTAGAATTCTAGAAGGAGCCAGGAAAATAATTCACTCTCTGGGGAACGGCATTGTCTTAACCCTTAAAGGTGTAGGTTTTTTAACATTCTAAGTTCCGCAACAATTGAAGGTTCTAAAATGTTGAATTCAATGAACCCAGATATTCTTTAGAATGTTAATTTCCCAACATTCCCGTCACACCGGTGTGACGGTACTCCTTTAAGGGTTAAAGAATTCACTCCTCAACAGGTTAAACCTCATCTACCTAGCAACCAATATAGTTTGTTTTTACTCTGTATGATATTTTACATCATATTTTTTGCATTTTCATGCACTGTATTTCCTTCAGGAAATGCTTTTCTAGTTAAGCTATGCTATGTCTGTCCTAGCTTCATTTTCATGCACTCGTAATTCCCTGGAATTACATTCTCTAGTTCTTCTTCTAACGCTTTTTGTGCCGTTTAATACAGCTTCAACCGTTTAACTTAGAAACTTCATTCAAACTGCGTTGCGTAGGTCTTACTTATGTGACTTCAGCTATGTATTTTTCAACTTTGTAACTTTTATTCTTTTTAAACTATTAATTAAAAACTACTAAAATTTCCCCATTGACTTAACATTAGATTATGACATCACAATAGAGCAATTAGAATCCTATGCCAGGTGTTCAGGCCATCTGGAGCAACTGTCTCAGGCTTTAAGCATACAATAGAGCTGCACAGTCCCGCCCACAGCCGATGCCGGATGTAAAGATTCAATGCAATTTCTCCATTGACAATTGCGGTATAAGCCATAAAAACTTAACTACACGTGGTAGACTTAAAACCAGCTACGGCTGTACTAAGCGATTGTATATGCTCCTATAGACACCAAGAGTTCATGGGGCACTAACCTTGTTTTGAGATAAATGCCTTTTATTCGCGATCTCTTGGATAAGTACTTCATTACCCACAATCCTGAACAATCCCACAATCCCACAGCGATGCCTCTGATTGGTGGAAAGGCCGTTATGGTCATAGTTTGAAACTTTCTCAGCGAAAAATATTGACAAAGAGTCTTTTACTGCCTATGGCGAAAATCTTAATGTGATTAAAAACTTTCTTGACGAATATTGGTACTTGTATCAACAAGGATTGGGGTTTATACATCACACGAACTTAGTCAGGGCCAATACACTATCAAATAGACCACTGCAAATGTTAGTTTAAACACTCAAACTTTTCAGGTAGCCGACAGGCTAACCTTTGGCATTTCCGACATTGTATGTCATTACCGTAGGGTCATTACATAATGCAGCTAACATTAGCCTACATGCTGCAAGACAGGTATGAAATGGATTATGTTTTAGTGAGTGTCCAAAGGGGTGAAAGCCACTTTAAATCGGGTCACATGATTGACTGTTGTGTGTCCGAGAGTCAGTTTGTGGGTTTTGTAAGGGCCAGCATGAGGGACAAGACCTACAAAGTTGTGGTGAGTTAAGCAGGGAGGTTGGTAACGTTAATGCTGCTAGCAGTGCTAGTTAACATTAGCTAGGCTACTGTAGCCTTCTTATTGTATGATTCATATCAATCATTAACCTAGGAATACTTTGTGCATTTAATGAACATTTTGTGTAATAATTCACAGCAAATTAATAAACTGAATATGGTGGTCCAAGAGCAGACCATGCACCAGTCCATGCATCAGCCCGACTGAGCAGTAATGACAGCATAGGATGAGTCAGGTAACGTTACGAAGCACTGCCACGTTAACCGCTTTCACACACACACGATATAAAATACACGATGATAAACATAAAATTCAATATCAAAACACTCATTATTTACACGATTACTCCTGAAATAACTGCTATTAACTGCACATTCGCTATATATAAATCACTGTTTGGAGGAAAGGGTTCGCGTGCTGTCGCCGGTTGGAAATGGCAAAATAAATCGCGCCGATTTTGCCTATATTATTCAGTGAGGCACGGTGGTTTATGGGATGAGTAGTTCCTTCGCTCGGAAATGAAAATATGTACACAGACTTTTTTAAGTGTGCTTGCTGCAAAGCAGCACACTTATTTAGGGGTCCGAGCAGCGTAGCTGCAGGACCCCTATTGTTTCTGTACCGTTCATTTTTGGCCAAAATTCTGTAAAAGTCATACTGCAGCCTAAACCGTAACTCCAAAACTCTTCAAATTTTCAGGTATGGTTACCAGTACCCCCCTCTGCCCATAACCCAAAATTTGGGGTACTGCACCCAAAGGTGGCGCTGTTGGAAAAAAAAGTTAATTGTTTTTTTTCTCCTTACCAGATTGACCTAGACTCAAAATTCTTTCATAATATTAATCTCTAAACTCAGATGCATCTTTTTTGCCCTGGTCTTATGGTCTAAAAATGTTTACTTTTGACACAATTTCATGGAAAAGCCAAACATTATAAAAAGTTTCACACTCTTCAAAAATAATTAAATCTTCACCAAAATTGTCACAGACAATGTTTAGACCAAGCCTCACAAAAGTTATCGATCAGAATTTTGATATTTTGTTCCATTTCAGAGATATAGGCCAATAAAGTTAGACCACTTAGGCCATTTTTCCTAGATCACCTATATTCCTATAAACCGTAAGTCCTAGAAACTTCACATTTTCAAGTATTGTTACCAGTACCCCCCACTACCCATAACCCACAATTTGGGGTACTGCACCCAAAGGTGGCGCTCTTGTCAAAAATGCTTATTTCTCCTTACCAGATTGACCTAGACTCAAAATTCTTTCATCATATTAATCTCTACATTCAGATGCATCTTTTTCACCCTGGTCTTATGCTCTAAAAATGTTTACTTTTGCCACAATTTCAGAGAAAAGCCAAACATCATAAAAAGTTTCACAGGCTTCAAAAATGATCAAATCTTCACCAAAATTCTCACAGACAATGTTTAGACAAAGCCTCACAAAAGCTATCAAAAGAATTTGGATATGTTTTTCCATTTCAGAGATATAGACCAATAAAGTTCGACCACTCAGCCCATTTCTCCTATATCACCTATATTCCTATATGAGTAATTTTTTTCCCTTGGAGAACAACCATACAACCATCATTATGTGGATACCATTAACAGTGCACATTTTCAGATCTGTACTCTTTTTTATAAAGCCCTTAATTCTATTGTCAAATGTATGCTAGGAATTTTCTTGATGTTGTGTGTTTGCCAACACACATTTTCATCATGTGAATGTGACTGCCAAATATGTAGGATTGTCAGTGGCTCAGTGGGATAATGCCTAGTGTTGGTGTTTGTTAGGTTGAGAGTTCGAATCCCCGTTAGTGCTTTAGGCTCTAGCTCGAATACTATTGGTTATTGAAGATTCACACCATTGAACAGCACCTGAATGACATCAGGCAATCAACATAGACAGTCATTAGTTGCCAAGAATCAGAATGCCGAGACACTCTGACATTTAGGGGAACTTCTTTGTTTACTATTTTTCCTTCATCATTAAGTCTATCATATTTATATTTCATCCATTAGTGTTCTTCTCTACAAATGTCTAATTGCCCCAGAATTTCAACAAGATTTCAGGTGTGCTCTTTCAGGAAAGCCCTTCATTTTATTGTCAAATGTATGCTTGGAGTTTTTCTTGTGTGTTTACCATCACACATTTTCACCATGTGAATGTGACTACTCAATGTGTATGATTGTTAGTGGCTCAGTGGGATAATGCCTTGTACAGGTGTTTCTTAGGTTGAGTGTTCGAATCCCCATTAGAGCTTTAGGATTTGTCATTTAAGATTCACACCATTGAACAGCACCTGAATGACATCAGTCAAATCAACATTCACACTCATCAGTTGCCAAGAATCAGAATGCCGGGACTCTCTATTACATTTAGGGGAACTTCTTTGTTTACTATTTTTCCTTCATCATTACGTCTATCATATTTATATTTCATCCATTAGTGTTCATCTCTACAAATGTCTAATTGCCCCAGAATTTCAAAAAGTTTTCAGGTGTACTCTTTTAGGGAAGCCCTTCATTTTATTGTCAAATGTATGCTTGGAGTTTTTCTTGTGTGTTTACCATCACACATTTTCACCATGTGAATGTGACTACTCAATGTGTATGATTGTTAGTGGCTCAGTGGGATAATGCCTTGTACAGGTGTTTCTTAGGTTGAGTGTTCGAATCCCCATTAGAGCTTTAGGATTTGTCATTTAAGATTCACACCATTGAACAGCACCTGAATGACATCAGGCAATCAACATAGACAGTCATTAGTTGCCAAGAATCAGAATGCCGAGACACTCTGACATTTAGGGGAACTTCTTTGTTTACTATTTTTCCTTCATCATTACGTCTATCATATTTATATTTCATCCATTAGTGTTCATCTCTACAAATGTCTAATTGCCCCAGAATTTCAAAAAGTTTTCAGGTGTACTCTTTTAGGGAAGCCCTTCATTTTATTGTCAAATGTATGCTTGGAGTTTTTCTTGTGTGTTTACCATCACACATTTTCACCATGTGAATGTGACTACTCAATGTGTATGATTGTTAGTGGCTCAGTGGGATAATGCCTTGTACAGGTGTTTCTTAGGTTGAGTGTTCGAATCCCCATTAGAGCTTTAGGATTTGTCATTTAAGATTCACACCATTGAACAGCACCTGAATGACATCAGTCAAATCAACATTCACACTCATCAGTTGCCAAGAATCAGAATGCCGGGACTCTCTATTACATTTAGGGGAACTTCTTTGTTTACTATTTTTCCTTCATCATTACGTCTATCATATTTATATTTCATCCATTAGTGTTCATCTCTACAAATGTCTAATTGCCCCAGAATTTCAAAAAGTTTTCAGGTGTACTCTTTTAGGGAAGCCCTTCATTTTATTGTCAAATGTATGCTTGGAGTTTTTCTTGTTGTGTGTTTACCAATACACATTATTACTATGTGAATGTGACTGGCCAACATGTAGGATTGACAGTGGCTCAGTGGGATAATGCCTTGTACTGGTGATCCTTAGGTTGAGAGTTCAAATCCCACTTGAAGCATTAGTGTTAGAATATTGTTGCATACTACAATAGAATGCTGTACGGTTGTGGAGGTTAGCACACTATAACATTACAGCTACTTGTCAATATGGACTTGTAGTGCAAGGCAAGTATAACTGTATAATTATAGGCTGTTTATCTTATTGATTCCGACACAGCCTATAATTATTTGTTATTCTTATAATATTTGTCATTTCTTATACATATATAGTCGGCTCTTCCACTTGACAGAACAACTCTATATCGGTTAAGGATGTCACGCATGAAACAATGCTGCAGAAACACGAAAATAGGACTTTAGTAGAGTTTAGTAGGCTATAATTTTCAGTTCCTGTTTATCTATTGCACGATGGGTAATGATTTAAAGGAATCGTGTTGCAGTCTTGTAAATAGTGACCCTGCAAGATCCCTAGTCATTGCAAAATCATAGTCTGTGACTTAAAACTCTACTACTTGTCTTTAGATGTGAGAGGTTCTGAGACTGTAGTCTTTCAAAAATCTTTTCCACATTTTTGCAAATCTTTCCAAAGTCTGTCAGTGTAACGAGGGCTTGAGGTGAAAGTGCTGTGGAGAAATTGCAGGATTGTTTGGCTCTGCCAGCTAACCACACCCAGTTTACCTGCTGGGAAACCCTGTAGCTCCGGAGCAGGGGCTCAGACCAGGATAAATTGTTTGCTCACCCTCAGTTCACTCTTTTGTTCATCTTAACCCAGCACTCCAGTGTGTCCTGCTCTGTGTGCGTCTTTGAGTTAATGTAAGTCATCACTTTAATGACCCTCACTATGACTTTTGTGATGTTTATCAGTTTGTAGAGTAGCTCTGCCATCATGTGTAAAGTTAAGGTCTTTGTTTGTTGGTTTGGTGTGTTGGAGTCCCATGTGAGAGATGATTAGGTGATGTTGGTTGACTTGGGATGTCAAGTATTGTTTAGTTGTACCTTATATAGCCATATGATTTCAGTTTATTGTTCAAATGTCAATTGGTTTGTTTGTGAGTTGGGATCTGTACTGATTTACCCCATTTCACTGATTACTCCATTTTCTGTTTGTTTCCTCTTTGATGCAGCACACATACAAGTAAAGAACAAAAGAACAGATGAATTGAAACTCAAATAAAGTTCACTTGTGTTGCACCGAAACCTGCTATCTCCGTGTCATCACTCCATACCATTGAGCCTTCTGACCGAGGCTCTGCCTGCTCGCCACACACTGACTCTACCTCGACCCACATCGCCCCCTACAGTTCCTTCAGTTGGGCTGTGGAGGTTAGCATACTAGAATAGAATACTGTTAAGAATACTGTTGGGTTGTGGAGGTTAGCACACTATAACGTTACAGCTACTTGTCAGGACTTGTCGTGCAAGGCAAGTATAACTGCATAATTATAGGCTGTTCATCTTATTGACTCCCAACACAGAACCCCCCCCCCCCCACAATTCCATTCTGTGGGAAACACTGCCTTCCATTATCAGACCCTTCATCTTATCCATGACAAATGCATAGTCCTGTAGAATAGAGTATTGTTAGAATACTATTGAGTTGTGGAGATTAGCGCTCTAGAATACTACTGTTAAAATACTGTTGGGTTGTGGAGGTTAGCACACTAGAATAGGGTATTGTTAGAATACTATTAGGTTGTGGAAGTTAGCACCAGGGTGCGATTTGTAGGGGGGGATGGTGAGGATCCCCCCCCCCCCCCTTCTGGTTTTCCTATCCCTACCTCTACAGAATTATTTTTATTCCTGGTGGGGACAACATTTATCCCCCTATGCCCCTCATATTGATTAATGCTACTTCATATAAGTAAAGCGCTGCAACATGAACAGTCCAGTAGGCTAGCCTACATAATAATCTGACATCAGAAACGCACCGTCACTGTCGGCACTCATGCTGCTATACTGACACAGTGGCTGCGTGATAACTTAATTTGGCCTTGATCGTGCAGGACATTTCAGAATGTTGAGTGTGTAATCCATCATAAATGGCTAGTTTCAATGGAAAAGTTAGCTGGACAAATGAAAGAATACGAGAAGGATTCAGTGAAGCATATAGTCATATTTTAGAACTTTCAAAATTAGAAAACTGATGCAACTGAGATGGAGGACAACTGCACGTAGAGTAGAACGTATAGGCCTATTGTCCGAAGGAACTTACATTAAATGAGGAGATATATGCTGAATGTCACAAAAAGTGTTACAGAAATTGCTTGGCATCGCTTATTCAATCGCTCTCTATCGAAACATCTGTAGTTTGCGGAGGACAAACGAGAAAGCACTCGTTTGATAAATCAGCCAGTAGCCTAGGCTAGGCCTAGTAGACAAATAACTTTCAGAAATAATCTGTACTGCAAAAACGAATGTTGGTGGGTATTTAAACTATCTAGCGGGTGTTTTAACAGCTGCAAGAAATAGAAGCTTCATGGTCTTTATGTTCTGGTTCGTAAATTATTTTCATAAAACTTCAAGTTTCCCTATAACTTTACTCTCCAAACTCTTCACTGCACTGTAGCCAATTAACTGACAGTATGATAGTAGGCTATTTATTTTCTGTAGGCTACAATAAACACATTTATTTTTTCAACTTTTGCAATATTACGCACTTGGCTACTGAACGCAAATCAGCAGGAGAGAGAATGCACGTAGCCTACGCAACTAACACTGTTAGCCAATTCACTAACTTAAGACTTCAGTGCCATCATATACAACGTTTTTTTGCACAACAAATACAGAAAGGATGGAGGCAGCAAAAGTAGAGGAGTAATTTCAGATGGGGCAAGAACAAGGTGAATTTGTATGCTTGTCAAACGTAGTCCTACCCTGCATTAGAGGAGCCGATCATCATACCAAACACACTCGCTGTTTAAAGTCATACACCACGGTAAACTAAAACTAAAATGTTACAAAGGTGGCAAAATTAATATAGGCTATTATTAGCCATGACATTACGAGGCTATGAATCGTTCGTTCATTTTTTTTTTTTTTGGGGGGGGGGGGGCGGGTTACAAACTTATTCAAAATCATCCCCCCCTCTGGTTTTTACACACATCGCACCCTGGTTAGCACACTATAACGTTACAGCACAGGGTAATCCTAATTTTATGCATCAAATTTATTCCAATTTAACTCAAAAGTTTTGAACAATACAAAGTGAAGGTTTTATCCAGATCAAAACCAAGAATAGATTATGTGATCTAATCCAATTTCAGGATCCTTGTTTCCCTTTGAACAAGCCATTTTCAAGATTTGATCCAATCTGGTAACTGAAATCCAATCACGTTTCTTTTGAACAATTGGGCCCAAACAATCAAAGCATATGTAAAACTAAAAAGCTATGCTACCTCATGTTCGTTTTGCTCGGACCCCGTAAATCACCGCTTGCGGTTATATTTATTAAGTGTGCTTGCAAAGCAGCACACTTATTGTTCTTCTTAAGTTTTATTATTAAGTGTGCTTGCAAAGCAGCACACTTATTGTTCTTCTTAAGTTTTATTATTATTATTAAGTGTGCTTGCAAAGCAGCACACTTATTGTTCTTCTTAAGTTTTATTATTATTAAGTGTGCTTGCAAAGCAGCACACTTATTGTTCTTCTTAAGTTTTATTAAGTGTGCTTGCAAAGCAGCACACTTATTGCTCTTCTTAAGTTTTATTATTATTATTTTTCCCGTCTCCCTAATTTTTTGTCAGCCCTAGCGCCTAGGCCCTTTGAGACAGAGACACCGTTCCAACTTTAAAACGTCCGGTCAGTACCGGTGTAAGTTGGTCGCGAAGATGACGTCAGGTGGGCGTGCCGTTCGTCCGCCATATTGGATTGAACAGAAAGCGAAACTAAATTTTCACAGGTCACAAATTCGGTCCGAACGCCACGAAACTTGACGTACATTATCCTTGGACCAAGCCTCACAAATGTTAGCGGAAGGATTTTTGATTTTCGAAAGCGTTTGCCCGTCACAGCCAAACGAAATCGGCGGCGAAGCTCCGAAACAGGAAGTCGTCCATATCTCAGGAACACTGTCACATATCGATACCAAATTTTGTATATGAACTGGGGACTCCAGTGTGAGGGTGCATAGGCAAAAAAAAAAAAAAAAAGAAATATTCCAAAAGTTTCCATCATTTGGCAAACCACCCACGGGTATTTGGTAACTCACACCATTCACCTTTTCACCATTCACCTTCTATCACAATGCCTTCCATGTATGCACAATGTCTCAGAGCAGACACAATGTTTCCAGGCAACCTTGCCCAATCATGAAATCCTTGCTCTGCCATGGGATAGTATGGACTTACGAACTGAAGTAGCAAGGAGAACAGTAGCTATATATAGCTTACATAATAGAGTTGTTTTCACATTGACGGTATTCAAATTAAATTTTTCATTATTGTTACATATCATGATGGGAGAGTATTATTAAAAATGTTACAAGTATGCAAATGCATATGTTTACGGGCATTTAGGTTTTACTGTGTTGTTTTGTTGTAAAGACATGCAAGGCATTCTGGGCCATGTAATGAACAGTGGTCGGCAGCACTCCATAGGCTACGTATTAATATGAATAGGTGTTTCTGTAAACCTAGGGACAATAAACAGCTATCTCTGTTACAAAAACGAGCTGGTAATCTTTATATGGCTCTGATTTCGTTTATTTGATGTTGCCTAGCAACACAGCATTCAGAGCAAAGATTCTAGAACAGGGCTTCAGAGAGACACGTTTTGAGTTTGTGGCCAAGAACCTAAAATATCGGTTTCCATGTGTATGGGAGAAGCATGCTAAGCAAAGATTTAGTATCATTAATTTCTTGTGTGGCTAGCTATAGGGAGGAGATGTATGTTGCTAATTGGGATTTATGTTGTTTAGCGTAATGCCATGGTCATTTGTTATGAGATGCTTGCACTCGTAACTTCGTCACTTGTAACTTTAGGACTGCTATTTTTTTTACTAACAGTAATTCACGAAGCACTTTAGCCCTAAAAGTAGCACCTAAGTCTGTGACAGCTTAAAAGAAGTGGCAAGGACTCCTAACGCGATGTTTTGAAATGCGTCTACTATTGTCTACAGGAGCTTCCAATCGCGAGGGAACTTGCATTGTAGGCATAACTAAGGGATGCAATAACACCACCAACAACCAAAACTAGCCTACTCATTGTCAACATGTACATGAAATGTAACGTTTCATGTGAATCAAATTAAAATGTTTTCTTTGCAAACGTAAGCATAGGCATATGGTGACAGATTAATTTAACAATGCTGCTGTGTGCGGTAAGCGCGAATGAAGTGGCCACTTCTTAATGGGACCCACTGTATGGAAGTGGGCTAAGTAAAATACAGATGTTTTAAATAAGATAAGGTTAATCAGAATTCTACAATATGCCCGCTTGACAACGGCAGAGATAGAACTGGCCTTTGGCCATAGCAACCATCCATTTAGAAAGACTGGCCTTCATAGCAACCAAAGATCTGAGCTGTGTTGCAATGTGAGGCAAAGTATAGAAAGGTGATGAAACATACAGAGACAGGTCAAGAAATATAGTGCAATGTAGACAGTAGTATACAGTTGATTTACAGACGGTGGTTTAGAGTAATATGAAGTATTCCTTTATTCTGAGATAGGCTACATCAGTAGGCTCTCAAAACAACCCCAGGCTCACAAAACAATCCCAAACAGACATAAGGTCTTTATAGAGCAAATCCATATAGATTATTTGTCAAATAAACCAGTAAAACATAATTTGTCGGATGGAATATATAACATTCACACTCATAGCTCATATTTTTTAAAATAAATCAGTGAAAAAGTATCCTGACAAACAAGCAGCTTTTTAATGCCTTGGTCATATTTCATAATTTCAATTCCTCTGTAGGTTACCTGATAGTCCAGTTTGAGAGGCGCAAGACGCGTGACATTATTTATTTTTGCAGCCAATCACTGCTGTCATTTTATTTTATTGATTTGATCTCAGTCATAGAAGCTAAATTCGAAGGCAGGCCAAAGGTAAAATCCAACGAAGCGCATTCAACCCGCAAGCCAATAGTTGAATAGCCCTCTCCTAGAGCTTTTGAGATATTGCCACTGCTCCAACACTGAAAGGCACTGTTACAATGCCTGGATCAAGCCAGGTTTAGCATAGCGTATGCCACTGTCTGCTCACGTTGGTGACCGGACCAGGGCAAGCACACTTTCGCAGTTCCCGCCGGAAATGCAGTCTAGTTTGGATTTTCTCTTTGTTTTTTCACTCGAAATGATATGTTGTATGCTTATGAGTTATGCCGTAGCTGGTTAGCCTAAGACATGCTGTAAAACTCTTTAGATACGGATTTTTCCAAACGTCAATGGGACAAATGAATGGGAATCTTACATCCGGCACCTAACCGCATTTTGGCTGTGGGCGGGACTGTGCAGCTCTATATGGCTGTATTAAGACTGCAGATCCTGTTCAACTGCTTCCTGTGCCCACAACTGTTTCAAAATAAAAGTCCCTTTAAACTATCCAACTTTTTAACTGTTCAACTGTTATCAACTGTTACTGTAACTGTTTGTCAACTATGACTCAACTGTATCATCTGCCTTCAACTGTTTCAAAGTAAAAGTCCTCACTCAGTTAGCTAGTTAGCATCATTAACATTGTTAGCATAGTTAACATTTTAACAGAACTGCTAGTTAGCATAGTTAGCATAACTGCTAAAAATAATTAGCTAGGTTAGCTAAGTCACATGGTTAGCATAGTTAGCATTCTAGTTAGCATAGCTAGCATAACTACTAAAAATGCTTAGCTAGGTTAGCTAAGTCACATGGTTAGCATAGTTAACATTTTAGCATTGTTAGTATGCTAGTTAGCATAGTTAGCATAACTACTACAAATGATAAGCAAAGTTAGCTAAGTCACATGGTTAGCATAGTTAGCATTTTAGTTAGCATAGTTAGCATTTTTATCAAAACTATTAGAAAACATTAGCTAAGTTAGCTAAGTAACATGGTTAGCATAGTTAACATTGTTAGCATAACTGCTAAAAATGAATAGCTAAGTTAGCTAAGTCACATAGTTAGCATTGTTAGCATAGGTAACAGTATTAGCATTATTAACATTTTTTAAAAAACTGCTAGAAAACATTAGCTAAATTAACTACATTAACTAAAACATTAGAGCCATTCCAACTGTCAGTTATTGTCAACTATCTACCTAAATAATTTAACCATTTAAACTATCCACCTATTTAACTGTTCAGTCATTCCAACTATATTAAACCTCATCTACCTAGCAACCAATATAGTTTGTTTTTACTCTGTATGATATTTTACATCATATTTTTGCATTTTCATGCACTGTATTTCCTTCAGGAAATGCTTTTCTAGTTAATATTACTACGCTAGGTCGAAGTACTCCCAAGTGCTATTGCGCCACACATTGTAGTTCTCCTGTATATTCGCTTGGAAAATCGCCAAGTTTTATGTTTTTGTGTGACCTTACACATTTTTATCAACTACTCGTGCAACTGTATTTAAGTAGGGAAAACGTGGATGTTTTTGACTACTGCCATCTTCCTCCCTCTATGGCTACGTCTGAGCCCTCTAGCATAGCAACATGCTAACACATTCGCGCCGCACACCAGAGCGTTTGAGTGCACATACCGACACGGGAGAGGTATGACTCAATTCGTTAAGGTAAGAACATATATTACTACTGACATTGGGTGGCGTGTTCCTTTAAGGTGTTGTTGCAGATCATTTAGGTTGTGCCAGAAACTAGCATACTAACAATCTTCTAAGCTAGGCTATCCTATACTTGTCTATCCTGTGCTTGACAATACTATGGCATGCTATACTATGTTGTGCAATGGTTAGCCAGTTCCAGGCATCAGGGTCATTGTGAGATGGCTTTTAAGAAGGCAAAATTAACATACTAATGCTATGCTTATCTATGGTACTCACTCTGTGTTTACCTTTAGGTGTCTCATGTAGGCCTAAAGCAAGAACAAGCATGCTAATGCTAAGCTATGGCATTCATTCTGTTCTAACCTTAAGATGGCTCATATGAAGGCAGAACTAGCATGCTAATGCTATGCTAAGGCATTCATTCTATGTTTACCTTGAAGTGACACCAGAACTAGCATGCTAATGCTAAGCTAAGGCATTCATTCTGTGTTTACCTTTAAGTGGCACTCCTTGAAGGTGTCTCCAGTTATGATCATGCAGCGTCTCTCGGCCCAGTTGGAGCAGTAGGAGTGGCGTTGGCAGGGGAAGGTCTCGGTCGTCACGTCGGAACAGGGTGGCGTGCCCGTCTTCCAGCTGTTCCCAAACTCCAGTGCACTGGACGCCAGCAACGAGCCGCTACTCATCAGGTCGTTGGCCTCGCTGGAGTCAAAGTTCCCACACAGGCCACACACTTGACCCTAAAGAAAGTGTAGCAATGTGTTTATTCATACTGCTCAGTTTGCTTGTGTGTACGTGAGTGTGTGCCCTCAAACATACCTCCAAGCATGATGACCTGTGTGGTGTACGTGTGTGTTAATGGGTGAGTGTGTATGTGAGTTACTGTGTGTGTGTGTGTGTGTGTGTGTACATACCCTCAACCTTGCCTCCAGCAGCACGGTTAGGCGTGTGTGTTTGTCCCAGATGAGTGTGAGGCCTGGGCGCGGTACGGACACCACGATGTAGAGCCCCACTGTGTGGACGGAGTACAGCATCTCTCCCCCTGTGTTGGAGGACCTGGAGGACACAGACATGTCCCCCAGCACCAGCGACACCTCATCCTGAACACACAACAGAGAGGGGGGGGGGGGGGGGGGGGCAGGGGGTAGGATAATGTGTGTATGTTGTGATGACATGTTATTGTGTAAGTGCATTTGATTGTGTGTAAGAGAAAGAGAAAGTGTGTGTGTGTGTGTGTGTGTGTGTGTGTGTGTGTGTGTGTACCAGCAGGTCCAGAGTGATGGTGCGGGAGCAGGTCAGCTCTTCATCACAGCAGGGAATGCTCTCCACTCTGACAGCAAACTGCCCATTGCCCCTCCCACAGCCATCCTGTAACAAACAGCAGGACAACTCATACACATACTCAGGACAACTATAAAGCACACCAACACTTATAGCCACAATAAAACACACCAAAACTCATAGCAACTATAAAACACACCAACACTCACATCAACAATAAAACACACCAACACTTATAGCCACAACTATAAAGCACACCAACTCTTATAGCAACAACAATAAAACACACCAACACTCCCACTGTCATCCTGGGTAACTAACAGCAGGAGAAGTCAGCCCAGACGTATAGCAGATGATACAATCACGCAGCAGTTCTTATCATTAGCCGATGGAAGGTCATTTAGATTAGAGGTCACTGCCTGATATAACCTCCAGGCCAAAGTGAAGAAGGTCATTTACTGTAGATTAGAGGTCAGTGCCTGATCTCACCTCCAGCAGGGTGTACTGGCAGTTCCCATCGAAGCTGAACCACCTGGAGTCAAAGGTCTGGTAGTGACCGTTACCAAACACCTGGCACCGTCCTGGGCACGACTCTCCAGTGCAGGTCCAATGCCCTCCACTGCAGGTGCTGTTAGAATAACACACATACACACACACACACACACACACACACACACACACACACTGTTAGAGCCACACACATATGCTGGTTAGGGTCTATTACATTTACATTTATTCATTTAGCAGACACTTTTAATCCAAAGTGATTTACATTTCAATTACATTACAATGGACTACATTGTCCCTGGAGCAACTTGGGGTTAAGTGCCTTGCTTAAAGGTTGTATCAGCGATAGCGGGTATACGTCACTTCTGTTGATGTTTAAACAAAACAGAGAGCTAGCTCGCTACTCCCTCCCCCTCCCTCCCGTGCAATTAAAACTCTCCTAAATGCGCATCTCGTCGGTTATTGGTTGAAACACTTTATTTTGCTTTGTTGGTAGCAATTGTTTTTGTGTACAGATCTCGGAGCCTAGGGTGCCTACAGAGACACGTTTTTTTGACGGCCTGCTTATGAGGCAGACAGCTAGCGGATCGTTAGGAAAGATTAGATGAATGTGATCATGTTTGATGAATGTTATTAGATGAATGTGATCATGTTTGGCCCTTTTTTGGGCCTGAAATCGCTGATACAACCTTTAAGGGGCACAACTGTGGAATCTGGGAATTGAACCCACAACTTTTCAGTCTACTGCATGCTAGCCCAGCTCCTTAGCCACTACACTACTACTGCATGGTAGCCCAGCTCATTAGCCACTACACTACTACTGCATGCTAGCCTAGCTCCTTAGCCACTACACTACTACTGCATGCTAGCCCAACTCCTTAGCCACTACACTACTACTGCATGCTAGCCCAGCTCCACTATGCTACCACCGCCCCCACAGCAGTCATTTTGACATGAAATAGGAGGACATGAAATTGTTTGTATATTTTAACTTTTAAATGCATCAATCGGGTGCATCGGGGTCAGGCTTATTTTTATGGAAATATGTGTGCTGTAGCGTAAACTATTTTGCACTTCAGAATTATAACTATGCACACACAGGTGGAATAGTTATGGTGATATTGCAATAAGTTCACAACCACAAAACATATATGCTACATTTCACAGTTCCGAAATGATCAAAAATGTGTGTACATTTCATCACTCCATGAAATTATGCAGAAGTGGTCACCTGTGTTATTCAGCTAGTTCATTTAAGATATTGGTCATTGTAATGGCCATCTAGCCTAAAAGCCAAATAAGCTTAGTTCCCAAAAGGTTGGTGTTCCTTTAACAAATGTACAGTGACCAATTCAACGGATGTTTTCCATCAATGGCGGTTCACACACACTCACCATATCTTGCAGTTGGTCTCTACCCTCTCCCCAGGGCCGTACACACTCCCGCTAAACACACATGTGCAGTTGTCCTCAGACACACACATTCCCTTGTGGTCCTCATACTGGCCATCTGGACAATAGCAGCCGGTGCTGCACACTGCAGAACTCTGCATACACACAAAGTCATAACGTGATGTGTGTGTGTGTGTGTGTGTGTGCGCGCGCGCGCGTGCGTGTGTGTGGACAGTAGCAGCCGGTGTTGCACACTTCACTGAAACTCTAAATACACAACACAAACCAAAGAATCGCGTGACAATACTAATACAATTACTTACAATTACATGCATTACATGCATTATCTACATACATCCAAATAGCTAGGCCTAAGCTGAGTAACTACTCCGTTTTAACATGAGAAAACATAGAAAGACCAAATCTGTAGAAATAGGTAGCAAATAATAACTAAATAATACAATATATTGTCAGTTTAGTGAAGATGAAGATTTATATTAGTTATGTTACATACAGGTAAGTATGTGCATTTGGCAGATATTAGCATTTTATTTTATGTGTGTGTGGTGTGTGTGTGGGTGTGCGTGCGTGCATGCGTGTATGTGCATGTGTGTGTGTGTGTGTGTGATATACTTACAACTGGCTTGCTCAAGCTCTCACAAGTTTTCTGTGCAGTGTTAACGTGTAAATACGCACAGTGCACACACACTTTTTCCTCTTGGCAAACTGACAGAGAGCATGAAAAAGAATTAGCTTTATAGCCCATCTCCTCGTACAGTAACTCAAACTCAAAAATGCTGTGATAGTCAAGATAATCCACACAACATTGTAACTGATCAGAGATCAGAGAGTGTTTTAAACAGCTTACCACAGGCCTCTGAGCAGTTCAGCTTTCCATCTTCACAATTGCTGCAAAAAGATGAATTGCTACATAAAACTTCATTCATTCTCAAATGTACCCATAAATCTGCGTTCTAATCTTTTGTCTGGTGTCCATCACATGAAAGGCACTATGGCAGTCATTGTATGACCCTCCCACTCTCCAACGTATGTTCGGAATCTGCGGTCTCTGTGTTTTTAAAAATCTAGCAACAATTAGATTTACATTTATTAATTTAACAGACGCTTTCATCCAAAGTGACCTCCAGCAAGCGAATAACATTTAAGCTCCAGTGCAGAATATGTTCTAGTTATGACCTTGTGGAACTCTCTAGAACAGAGACCACAGGCTCTTCTGAGCCTGTGGTCACTGTCCACTTACCATGCCCTTCCGTCAATGACGACTGGTCCTGGCAGTGTGGCGCCCCCTATGTGGTGACACGGGCACTGCGAGCGGGGACTGCAGCTGCCGTGGTCATTCAGGTAGGTTCCCTCCCGGCAACCGCAGCCCTCCGCAGGCTCCGCCTCCAGCTCACAGGTAGGGTCGGGCCCCGCCAGCGAGCGGCAGGTGCGGTTGCACACCTGTGTTGCGTAGTCAAACCCCTGGTTGGTCGCACACGTCACCGCTGTGAGAGAGAGACAGAGAGACACAGATACACACACACACAAACACACAGGCAGACATACACATACACACACACATGCATACACACATTACAAAATCATCAATCTGATACAGTCATTAAAAGTCATCAGTAAAATCTCCTTCCAAGTTTTACAAGCACGCCTCCATAGCTCTACATACTGCATGCTTTTCCATACTGTGTGTGTACATGTGTGTGTGTTTGTACAGTATGCGTGCACGCTTCAAGGAAGTTCCCGAACAACCAGATTTAAAAACAGTGCGTTTCTTTTGTGCAGCCAGATGCAAACCCAAGCATCAAGTGCGTGTAAAACCCATTTCCCGGTTCTCACTGAATAGCTGAAATCATTCAATCCATCAAGGAAACAGAACACCAGTAATTCAGCTGCCCAATTCAAAGAGAATGTTACGCACTCCAGAACAAGAGGGAGGGTGTCAAATCTGATACCCTCACATTTAAACATTTCACAAAGTACTTCCTTGTTTTGACCTCCTTCCTGGTAGTTCTCCATATTGTGACATATAGCACGTCAGCACCACATTACCCATGTATGAAGCAGAATGTGGCCAATACGGGAATCAAGTTCAAGCTACTTAGTGCCTAGAGGTATATTTACAGTATATGTCATGGTGATAAATATAAAATTGAATATAAATAAAATTGAATTGAAATCATGACATTCACATTTCTCTCTACAAACAACATTAACAATATTAACTATATTGAAAATATTAAATACTGTAGTACAAACAATACAAATTGTATTAAAACAGCACAGCAAAACCATACAGTCCCAATAGTGATTGAATCATTTAAGAAATGTGTGTATCTGTGTTGAAAGTCGCTCTGTACTGAGTGTTATGGTTGTGTTGTGTACCAGGTGGACTGCAGTTGAAAAGTATAGTATGAATGTGAAATATGTGTATGTATGTAGTAGTATGTATGTATGTATGTATGTGTATGTATGTATATATGTAGTATGTACGTATGTATGTATATATGTATGTATGTATTGTATGTACGTATGTATGTATGTACGTATGTATGTTTCTGTCTGTGTGGTGTCCCAGGTGGACTCACTGCAGTTGTAAAGTATAGTATGAATGTGTAAATATGTGTATGTATGTAGTAGTATGTATGTATGTATGTATGTATGTATGTATGTACGTATGTATGTATGTACGTAAGTATGTATGTATGTATGTATGCATGTAGTATGTGCGTATGTATGTATGTATTGTATGTATGTATGTATGTATGTATGTATGTATGTATGTATCTGTATGTGTGGTATCCCAGGTGGACTCACTGCAGTTGGCTGCTGCTCTCCAGTCTCCCAGAGAGGCCCCAACAGAAGCACAGGCTTTGGCGTAGTTGCCGAGGGCGACACAGAGACACGACTGAAGCCCCGACTGGCAGTGGCATGTTTTACTGAGGCAGGCCTAAAAACAGCACAACATAATATGATTAAAATATTTACATTGATTATACATAAAACATTATTAAAAAACGTCTGGCCTTCTCACCGTTCAGTCAGTGATCATTCTTAAAAATACTACATGTTCCAGATTTTAATGTCTGACGTACGTACCTGATAATAGTGGTCGTAGGGAACATGACAGTGTGTACCTGATACTAGTGGTCATAGGGAACCTGATACTAGTGGTCATAGGGAACCTGATACTAGTGGTCATAGGGAACCTGATAATAGCAGTCGTAGGGAACCTGATAAAAGCGGTCGTAGGGAACATGGCGGTGTGAACCTGATACTAGTGGTCATAGGGAACCTGATAATAGCAGTCATAGGGAACCTGATAATAGCGGTCGTAGGGAACCTGATAAAAGCGGTCGTAGGGAACATGGCGGTGTGAACCTGATTATAGCGGTCATAGGGATCCTGATAAAAGCGGTCGTAGGGAACATGACGGTGTGAACCTGATTATAGCGGTCGAAGGGAACATGACGGTGCATACCTGATAATAGCGGTCGAAGGGAACATGACGGTGTGTACCTGATAATAGCGGTCGTAGGGAACATGACGGTGCGTACCTGATTATAGCGGTCGTAGGGAACCTGATTATAGCGGTTGAAGGGAACATGACGGTGTGTACCTGATAATAGCGGTCGTATGGAACATGACGGTGTGAACCTGATTATAGCGGTCGTAGGGAACCTGATAAAAGAGGTCGTATGGAACATGACTGTGTGTACCTGATAATAGCGGTCGTATGGAACATGACAGTGTGTACCTGATAATAGCGGTCGAAGGGAACATGACGGTGTGTACCTGATAATAGTGGTCGTATGGAACATGACTGTGGCAGAAGCTGAATATCCCATGAGGATCCCTCAGCTGGTTGCAGTGCTCATCAGCAAATATTTCTGCAGAAAAACACACCAATTGAAACATGAAATAGAATTGAACGGATTAGGCACTACAGCCCATGCTGATGCAGATGTGAATAGAATAGAGTACAGTAGAGTACAGTAGCACAGTACATTAGAAGAGATATCATAGAATTGAACGGATTAGGCACTACAGCCCATGCTGATGCAGATGTGAATAGAATAGAGTACAGTAGAGTACAGTAGCACAGTACATTAGAAGAGATATCATAGAATTGAATGGAGTAGGCACTGCAGCCCATGCTGATGCAGATGTGAATAGAATAGAATACAGTAGAGTAGAATAGAATATAATAGAATTGAATGGAGTAGGCACTGCAGCCCATGTTGATGCAGATGTGAATAAAATAGAGTAGAGTAGAGTAGAGTAGCGTAGCGTAGCGTAGAATAGAGTAGAGTAGAGTAGTGTAGAGTAGAGTAGAATAGAGTAGAGTAGAGTAGAGTAGAATAGAGTAGAATATAGTAGAGTACGTAGAGTAGAATAAAGTAGACTAGAGTAGAATAGAATAGAGTAGAGTAGAGTAGAATAGAGTAAAATATAGTAGAGGAGAGTAGAATAGAGTAGAGTAGAGTAGAACAGAGTAGAGTAGGTACCGCTGTCCATGTTAATGCAGAGGGGGTTGATGTTGGGCTCACAGCTCTCTAGGGACCAGGAGAGGGCAAAGGGCTCCGCAGAGTTCTCCACTATGCCGCTGCTGGTGGTAAAGTCATCCCCTGAGTCCCCGTTAAAGTTCCCACAAAGGCCTGACACACACACACACACACACACACACACACACACACACACACACACACACACACACAAAGCACTGAAGATCACTGACAAGGACAGGATTAGGCGTAACTAAGTTATCCCACTCGTGCTTTGCTATAGACACACACATTTATTGGGCACCCCAACAAGAGAACAACAAGATAAACAACAAGAGGAGGGCATGGTAAGTTATAATGATTACCATAGCAACAAAAAGAGGAGGAGATTGTAAGTTATGATAATGATTATCATAGCAACAACAAGAGGAGGGCATTGTAAGTTACTGTATGATAATGATTACCATAGCAACAACAAGAGGAGGGCATTGTAAGTTATGATAATGATTACCATAGCAACTGCTGTACTTGTATCAACAATTACATACATGTAAGTCTGCAAATTATGGTAATTATTTACCTGTAGTGGTTCCATTTTGCTCTGTAGGCAAGGACACGTAGACCTGGATCTCGGGGGCCATTTGCACCTGTATGGTGAGGCCTGAGAGGGCCAGGACCTGAACAAACATGGAGGACTGCCAGAAAACGGTGACAAAAGCTGAAAAACACACAAGCTTTCAGGTGAGTTCAGACAGCACTACTCCTAGTGAAAAACATTATGCTATATATACACATTACATTATATAGGTACAAGCTGCATGAGCTCAAAAACATTATGCTATATATGCATTATGCTATATAGGTACAAGCTGCATGAGCTGAAAAACATTACGCTATATAGGTACAAGCTGCACGAGCTCAAAAACATTACGCTATATATACATAACGCTATATATACATTACGCTATATAGGTACAAGCTGCGTGAGCTCAAAAACATTACGCTATATAGGTACAAGCTGCATGAGCTCAAAAACATTACGCTATATATACATTACGCTATATATACATTACGCTATATAGGTACAAGCTGCGTGAGCTCAAAAACATTACGCTATATAGGTATAAGCTGCATGAGCTCAAAAACATTACGCTATATATACATTACGCTATATAGGTACAAGCTGCATAAGCTCAAAAACATTACGCTATATACATTATGCTATATAGATACAAGCTACATGAGCTCAAAAATATTGCGCTATATATACATTACGCTATATATACATTACGCTATATAGGTACAAGCTGCATAAGCTCTGTAAACATTACGCTATATAGGTACAAGCTGCATGAGCTCAAAAACATTACGCTATATAGGTACAAGCTGTGTGAGCTCAAAAACATTACGCTATATATACATTACGCTATATATACATTACACTATATAGGTACAAGCTGCATGAGCTCAAAAACATTACGCTATATACATTACGCTATATATACAGTTACAGGCTGCGTGAGCTCAAAAACATTACGCTATATAGGAGGCTACAAGCTGCATGAGCTCAAAAACATTACGCTTTAAATATCACTGATTCTTGAGATAAGGGACAAAAGTACTTTTGAAAAGTGACAAACAAAATCAATACTATATTAATTTGAATTGGATATCATCATAAACAGATCTCATCTATCATGCCTGAAAAGGAACAGGTTTTTTATTAACCACTTTTTATAAAAATTGACATTTACTGACTTAGTAACTTGTCATTTGTCAACTCCGTCTGACACATGAAAATATGTTTTTTTGTGTGTTTGATCAATTCAACAACACTGTAAAGTCTTTAAGTGTGTATAAATGGTGTGCCTTAGCAAGGTTTAGTGACAAATTGCATTGTATACACTTTTAATATCATTTTACATTGTTTTGGAATAAGCCATTTTAAATTACCTTAATTTAGTTTACTATTTTTTCATTTGTAATATATACAATCAGTGGTTTTGTGCACACAAGACACTGATGCATGTAGATAAGTTGGTGTTTTAATGTATGAACACACTCAATTGAACAAAATAAACATACATTTTTTTATTAAAATGAAAAACCTCCATCTTACGGGGTTGACACACAACTGACGGTGTTGACACACGATTGACGGTGTTGACAAACTAATCGACAATCAAACTGATTAAAGATATTTACCTAGTTTTAACCTGGCAGTATCAAGGGAAATGGTATCAAACTTCAAACAAAGAGTTTCTACAGGACCTCAGGCAAGTAAGTTCTATGATTTGCTCCAATTTCTCTCAGCAAGTAAGTAAATCATTACTGCCTTTGGTGTAGAGCCAAGTATTAGATATTTATATATAATAGTTTGCCTAACCTGCGGGACTTGGGCATTGGACAAGAGGTGTTGAAGTCCATAACATCAGAGGCTATGGCATAGAGCTCCCTGGTCTGGCTTGCTTGGAGGGGACGAGCTGTCCCTGTCAGTTTCAAAATCTTTCACTGGACAGAAACAGACATCCCTTCTCCTAGCCTAGTCGCCTGCTGTAGTTTTACTGGTCACCTTGCTATTTTATAGTTGTATCAGGTAGCTTAGTTGACTTTACATTCTCCTATATGGGCCTAACACTTCAGCCATTTGGAACAGAAGAACACACCAGAATAGACCTGCTTAGTAAGCAGGATTTGATAGCTGCATTGCAATTCAATGCGGAAGTAATCCAAGTATTCAGAATACGTTACTCAGATTGAATATGTTACAAAATACATATTTGGGCATATATTCTGTATTCTGTAACAGAATACTTTTTGAAAGTATCCTTCCCAACACTGCCTACATCTCATGAGTCCCATGCGCTTTCCCACCAGTGGAGCTAGTTGGCTAGTTCATCAAACTTTTGCCAACTTAAAAAAAAAAAGCTTAACTCCAGTCGCGATTCAAAGACCGCTGTTTTCCAGCAACAGCACCCATCTTCTTTGTTTTCAAGTAGCAAGAAATTCACGTGGAACTGTCGCAACTCTGTCATCATTATGTTAAGCCCGCCCACCGACTCTGCACACGATATGATTGGCCTGATCGAAGTTTGATTTTTCCAGCTCACAAGCCAACAGAGAGTTGCTAGACTACCCTGGCTGCAAATTACATTTGCTGCTGCTAGGGTACGTCTAGATTTTTAGGCTACCTTCCTCCCATATTTAGGGTGAAAATTGGCAGTAGGACCACAAGAATGCAAAAACTCAACTTTCACATCTTGGTGTTCTATATCTACATCAATGGACTTTCCTAACCACCAGTGATCATCATACACCACTGCCAGCCAATCCCGTCTCAATCTCGATATAACTATCAACAGTAGCACCCCCAGGATCTTTCAATGGCTCCTCTTCCATTTCTTCCACCAAATCTTACATTTCATCGACCAAATCCCCTGCTTCTGCCAACTCGTCTTCCATCTCCTGCATCAACATGGCCAATGGACGGTTCTTCCTGGCCCTTGCATCAGTCTGCTGCTTCTCTGAGCAGTCTCTTATACAAAGAGTAGCTGGGGGAAAGCATTGGCAATCCAATGGCTCACTGCAAGAGCATGATAGTTGTCTGTACCTAACACCAAACTGGCGAAGCCTATGAAGAAGCCGATACTTCTTTAGAACCTTGCCTGATACACTGCAAAAAATCAAATCTAACCAAGTACTATTAATCGTATAATAAGATCAAAAAATCTATTTGGTATTGTTTTTCTAGCATGAAAAAACTTACCTAGCGCTCTCTTGAAAGATCATTTTGACTTAATTTAAGAAGACTTTGACTTATTTTAAGGAATCTTATCAAGACAAATTTACTTAACCCACTGGAAGAAAAATTTGCTAATTTTCAGGATGAGATGTCTTAAAATAAGTCAAACATTTCTTAAATTAGGTCGAATGATTTCATGAGAAAGTGCTAGGTAAGACTCTTTATACTGAAAACAATACAAACTAGTTTTATCTTGATATAAGATTAATAATCTTGGTTAGATTTTATTAGATACGCAGTTTTTGCAGTGTAATGCTAGTTGTCTGTGACCTGATTTTTCAAAGGCTCGTTTCTGTGCCACATGAGTTGTATAATTCCTTCTCAGCTCCTGTGGAAAAGAAGCTATCTCCTAATGTTGGGAGTTCCGATGTTGGCTTCCCGTTATCATCCTCTCTGTTTCTGTTCATGGAGAATCTACAATCATTCTTTTAGTTTGACATTTGACTTGCTGCTACCTATATAGCGTAATGTTTTTGAGCTGCATGAGCTCAAAAACATTACGCTATATAGGTACAAGCTGCATGAGCTCAAAAACATTACTCTATATATACATTATGCTATATATACATTACGCTATATAGGTACAAGCTGCATGAGCTCAAAAACATTACGCTATATATACATTACGCTATATAGGTACAAGCTGCATGAGCTCAAAAACATTACGCTATATATACATTACGCTATATAGGTACAAGCTGCACGAGCTCAAAAACATTACGCTATATATACATTACGCTATATAGGTACAAGCTGCACAAGCTCTGTAAAGTGTGTTGATACATATTCATATGTTATGGCGCTAAATAAAGCTGAATTGGATTGGCCTCAGCCGTGGCGCAACTGGCTGGGGCACCTGCACCGTACGCCGGCGACCCGGGTTCGATTCCCGCCCCGTGGTCCTTTCCCGATCCCACCCCGACTCTCTCTCCCACTCACTTTCTGTCATTCTCTACCATCCTGTCAATTAAAGGCATAAAAGGCCAAAAATATATACTAAAAAATAAATAAAGCTGAATTGGATTATATTACATGTGAAGGTGTCCCCTACCGGTTTGATGCCGCTCTCTGATTTCTTCATTCTGAAACATCACCCTTGAGTGGGTGAAGACGTAGCTCTCCTGACCAACACAAAGAAAAGGGGTGTTTAAATTAATTAATTTGTGAGGTAGGGTTAGGGTTCCCATATAGTGCTTGATAAATGACCTATAAATGCCCTATAAATGCCTTCTATGTGGACAGAGAAGTCCCTTTACGTTATCATTATGAAAGAGTTAAGTGTGAGTGGAATAATGGGGTCTATCCCAGGCTTTGTAACTGGGACTTAATCACACCAAGAACGATAACGATACAACAATAACGATACACTGAACAATGATAGGGGGGCAGGCGTGGCCTACTGGTTAGGGCTTCGGGCTTGTAACCGAAGGTTTGCCGATTAGATCCCCAACCAGTAGGAAAAATGTGGGCGGGGGAAGTGGTTCAGCACTGCTCTCCCATGCCCACATCCACGGCTGAAGTGCCCTTGAGCAAGGCACCTAACCCCTCACTGCTCCCCGAGCGCCGCTGTAGCACTTGAGCAAGGCACCTAACCCCTCAATTGTCTCCGACCGCCGCTGTGCGCCGGGATTAGTGTGTGCTTCACCTCACTGTGTGTTCACTGTGTGCTGAGTGTGTTTCACTAATTCACGGATTGGGATAAATGCAGAGACCAAATTTCCATCACGGGATCAAAAGAGTATATATACTTATATACTTAACGATAAACAAAGTCTCTCCTTGTGTTAAGGCAACTCCTTCTGTTAATTAATTTCCCATTGGGGATCAATAAAGTATCTATCTATCTGAATGTGATGGCTAAAATGTGATGGGTTCTGATTGGCTATTAGCTTTTTATCGTTCTCAAAATCGCTCTGAAAGTGATCCCCAATGATATTGTTCTTCATGTCGTTATCGTTATAGTTTATGTGTGAATGTCGTCATTCATATTAACGAGAATGATGTTTGTTTATAGTTATCGTTATCGGTATCGTTCTTGGTGTGAATGGGCCTTTAATCAGAATCTGGATGTGAAAGTACTGTAGCACAAGAGATGATGAGAGTGTGAGGAATGCTCCATCCTTGTAGCAGTACATAACAATGAAAAAGAGAGAAACATGTCTCTCTCCTGACTTACGTGGTAAATCTTCAACTCCACTCTCTGCAGTTTGATGGCTCTCTCAGAGAAGTGAACGGTAAGCGTCCAGTTCAACCCCTGTACACCACAGAAGAAACAAATTCACTTTCAAATCAGGCAGTACAACAAGTACAACATAAAAACATAATTTCTCCTTTCAGTTGTCCCTGTAGCTTTTCATTCCATACATTTGTATCAAGAAGGTAGGCTATATACTGTTACAACATTTACTGTGTAAATTGCCCCTTGAACACAAATTGTGTTTTGAATTGAATTAAATTGAAGTGAATTTAATTGAATATTCGGTAATGGTTAACCGTGATGTAGTCGCCTCAGCTAACATTAGTTAGAATAGATCATATTAAATGTTAGCCAATTTTCAACTCATGCTTCCTATTTACTGTCAAATGAGGCCTTGAATCTTGACCAAAGAGATTGTAGCACCTTAATAAAATGAGCAGAGTATTCTAGTCAGTCACCTGTGCTGCCACGTAAGAGCATTTGCCTGGCAGTCTGAAGTGTTTTCCATCGAAAGACGTCACAAACTGGGACTCAACGGAGCATTTCTTAGGACAGATGTCTTCAGAACACCGCCACTTTCCAGACACACACTCACTGGCAGGGAGAGACAGACGAGAGAGAGAGAGAGATTAAGAATTGACTAGCTAGGATATTGTGAACTTCATTTACAATGTCCTTTCTTACTAACATGTCGTTAACACCAAGGGCGTCAGTTTGTTTTTAGAAGTGGTGGGGACAAAAACCATAAGCTTGAGTGTGGTTTGAAAAGTGCAGGGTACCCTTATGTAAGCTATTCATCCATTCAACGCTGCATTACAATATGCTCAACAGTAGTGTTGCGCTGGTTAAGGTTTTTTAACATCCGCACCCACCCGACCCGTCAGGAGAGTCAATCTGCACCCACTCGACCCTCAAAAATATGCACTGATTAACTACCCGAACCTGACCCAACCCGACAAAAACAAAAAACAATGTGCCTATAGCCTAGGCTATCCTTTGCTGTTCATATTGAGGTAGAGACAATGCTTTCTTATTAACTAAACACTAAAACAAGAAGAATTTGCACTGTAGGATATGCTTCAACAAAAGGCCTTTTCACACAGAGATCACGCTAAATTTGCGGGAAGAGGAGACGTCTTTTTGCCGCAACGTGTGTCTGAAAACGAGGTGAAAATTTGCAGGCCTGCTGATCTGTTCACATGATGCGGCATTTTGGGGAGCCAGGTGGCAGGATCAGCTATTAATGTGACGTGCAACAGGGGCGTGTAGAGTGATAGGCGCAGAGTGCGAATTACCCCACCATAATTGGGGGATAGCCTACTGCTCCTTCACTTCTTCTGACCATCATGGTCCATTACCATATCAATCCCCAGCGTGATCGCCAAGTGCAACATGTGTTGTGCAACACACATACAAGGTCAAACTGATAATCAGTAGTATCTCATCGTTCTTATACTGTATATCCAAAAAAGAACTGTTTTGATCAACTCTGCCCTCACCGTGTTGTCTCCCTGCAGCCTGCTCACGGCTTTTATCCTGTGCCTCTACTGTCTGCTGGGTACCCCTTTCCTTAACACATATGAACAGTGTATAAAACCTAACTGCACCTACACTTTTAATGTAATTGTTTGTAGATCTTAGTGTTAATATTTCCTGCTTACTCTTTTAGGACCAAAAAAGACCCTGATGTCTGTGTGCCCTTTCCTTTTCCTCATAGTGTCTCTTTGAATAAAATAAAATAGTTTCATTAAGATAGTATCAGGGTTCTCAGATGAAACTACATTTATCAAACTAAAAATATGAAATAATTGAATGAAACTGTCAATCAAATAAAAAAAATAATCGAATTAATTACATACTGTGTAAGTATTTTAAATATTTAAATTCAAATGAATCATTGAATAATCAGCGTTAGTGACATTAAAGTTCAAATACTCTTTTATTATTATTTTCACTGTTCAAATAATGGCCATAATAATCGATGATATGACCTAATAGGCTAAGGAAATACATACAAAAGTGCTTCGGGAAGAAGTTTTATTTTCACATACAAGGCCACAGATATAACCTAGGGGACACAATGAAAGTAAATTAACACTCCCCTCAATGTCAACACTATTTCTTTGCATTGATGTGCGACTTTAGCGTTGACGAACTCCGGTGATATGCAAATTCCTTGCTGCAGACATGGCAGAGGACTTTATTTTAATTAACACTTTATTTTTAACACCATCAGGCCGTTTTTTAAAAGTAAATGTTCCAATCAATAATCTAGGCAGCATATTTTCTTCTCTCTCCTTCATTTTACAGTCTGGTTACTGACTAGAACGGCTCCGGGTCAAAGGTCATACGGAATCGATTAATCTGCACTATTTTTTTTAATCAGTTATTTTTTATCAAATTAATTAATCGAAATTAATCAGTTATTTTGACAGCCCTAGAAATAATAGAATGTAAAAACAATACCAACCAATTAAAAACAAATTCAAATACATTTAGCCTAGGCTACTTGGGGTATTTTTCCACAGGTTTCACTGATATTATGTAAGCTTAGCTACATCAGACCCTCTTGAGCATACCGGTAATATAAAAACACAGGATCTGTGCCAAACAGAAAAGGCACAATAATTTATTCAAGATATAATGAGAATGGACACCTAGGCTATGGAGTTCATCTCCTTGGAAATGACAATTGATTTTACCTCACCACAATGTAAAGGTTTATTTAAATAGAGAATTACCTTGCCAAGGTCCTAACCAAGGTAACTAACCAAGGTCTATTTTACTAGCCTCAGTGGGTAAGTAAGTAGCAGGTAAGTAGCCAGTAATTCAATGTATGAAGAGGTGACATGAGCTATGAAAGAACAAACACGTTTATAAATGGAGGTTGCATAATAACACATTTTCAACAAGCTAGACGTCAGTTAGCAACTTACATTTACCCATGCACGTCAGCAGCAAACCGAATTTAGCCTACTGGAGGAATTTACCTAGCGTTTTGTCATTCAATGTTGACACTTGCTCAGTTGCTTATGTATGGAATCAATTTTGTGTCAAAAAAAATAAAGAATACTTATAAAATAGCAAGCAAAAAAATACAAATCAAAATACCATATAGAAAAAATCAAACAAAAAAACTCAATTAAAAAATACAACATTGCAATGAAATCATTTGGGTAACCGTGTAACATATTTGTCTTTGCCTCGTTCTCAGTTTTGTTTGATGCTGTTTTCTTTGATTACGATTCCAGCTTTCTCGTTTTATTTTTTTGCGCTCCCTGACTTTTTGATTGCGGTTTTGACACAAACGTGTCTGGGGGTTGGGATTTCCTTGGGTGCATTCCCATTGGCTTATTTATGTTTGACGGACAGCTAAGCAAGCGTATGAAGCGAATGTCGTACCCTGCTTCTGATTGGTTGTAACAACGTCATCACCGGTGCGAGTTTTGAACAAAAATACACCTTAATCATAGACAGTAAAAGAAAACCTTAATGGCAGAATGCAATCCGAGGTAAGGCAGGACATAGGCAAGTTTACCAGACATCCCAACTTGCAAAAAGTCATTTCAGGGAGGCATCACTGAACACAATCAGGATGCTCTCTGTCTTTGATGCGCTCAGACACACACGCACCACCTCTCTCTCTCTCTCCCCTCGTGTGCGCGCTACACTCAGATGCACACGCGGTCTCGCATGTGCGCTCTTGATCGCTCACTCTAGATTCCGGGAGATTTGATCTAATTTGCGGGCGTCAGGGAGCCGCTATCAATACGCGGGAGACTCCCGGAACTTCCGGGAGACTTGGGATGTCTGGTTTACGATTCTGTTTATTATTAACAATTGTAACTATTACTGATTAGAGGGGATGCATCCCCTCTATTGAAATCCGAAAACTTCTTCTTATTATTATTATTTGTCTTTTTACATTTTTGTGCGCGCTATTCAGCCCAAACTGCTTAACGTACAAATTTGGTTCAAACACCGTTCCGTAGATCTTCCAAGGCTTTACCGTCCTATTTTTCATTTTTGAGAAGTTTATACTTTTTGAGATATTTGTAATTAAAAGTGTATTTTTCCCCCATAGACTTGAATAGGGGCTGTGATGTCATAATAGAGCCAGCTGCGCTCGTTAAGTAGTTCTCAGAGCAGTTCCCAGGCTAATCAGAACACTGGCACAGGTGTCACCTGTGAGGAATTCAACTGTCTCAGCCTCTAAGCATACAATCTAGCTCTACCTGAACTACACATCCTGTTAAAGTGTTTCCTGTGTGTCAAAATAAAAGTCCCAGCCATATCTCATGCATTCAGCATTATATCTCCAGAACGGCTTGACGTACTTGCTTCAAATTTGATACTAGTGTTTTTATGGACTCAAAGATGAAGTGAGTTGATGTTGGAGGTTGAAGGTCAAATGTCAAGGTCAAAAACACCTTGAGTGTTATATCTCAAGAATGCCATGTCACACAAGATTCAAATTTGGTTACTCCAAAAGCACCTTTGCAGGTATCACAAGGTCAACAGCCCCTCCAACACCCTAACCAGCAGATTGCATCCCCTCGTGTAATTCCTCGGAATTGCATTTCTAGTTGTACATTGTTGTTTACAGGAGCAAGTATGAACTGAGTTCTTACAAAGAATACAACAAGCTCCAGGTTAAATAACACGTAGGTCATCAGTACAATCCAACTTATCCGAGAGTGTAGTCTGAACAGCCCGTTAAGAGGAATCTTCATCTTGAGCCATACTCGGTGACTGGCTAACGTTACTGTCCACAAGCACGGTAGCCTCGTCTGGAGCCCAGCTCAGCCACAGGCTAGCCTCTGTCAAACACAAACACGGAGCGGTTTACCTTGAGCCCAGCTCGGTAACCGCTAGTCCCAGTCAAGCACAATCACAGCAGCCTTGCCTTGAGCCCCGCTCGGTAACCGGCTAGCTCACGTCAAGACACACCACCTCGCCTTGAGCCCCGCTCGCTAGGCTAGCTAGTAGCTAACATTCCATTCCTGCTGGGCAACATCTAATAGATAGCCGAGGTCTAGTGCTTCATTTCTCAACATTAAGAGGAATCTTTGTTGTATTCTTTGTAAGAACTCAGTTCGTACTTGCTCCTGTAAACAACAATGTACAATCAGTAATAGTTACAATTGTTAATAATAAACTGAATCGTAAACTTGCTTAGCTGTCCGTCAAACATAAATAAGCCAATGGGAATGCACCCAAGGAAATCCCAACCCCCAGACACGTTTGTGTCAAAACCGCAATCAAAAAGTCAGGGAGCGCAAACGAGAAAGCTGGAATCGTAATCAAAGAAAACAGCATCAAACAAAACTGAGAAAGAGGCAAAGACAAATATGTTACACGGTTACCCAAATGATTTTATTGCAATGTTGTATTTTTTAATTGAGTTTAATTTTTTTGTTTGATTTTTTCTATTTGGTATTTTGATTTGTATTTTTTTGCTTGCTATTTTATAAGTATTCTTTAATTTTTTTGACACAAAATTGATTCCATAAGCCTGCTATGGCAACCGATTGCATTCTGAGCTACAGTCAACTCTAGCAGGCATTAAATGACTGGAGGGTCGACTGGAAACAAGGTTAAAAAACCTTAACCGCGCAACACTCGATCCACACATATCCAGGCAGGTGTGCATGCTGTGAGGATGTCATTGTGCGCGCCTATCGCATGGTTTAGACTCGATGATTTCGGTATGTGGGGATTTTTCCGGTCGCAATTGGTTTGCACATTTTTAGAAGTGGTGGGGACAAAATTCAAATTATAAATAGTGGTGGGGACATATCCCCCCCATCCCCCCCCGTAATCTACGCGTACATCTTTCCTGTTCTCGCAGAGTTGGTGGTTAAGTCTAGAGTAGGTTCTTAGTAAGAAGGCTATATCCATTAGTTCCTTACCATGTCTGGGATCAGTGTTAGGAGGATTACTTTCATAACGTATTCCGTTACTGAATACAGAATACATGCCCAAAAATGTAATCTGTAACGTATTCCGTTACGTTACTCAATCTGAATGGAATGGAATGCGGCCATCAAATCCTGCTTAGGCCTATTCTGGTGTGTTCTTCTGTTCCAAATGGCTGAAGTGTTAGGCCCACATAGGAGAATTTAAAGTCAACTAAGCTACCTGATACAACTTTAAAATAGCAAGGTGACCACTAAAACTACTGTACAGCAGGCGACTAGGCTAATTAAAACAAACTAAATAAATAGGCTACTTTAAGGGCATAGCCAGAAAATATATTAGTGCCTGTGAGATTTTTCGGCATCAACCCAGTACAAGTGAGGGGCGCATAGGTGGAACGCAAATGACCTATAAATGTAAACACTATCTAGGCTACTGTATATCAGTGCTCTCAAAATGAATGTGATCGCGTAATGACAATCAAAAACCGCACGTTAAAATATGCTAGCCTACTCGCAAGAATAATTCTTCAGAGGCTGCACCATATAATTCATTTTAAAACTAAAATGTAGATCTAATTAGAAAAAAAAAATCCATAAAGCTATTTTAAGTTAGAATAAAAAACTTAGAATGCAGTGCCTATTTTAGAGATTGGTTTAATTGTAGGTCTAAATCAACATGTGAACTAGGCTTTGTTTATTGATTAGCAAACTGTGTGACCGATTGGCCGAAGTAGCCTGAGCTATTAATACTTGGGAAAATATCCTTTGAACAGACATCAGGAACCGCGATCAGTGAGGAACAGGAGTTACCTCCACTTACTTTACTCCTAATTTGCTGTGCAAACAGTCATTTCAGGGTCTCCGATGACGCGTCCATAATGCGCGCTGTCTGTGTTTTGAGGCTAGTGCAAGACGGCGGTAACCTGACTCTCGCCAGATGAATTTCGTTCCGCTTAGCTCCGCCTAGCCTTACTCACATCCATCTGGGACCTCTTCCATTGAGAGTGATTTCTGCACCCGATTTTATGGTACA